>NW_026577984.1:1808882-2411843 GCF_029603195.1 Condylostylus longicornis
TAATTTTAACTTTTGTTTGAAAATCCTACCTATACGAGTATCTGCATATAAAATTAAATTTCTACATTATCTGTTTTCCTCTTCCTCTTATTTTAAATAAATAAGAAATAAAAAATTAAAATTGATGATTTTCTTTTGATTTGAGAGAATTAAATTGTTGTCTTGTTCTATTTATGCAAGATGAAGTTTATTTAAAAGCTAAGATATTTTCCACAAAGAAAAATATTTATGTATATTTTAAGTTGCAAATATTTTTTATTATAATTTTATAAGAAAGAGGATTTGTGGTTCATTGAACTGAATTCTAAATTTTCTTTCAGGCTAACTTATTAAACTTAAAATATTGTTTATAGGATAGGGTAAAAATTAGCTTAAAATGTAGAAAAATTTTATGTGATAAGGTTATCACTCTTTAATGTGATAGTGTCCAATGTGTGACCTTCTATAATGTTACTTTGAATCGATTTAAATGTAAAATTGGCTATATTAAAGATTCAGCTCTTGACTCCTGTTCGAAATAGAAGTTTGGCGAACAGAGCATGTAAATAAAGTTTCACAAAATTATTTTTTGAAATTCTGTGTTTTAAGGATTTAATGTACTTCAAAAATTAATTACTTCATGATATTCTTTTCGGTTCAGCCGAATTTCAAAAACAAAAGAGCGCAAACTGGCGGATCACCACAAATCTTTAAATCATGTTGTATGCCGGAGAAACTTTTATATGTATAGACTTTCCTGAAATTTTATCATATCCAGGCTTGTGTAGACCACAGTTGTTCATAGACAATAATCTTAAGTAACGTACAAAACCTTTAAAAATTCGTTATCTATAGCACTGTTTGACGCAAATTAGTGAGAAATACTGTTGAAAATTTTGTTGACACAATTCCAAAATGTAGCTTTTTTAATTTTTTTGAATTTCATGAATTTTTTTTTCGAATTGTTTATTTGTGGATTTTTTTTGTGTATTTTAAAGTCGATGAAAAAATTAGCATTGAACTGAATACCAGATTTGCATAAGAAAAATGTTTTTATGTTTTGTCCGATGTAAAAACTTTATTTTTATACCCGTACGAATGTATGTTCGAAGGGTATACTAAATTTGCCTTAACGTTTGTCACGCCAAGAAATAATAGTCTGAGATATAGACTCAAGTATACGTTTTTGATCAGTGTCGAATTCTGAATCGATTTAGCTTTGTCTGTCTGTCCTTCCCAACGATAACTCAAAAACTAATTAACTAAGTTCACCAAATTTTCACAAACGATTTATTGTAGTAAGTGGCAGAGCCCTATTTAAATTAGACATGATCGGGGTACTGGTTCGTGTAGCTGCCATACAACTTCAAAATTTATTTGGTTGTATTTCAGAAACTATAAAAACTAGAATTGTAATTTCACACAAGCGAATGTATTTCTAGGGCCATTGTGTTTAATAAAAGTCGTTGAAATTGCTTGGTTCTTTCTTGTAGCTGCCATACAACTTCAGCAGTAGTTTGGTAATATGGCAACTTAAAATCATGGTCTATTCCATTATCTAGCTATGACATGTTTATTCGCACATAGGATAAAAAATTTGTACGGGTATCACAGAGTTGACACGGCCAACTCTATTTTTTCTCGTTTTTTAGTAAATAAGGCGAGGCAAAAATTCCATTAACTTTTTTGTGTTTCTTTTTTTTTTTAAGGAAATATAAATAATGAATCTTTATAAAGTTTTTCATAACTTAAATGAAAAATAAAAAATTTTTCAAAAAAGAAAATATCCTTTCTACAAGAATGATTTCCACATGACTGAAAGCCACATAAAATATAAAATGAAATAAAGTAAAAAATTAGCGAAAAACTTTCCTTTTATTGCATTTAATCGAAGTTTTTATTCGAGTTGAATAATGCTCCAACACTTTGTTGACGAGTGAACACAAAAAAAGCAAAAATATTTTGAAATATAAAACTTTACTCAAAATTTGAAAATATTCATGAAAAATAAGTACTAAGTGAATCTGAAATCTTAATTTTATATTTTATGATGAAATTCTTCTCTTTTAAAAGGACTCGCGAAATTAAAAAAAAACAAAAAAAAAAAAACAATCAAATAAAAATTTTTTTCTTACAAATAAAGGAAAAGATATTAAAACTTTTTTTTTAGAAAAGATTTTCAAAAACATTTTTATTTTTTTCAATTCCAACGTTGTAAATTCCTTATTACAAAATGTTCATAGATTCTCATCTATCCTTGAAGTATTCTATTTTGGTCATTATTTGTTTCGCTTTTATTTTCTATTAAAAAATTTCCGTTTAAAATAAATGTTTCCCGTATAGTCAAATGGTTACAAACATGTGACGTATTTCAATGCAAGAAAGCTAATAACTATAGGAAGTTGGAGAAGAAAAATTTTAACTGGGAGAAATCGAAGGCACTGAGAAGTCGTACATTTGAATAATGTGAACTAAATTTTATAAAGATTTTATTAAATTAGGAGTTAGCTTGATATAATTGCTACTTAACTCATTACTATTGGTAAGTTTAAATATCGTATTTAATAAATTTTATATTCTGGCTAATTTTATCAAATGTAACTTAGATAGTTTTAAATCTACAATGCGAAGTATTGTACAATAGTACTATTACTCTTAATTTTTAAACATTTCGAATAAAATTCTATTCGAAAATGTCAGTGGGCGGGCGATTTTTTTCATAAATTAATTGTTGATTCGAACTATCAGGAATTTAATATTATTTTCGTATCGTAACTGCTTTTGCGATTAGAAAGTGAAGCCATTTATGGCAGCTCATACATTATTATTAAAACAGTTGATTTCAGCTTTTCATAAGTAATAAAGCTATTCGTCAGAAATTGTGTAAGATTTGAACATAATTCTAAAACACTAAATTTAAATAATAATTCTGAATGAAAAAATTTCCTTTTTTTTTCATCATAAACGCTAAGAATACTTAGGAAAGAAATGTGATTGAATACATACACACATGCATGTATGAATACAATTTCAAAATTTTCCATATAGTAATAAAGTGTAAGGTCATAAATTTACATATACATGAGTAAATACAAATGTATGTATACAGAAGTACACGATTTAAATTCTGATAGATGAATTACGATCATTTGAAAAACAAAAAGAGGAAAAAAAAAAGGAAAAAATTTCTGTAATGGCTGAAATCGCTTTTCATTTCAAGTTTTCCTTCCCTCATTGCTTTTTAATATTTTCTTCTTACTTTTTGTTTTTTTATTTTGTTTGCTGAAAGAAAATTCATTGATTTATATGCATTTCTCACAATGCAAAGAAAATTATTATGAAAAGTTTCTCTTTCCTATTTTTCATTATTATGAAAAAAAAAAGAAATAAAAAAAAAAAAACAAAAAAGAAGAAAAAATTATTTTTCATATTAAAGTTTTTTTTTTTTCAAATTTTCAAGAAGAAAATTTTCTTTCACTTTTATTATTATTCTCGTACCATCCACATAACGTGAAAAGAAACTCATTTTCTATTATGAGTAACAGTAAATTTTAATGGAAACGGTTATAATATTGATGTATTTGGATAAAAATTTTAAAAACACATTTTGTAGTTGCACTCTTAAGTATACTAAAAAGTCGAATCACAACTTATTTTTCCCTCCTCCTGATAATAATGGCGGCAGTTAAAATTGATTTTTTTTCTGTCTTATGTAATAAAAATGTTCATGATTTTTTTTATATGTTTCTTTATTTTTACTTTTCTATTTATTTTTCAAGGTTCAGTTCAAAAAAAAAAAAAAAGCAAAAATAGAATATTAAAGGATATTTCAACTTTTGAAAAGTATTGAAGGTAAGAGAAAAGGGGAGCAATAGAAAATATTTGATTAAAATCTGAATACAAAAATCTTTAAATTTTCTTTAATCTTTAATTAAGAAGTCAAAAAGAGAAAAGAAATATGAAAAATTTTTTATTTTTTTTTTTTCAATATTTAATTTTAGTTTTTTCAAAATTAAAAGAGTAAACAAAAAAAAAAATGTAAAAGTTTATATTTGTCGGTTTTTCCAAGATAATCAAGAAGATTTTATTGTCCTTGTACTCTCAAAATTTACAATTTCCATTCTGTTATACAAAATGTACAGTTATTCTTTAACGTCCCACTTTAATAACAATAAATTTTTTGTTTTTGCTTTCACTTTTTTCAATTTATAACCTTTCTTTGTATTACGACAATACTAAAAATTATTTCTTTTTTTAAATCTTTTTTTTTTGTTCTCTTAATACCGATACTTTCAGCACAAGTTAAAATGTTTACAATAAAAGTGACAAATTTTTGGTGCTTAAAAATTTTCAATTTTATTTTTTTTCGGACGTTTGTTCATTTGATTATTCTGGGTCATAGGGCTCTTGTCTTTCAATATTTTGCCACCCTGAAAACAGTAATACTTATAGATACTATGTTTAATAAGATTATTTTAAGCGAATCATGGCTTTGTTACAGAAAGTTCAGATTCTATAAAAGAATAAAAGAAAGCCTGTGATTTCTGTAATATGAATTGCATGAAAACGTGTGAATTAACACAAAACTGCAACCAGATAAAAATGATGTGTGTACACCGTGTTATGAAAAACAATTTTGTTTGCGAAAGGTTAAATTGTATTCACTCCAGGTGTACTCACAGGACATTGCATCTCAATGGTGCATCTGAGAGGTATTGGCAAAGCGGAGGATAAGGTTTGCCATCTCTGCCTGGAGGAATACGAAACGGCAAACCAACTCATTTCTAAGCGGGTCTCATCGTTAAAGTAAAACAACGAACTTCTTCAGTATAAAGCTGGTGATGGATCACTATTAGAACGAGTACGTCGATCACCATTTGATTTTGTTAGGAAGTTATTAAATATTTTATTTGGCATCCTAGACCAAAATACAGCTAAAGAAAAAAAAATTAATGATGCAAAATTAAGTAGTCATACCACGCGGGAGTTATTAAAAAATTATACTTCTATACTAGAGACCACATTCAATTTAGTCAAACTATCTGTCAAATTTAGTCAAACTATTTCAGTTATCCTAATGATTGACAAACTAGAAGAAGAACAAAACTCAATCTTAGATGCTATGACATCAACACAACAAGAGCTTAACCATCACATTATAATTCCTCCAAAAGTTTTAAGGAAACAATTGTCCATCATAAGAGGACATATTCGGCCAAAAATACACAACAACTTCTGCAACTATACAAATTAATGACAATACGGGGCGAATAACATCATCTCGCTTCATATTTGAATGCAAAATTCCGTTGCTACAAGCAGAATTGTATTAAATTTTCCACATAATCCAGATACCAACACTTTATAAAAATGATTTTGTAGTTATCAACCCATCGTCGGAATACATCATAATTAATTTAGTCCGTGACTCATATTATCCAATTAAGGAAACTGAGTTTAAAAATTGCTTATCTTTTAACGTCAACAAATTTTACTGCCGGAAGTTTCATCCTATATACAACAAAAAATCCGAAGTTGCTCAATGTGAAGTCCAATTACTCAATCACCAAACAGAATTATCTGAAAGTTGTGTGATTTCAAAGATGAATCGGCAACAAATATGGATTCCGATGAAAACCAATAATAACTGGATTTACGTTATGGACAAAAGGAGAACGTTCAACTTAATTTGTAACAACAATACAATCAGTTTAACATTAGAGCAAACAGGAATCTTACAACTTCACAACTGCTAATTGAAACAACCAACAATGACAATTTCTTCTCAAGGTGCTATTACCATTCAAGTCGAATTATCATATCTTCCTGCTATGAATATCATCAAGTTCGTAAGCTCTATCCACAATTTACCACAACATCAATTAGACAAAATAAATACAAGGAATTCAGGAAATGTCACTAAGTTTGAAGAACAACTGCATGAGTTGAACACAAACGAACAACTAGTTGATGTTCACAATGAGGTGCACTCGAGCTCATAATCGTTCATCTATGACGGCTCAAAACTTCTCGCTTGCCTTTGAAAGGGAGAATGTTGTGTAACAACAATTATTCTGAATTCTAAATTTTTTATTTATATTTCCCATTTATTTAAATTACCAAAATTGCTAAAATTGCTAATTTGTCAAACTTAATATTAACGCACATGTATTTGCAGACATTATATTTAGTTAATGTAAATATTTTCCCATACATAACTTTCTCACAATATTTTAGTAGGAGTCAAATTACATATATTTTGTTTGTTAATTTTACTTTAAGAAAATTTTAAACCTATATGATACGTATGTTAAGTTAACATGGGAAAATTATTAATTTTATAAATGCATAAAATTGCTTACTAGTCTATTTCTGTGGGAAATAATTAATTTTAAGTAGCATAATTTTTTTATAAATAGGTTAGATTTTCAATAAATAAATTAATTAACTTCAAACCAAGCAACAAGAAGGTTTTCAATTAAACTCTCTAACAAACTATTTGACCCACTCTCACACATTAAATAATGTACTGACAATCAGTAATTTAATTAACTTATCTCAAAGGATTGTTTAGCTTAGGATAAACGAATTAGTTCTCGATTACGAATTAGTAAGTTAAAATTGTTGAAGTTAATAAATAAATATTAGTTCATTCCACTGATAGTGTTTTCTTTATTCTCTACTGATACCTAAAAGTAAAATAAATTAAAGAATTATTATATAAATTGTTTGATAAGTTGACAATTTTAAAGTATAAAACGTTAATTAAAAAAGATATTAGAATATTTTCTATAAAATCTGTTAATTCATTATTTTTTATACCCTAATAAACGCGTAATCAAAAAAAAAAAAATTACTTTAAAATTATCAACATCTTTTTAACTTAAATGAATGAAGAGTACGTCATCTCATCTATTCATAACGTTATTTTCTTTAAATTTTTGACAAGTTCTATAGCATTCAAAAAAAAATTTTTTTTTCGTTTTTTTTGCTAATTTCTTTCAAAATTATATCCTTTTTTTCTTTGTTTTATCCTTTATTATTTTGAGATAATTGCAAATTAAATGTGCAAATTAAGCTCTTTCTATATTAAGTTTATTTTAACTTATTTATTTTTAATTAGGATCTTTATACTGCAAAGTCAACATTCTGAATGATTATTCTTTCTAAGGATATTTGAAGAGCTTCTACACTTAAGATATGATTTTAATTTGCATAATGCATTATGCAAAAATAATGAAATTAGATTTTTCTTCTTTTTTTTTTGGATTTTTTTTTTGTTGAAAAATTGCTAGGTATGCGAAAATAATTACTATTTTCCTTTCATAAAATTTATGACAGTGATGAGAAATTTACAAAATTTGTTTAGTTTTCATTTTTTGGTTTTGTTTTTTTTTTTTTTTTGGGGGGGTGTGTTTAATTAAAAGTATATAGATGGGGAATTAAAAAGAAAAATATTATTAGATTAAAAGCATTTGATATTTTTTTAAAAACATTTTTGAGTGAATGGCGTTAAAAGCAAAATGGCTACTTAAAACCTTACATGAAATATTAAATTTGTTAGTCGTAAGTTGCAGAATGTAGATGAGTTTTATTAGACAATATTTGTGATAATTTGCAAAGTTTTGTGATAATTTTTTTTTTTGCATAGAAATTTTATTACAGTCCTTGTTTGGTTATTTTGATTAACAAAGAGTTTTTAGAAGATACTCTGTTATTTCCTTACTATTAGGTTCTATAGAAGTGAAGGAGTAAAATGAATAAATCTGGATAGGAAACCAGTTTAGTTAGTTTCACGTTTTGTAGTATATTTAAATGGCATATGCTTCATAATTTATTAATTAATAAGATAGGCGTGACCTTCCTCTACCATTTTTACAGTATTAAAGCTTAATAAAATTTTTGTTTGCGAAATAAAACTCGAATTTTGACGATTTCTGACATGACCTTAATTTTTCAATACTAATTAATTTTTCACGTTTACACGTTTGCTAAACGAAAAATTGTAATTAATCCAAAAAATTTCAGTGTTTCCAAAATTTTACTTTGAAATTAAATTATCAGATATAAGTTTAATTTTATGAATTTAAAAATTTGCCAAATTATTCTACAAGTATATCAGAGCAGATTTATCAAGTCAACTTTATTCTCTATCAATTTTTAGAATAATAACAACAAAATTCGAAAATGATTCCTATAAAAAAAAAAAACAAAAGTATCATAAAAATTCCAAAACAAATATTTTAAATTTATTTTTTTCAAACTTAAATTGTAATTGTGGAAAAAAGAAAACTTTCATTCTTTATTGAGAGTTTTCTGTCACAAATATTGTTAAGAAGTTTTTAAATTTTCTTTCTACATCCTGTTTTT
Organism: Condylostylus longicornis; assembly: GCF_029603195.1. Lineage (NCBI taxonomy): Eukaryota > Metazoa > Arthropoda > Insecta > Diptera > Dolichopodidae > Condylostylus > Condylostylus longicornis. The sequence goes on from NW_026577984.1 coordinate 1,817,232, forward strand.
ATTAGATAAAAAAAGTTCACGGTAAAATTATCCTTTTATTATTTTCGGATGTAGGTAGTATCTATGTATAGTACATGTATGCATGTATAAGTATGTGAATACTTCCATATTTTTTTACAGTGTATCTGGTTTCTTTTTTCATTGACCTACATAAATTCGTAACGTCGGCAAAATGTAAAGATACGTTGTTATAGATTATATAGACAGAATATTTGGAATTTCTTTTTTATTATAAGGAAATATTAAATAGTTGATCAAATAAGTAATAGGGCATTTTTGAACGAACAAAAGAAAGTAGATTATAGATTTGTGCACTCTCTTGATTGGCACCCTGTAAGCCCGTAAAACTGCAACATCGTCATCGTGAGATTAAAGCCACCCTAGTATTTTCCTTCTGATATGAGCAATAGAAATTAAATATCAGGAATTAAAATTAATGGTGTTCTTTTAATTATGAAATTTATTAAAATTCATATTTGTTAAACTCAAATTTTAAATTAGGATGTTTAATAATTTTGTGCTTAGAATGCACAGATTTTTAAATATGCTCTTTAAACATAAATTAAATTTTTAAATATAATTAAAAATTTTACAAATTCAGTTTTCCAAGCTGCAATTTGTAAATGAATGTTATAGACTAAAGAACAAATTTGTTGTATTATGGTTGTTGAATTGCTTAAATGCAGGACAGGTACACAAATTGCAAAAAATTACACAATCAAAAAGAACATAAGTTTTTTTTTTTTTTTTGGTGTATTTGGTTTGTTTTCAAATGTGTACTCTGACATAAAAATGTCGTCCAACATCTTGAAATATCTTTTATCCTTTATCCGTTTTCTTTATTTTATTTTATTCTTTTAATTTTCTCTTAGTTTTTCCATGTTTTCACAATTTAATGTGGTAAAGATAATTTAAGGAACACTCGGTCAACTGTATAAGAATTTAAAATGACAACCACTTGAAATGAGAGAAAAGAAAAGGAAAATAAAAAAAGAAATATAATTTTTAAACTTTTGAAGGACATTGTGAGTGAATTTATAAGGAAGACAGAGAGAGGGAAAAGTGTGTAAAAGAGGTAAGAAAAAAAAATTTTTTTTTTAAATTTAAAGGTTATTTAAATCATCAAGAAAAATAAAATTAAATACTGTTTTTTTTCGATTTTTTTTTTGATTATTTTATGTAGTTAATTATATTTTCTACTTTATGAACTTTGAGTTAGAATTTTATTGAATAAAATTCAATAAAAGTCAAGTCAATTTAATATTGAATTTATTAAATTTAAAAAATTTAGTTTTTTCTCTCTTTCCCAATTTATTTGTTATTCCCTTGATAAAAAAAAGTAAAATTAAACAAAATCAATTTCATGGTATGGTGACATGAAACTTTGCCAGAAAATTTGTTTTGGAATGGACAAAATATTATTTTTGATTACGAACGCAACTTCCTTCGAGAAGAAATCAGAAAGAGAGGACATTTAATAGGTATTTGTACAAATAAGTAAAATAAGTAAGTATTGGCGAATTCGAGAAATAACCAACTTACACTGAATGGAAATCTAGCGTTTTCTTAACACGATTGTGATATTGGAATTAAGATGTTTGTTATATATATCAGCTGAACAGGCTATTGAATATTATATATCCAGCGAATTTTTAAAAGTACCTATTTTTGTGATAATAGCCTACTGTGGAACAATTTTCTTACAAACAAGAATCTACATGCTGGAGGTTGTCTTTTTTTATACGATATCTACAATTAAATGAATTTAATAAGGTTCTTAATATAGTGTTTAGTGCTAAAAAAAGTACTACTAAAAGAATTTTTAATTAAGAAAGTAAAAGCTGGATTTGAAAAAAGAACAAAAATTATTACTTGAATTAATAAAATGCAATGAATTGATTGAAATAATAGACTGCATCCAAGATGCAATATTGTAAATGTAGTAAATTTATAGCCTTATCGTTTTAATTATTAAATCTTTTGTCTAATTCTATTTAGCAAGTCATTCTGTTGCTGCTTTTGTTTAAATTTTATTTTCATTATTGTTACTTTTATTCTTTTTTGATTCTTATGATACCCGTACGAACGTATGTTCGAAGGGTATACTAAATTTGCCTTACCGTTTGTAACGCTCTGGGATATAGGCTCAAGTGTATATTTTTGATCAGCGTCAAATTCTGAGTTGATTTAGCTTTGTCTGTCCGTCAGTCCGTCCGTTCGTCCGTCACAACGATAACTTAAAAACTAATTGAGCTAAGTTCAACAAATTTTCACAAATGATTTACTATTGTAAGTTCCAGAACCTTATTTAAATTGAACATGATCGGGATACTGATTCGGGTAGCTGCCATACAACTTCAAAAGTTATTTGGCACATACAGTATTTTGAAAAACATAGTTTTGAAATTTTGCAGAAATTATTATGGTAATACGGCAACTTAAAGTCATAGTCTGTCCCATGGTCAGTTATGCCATATTTATTCGCACACAAGATAATAAATTCGTATGGGTATCACAGAGTTGACAAGGTCAACTCATTTTTTTTCGTTTTTTTTCTAAATTAAATATTTTCCTTTGTTTTAATATTTTTGGTGATTTTCTGTTTCAACTTTTTTGTTGTTTTTTCTCCAATTGTTTACAAAAATCTTCTCGTTTTTCAATTATACGCCATATTGATATTTACTGTGCGTTATACTGGCTGTACTATCAAAGCTATATTCAAATTATTGCATAGGAACAAGGACCAAAAATTTATTTTTATGAAGTTGACAATGATAAAAATTTTTGCATCATCGTCTAATGCAGAAAACAGTAAGAATTTTTATATTATTATAATAGAATTGAATAAAAACAAAATTATGTGAAGAAAAATTATTTATTAGAATTTTTTGTTTTAGTCACTTAAAGTCATATTATCACCAAAAAAAAAGAAAAAGAAAATATATTAAGTTGGTAGTTTAAATTTACGATCTGTTAAGTTGAGTTTAATATATTTTAGGATAATAAAAAAAATTAGGTTATGTTTGTCTATATATAGCTGATATACGAGTATATCATTTTATTTATTGCAAATTTATTTAAAAGGAAATGTTTTTGTGCCAATGAAAATATATTTTTACTATTATCATAAAAAGTATATACATACATACATATAGTTTTTGAATACAACACTGTTATAGGAGGAAATATGGAAGAATTTTTTACTTGCCGAAAGTTTTTTTTTTAAAACAACAATAGAAATTATTTCCTAAATTTCAACATAAATTATATTTGTCATAGCATAGAATATTCAAAATCATCTACAATAACTGTATGTGTATATAGGGAAGAATTCATTCTTTTAAATTTTATTGATTTTCAGCTTATTATTCATAAGGATTTATGTTAGGTATCCTATATATATTAAATTTTCTACAAAAAAAAATTTTTAATATAAAAATTTAGTGTAAAATGAAATATTATCAAAGTTAATTTTATATTTTAAAACTTTATTTGTGGAACAAGCATAAATAATAAATTTGTTATATTATATAAACACGTATAACATTAAAAATATATAAAGCATGAAATCGGATTGTTTAGTCATTTTAAGAAAATAATTGGTAGTTTAAGATCGCAAATAGTTTTGATTAAAATAAAAAGAAAGCATAGATGCTGCTGTACCCACTTTATAAAAGAACTCTAAGTAGAATTATAAAATCACATTTTATTGGACATTCCAGGTATATGTGTGGAAAAATGGTAGAGAATTATCTCATTTACAATTTGATAAATATTTATATAATTTGTATAAGCTTCAAGTCGAACGTTCAAATTTGTTTTTTGTTGGAACAAATATTTCGATTGTATTATGTAGGACTAATGTGACGACGTTTGGTGTTCGTATTTTGTTATTTGTAGCAATTTCAATTTTATATTAAAAGTAAAATATTGAACGTGTACTCAATAAGATGATATTCAACAGATAGCATGAGAACTTAACATAATTTATCGAAAGAACAGATATGACAAATTTTCTTGATATCTAACGGTGCAACACTCTTCTGGAACACTGCATAATATCATTCCTTTCAATATATATTATACTGTACATTATATATAAAAATTAAGTTAGTTTTAAGAAGACCATCAAAGAATAAAGAAAATTATCAATTTTTTTTATTTTAATATCAAAGATATCCTGAACCACAATTTTATTAATTAACTTGGTTAAAAGAAAACTTGGTTAAAATTTTTTAAAAATGCATTTAGTTTATTAGTTACGAATTAGGCAGAATTTTGGTTTTATATCAAGAATTTCAAATTTATACTTAAAATTTTGTACATAAATTTAAGAAGGAATGTTGTAGTCTGGTATGAAATTAATAATTTAATAGTGTAAAATGTTTTGAACTGTAAAATTCTCTGTTATATGATATAATTATTCGATTTTCTACAAGTAGGCGCAGTACTGAAATAATATTATGCTCTCGGTTTCAAGCATTAATTTCCGATAATATTTTCAGAACTAAAATTTTATTTAACTCGGCCATATCATTTGTTTATAAAACCCACATAGACTTCATAATATTTTCATGTTTTACTGATTTTTCTCATAAATTGAGCTCCAGACAGACATTCATATTTCAATGGTTTTTCAGATAAAGAACGTTTCAGATGAAGCATTTTGATATTTTATACATTTTTCATATAAATAATTTGTGTGTTAATAGTTATTGCGTTAAATGATTATTAAAACTATTCAAAAATTAATAATTCCAGTTTGTTTTTCAATTGTCAAAATAATAAATTTTTAATTATGTATGTATGAATTTTTTGTTTTGTTTTAAAATTGTTATTATCAAAGAGGATTTTAATTTTCTTCTACATAGAGACACACAATTTTAATTTTTTTTTTTTGTTGAACTTTTACAAAGCAAAATATTTACAAGAATGCAATTAATTTTTAATTAAGTATAATTAAAATAAAAGATATCTGACAATTTTAATACTATTTTAAATGTATACAAAGAATTTTTAAAAAGAAGTCAATTTCGAAAAAAAAAAGATGCTTGAATTTTAATTAAAATAACAAAAAAAAAGGAAAAAAATATTGTACAGGGGATTTAAAACCATGTATAAATAAATGATTTTATTTTGTTTTTAAAGTAAATTTATCTGTGCAGATATTGGCAACTAATTAACAGCGAATTAAGGAGCAAGTTTCTGTGTTGTATAGCACATAGCACAGGAAACTAAAGAAATTATAATTTTGCTACCATATTTCTTGTCGGTTTTTGGGAAAATTGTAATACTGCTTAGGGTAAGAATATTAGTAAACTTTTAAATTACATGCAAAATTTTCATAACACAAATTCCCGTAAGGTGAAATTCTCATGCTGTCATGGTAAATGCAATGCTATCAAATAATGCAATTATTTATATTATTAATTACCAATACAACGTGTATAGTTGTTGATTTTTTATTATTAATTCTTATAAAAAAAACTAATAGAAACTTTTTCATGCAATTGCAGAGCAGATAGATGATGCAATCAAAGAAATAAGTGAAGGCAGGAGAATTAAAAAATTAGACTCATTCCGGCTGAACTACAGAGGTATGAAAAAATTAAGATTCTTACATTGATTTATACTGTATGTAATCTACATAATGTTTACCAAGTATTGTTTACACAAGATGGTACTTGCAACTTCTATTGGAAACACACAATCGCAAGAACATATAAATAGTTATTGTGCCTGTTACTTTAATAATATAATTATTTATCTTAACGTCGAATCGTCGAATTCAACCATCTTGATACCATTTCTTTAAATTTTTTTTTTCCTTTCATCCTAACTATATGCAATAAATTAATATATTTTGGTATTTTAATAAAAGTAATCTAAATAGCTAGTAAATAAATTTTTAGTGTAAGTATTTCCTACTCTCCCACAGAAAAGTGATACTTTAAATCATTGGTTTAATCTGAATTTTTTACTTCAGCTTTGAAATATTTCACTTATTTCAGCAATTTAATTGAAAACTGTTCAACGAACCTCTAAATTTAAAATGTAAAAACTTTCTATAAAATAATATTGGCAATAATATAGTTGCCAACCTAATAAATTTATAAATACATACATGCCATTCAAATATTTATTTGAGAAAAAAAATAATATAAGAATTTAATAAATTAAATAAAGATATTTTATTGTTATTGTTTCTTAAAATAGAAAAGATCTTAAAAGATTTTCACATTAAATGATTGCAAAAATTTCTACATTTTATTTTTGTTCTTTCTTTTATTTTAAAACTTCTTTTAATACATTTAAATTAAATGCATTATCCTTTTCTTGCATTTTTATATCTCTTTTATGTTTATAGATATGTCTATTTTTTTTTTAAACTTAAAATAAATAGTAATAGACGTTAACATCTTATACTGTTTTCTTAAAATATTAAATTTTATTCTTTTATACAAGTTCTTTTAGTGCAACAACAAAAACACTTTATAAATTTATCTTTTATGTAATTGAAGAAAATTCAAGTTAAAATAATGAATATAAAAGGATATTTTTATAATATTTGCAATTACGAATATGTGAATGTATAGGTTCAATTTTGAATTATTTATTTGGAGTGAATAGAGTGTCTAGTATTAAAGAATGGAAAAAGTGTGTATACAGCAATCAAACTGGAATATATAATGAAATCATTTAAAGAAGGAGTTGAAAAATATCTTGACTTTCTTATTGAAACTTAAAATTAATTAGTAATTATTTTGAAATTATAAAATATTTTTTCTTCTTATTTTATATAAGATAATATTAAACTGCAATAAACTGAATATTAAACTGAAAAGCTCTTATTAATTTTTTTTTTAAATTATAAATTAAATTCTATGTAATGAGGTGCCCTAATTAGCTGGAGGACGAATAAGTGTACATCATGTACATTATTATAAAATATTTGCAATCAAAACTGCTTAAAATATGGAAGATTTATTCCAATAACGAAAAATATCAATATTTTAATGGAAAATATTGAAGGACACTTTAGTAAATACAGTTAAAATAAATTTTGTAGTTTTATAAATTGGAAAACTCATTCTTTTGTAAAAATTAATTTTAAAATTGAACAGAAATAGTCATTTTCCATGAAATTCAATAAAATTTTATTTTTATTTTTTTTTTAACCAGAATATTTCTTTTGGATCTAAAAAATTCTGCTAAAACTAGTATTTGACCAAAAATAGTATGTCAATTATATTGTATATGAAAATTTTTATTTAAAATATACTTTTCCATAATGTAAAATAAATATTTCTACTGTTTAGTTCAATAGGTGCATTTAGATAAAAATGCAACAAAAAAATTAAGTCCCTAAATCCCAAGAATAGTCAAATTTCTAAGTTTCAATTATCTTTAAGTGCAACAATAAGAAATTTTACTTTGTACATGTACTCACTCTTGTTAATAATGAAACTCACCTGAAAAGAAAATAAAAATATAATTGTGATTATTAAAATATTTTGCGTCAAAATTTAAAAAAAAAAAGACAAAATACATTGATATTTTAAATTAATTATTAATTTTCGCCCTATTCGGCCGGTTTACATTGCTTTAAGCGTTGAAGAACTTTCACTTCAATTTCAGTCTTTGTTTTTTCATTTTTATATTGAGTTTGCAGAAGAGATATTGTGTGAAATAAATAAGCCTTGAAAAATAGAAGACCAGTGTTAATATGCGGTTTTTAAAATTTGATTATTTTTAAGGAAACGAAATGAAGAAATTTTCTATTATGAGCATTAAATGGGCGAATGTTTACAGCTAAGAGGATTTTTAAATACGTCACCTTTGATTTTCAAATATAATCTAACTTTAATTAAGGTACTTAAGTAATAAATAAATCTTTGTTAACTGTTTACCGTTGAATTAGATTGTTCTTTTCTATTTAAAACTGGTGTTTGCTTTTTAAAATTTGGGTATAACAGTAAGTTTCCGAACGTTGCTGGTGGTTCTGCTAGAATATTTTTAATTTGGGCTAGGAAGATAGAATTGTCCGATCTTTTGGAATCAGATCAATTAATTATTTGGTCTATTTGGATATTAAATTTCACGAATGTCCTGTGTAGGGGTTGACGAAATTAGTGACTTTTTCTGCATTTTGCTTATTTTTTGAAGTAGTTCTATTTTTAGAAGTGCATGCCGAAGATTATCTTCCATTGTGAGAATTTGCACTTCATAATCAATAATATTCAAGGGGCAAAAATCATTTCTGGAATTGCTGCTGGTAGATGGAAGAGACCAAGTTCTCGAAAAGCAATATAAAATTTTACATTAAAATTTGGATATAAAAGCAAACTATATTTTAATGAGAAATCGAACGGCAAGAATGATAAATAATGTACGCAACGTTACCCATTTAATTGATAATTAAAATTTCCTAATTTAATAATAACTAAACTTAAGTTAAATTCGAATCCAATTAGTAAAATCATGAAGGCAATTAGTAATCGAATATACTAATTAGCATGTGTTTATATAAATTTTATACAATACAAAATTTACTAAGTCTATAAGTAAAATACAAGGTCAAAAGACACAAAAAAATTATAAAATATTAAAAATCCCAGAATTATTTAACATTAAATTCCACTTAACCGCTATTAATATTTACTAAGTATCACAACCTAATGCTCTACTTTCCACAACATATTCTATATCAAAAGTGTCATTTACAATAAATATTTTACTAAATAATAAACTTCGATTTTATATATGTACAAAATAAACTTTTCCTTTTCATAAAAAGAAATCAAAAACCTTTATCAAAATCTCTGCTGAAAAATGTCAAAATTTGAATTAAGTTTGATTGATTCGGCTGCTCTTTTACATCAATATATTTTAGCATGATAAAAAAAAATGTACACATTTCTTAAGGTATCATGCAATTACTTTGACTTTTCGAACGTTTCTTTGATTTTTTTCATTTCTTGTGAAAGTTTTGAATACTGTTGGGAGTGTAGGAGGATTTTTAGAAAAAGTTTTAAATGTTAGCTATTTTTAAAACTAAATACGATAATTAAATACCAGAAAGTTATTAGATGTGAACTCCAATAGAAATTAAAAAATTTGGACCAAAAGTAAATTTAATAAAAAGTTCATTTTCATGACTATTAAGAAAAAAAACTCCATTGTGTAGGTTCGCGAATATTACCATTCAGTATTTTTACAACTTTTTAATTTTAATACACTTTTTAATACACACTTATAAATAATCTTGATGACCTTAGATACTTTTCCAAAAATTTTTGCTCTCCAAATTTTATTCTTAAATTTTGAATCTTATAGTTGAACTCGTGTTTACATAATTTGTTTGAATTTCAAATTTTATTTTCCTCTTTTTTTCACGAACAAAATTTGTAACTTTTAATTTTTGATTGTTAGTGCGGTGGCAGTAAAATACAGAGAAATTTAAAATTTTATTTTCTTCATAATATCTTCATCAATCTCTATTTGCATATGAAAATTTTTAAAATGTCATTTAAATAAGTATTTTCTGCTTAATAAATTTGAAAATTTCTCAAATAGAATTTATAGGAGAAATTTAAAAAAAGAAATTATTTAAGAAAAAAATTTAAGAAATATACTGGCTAGGTGTAGCTCAACTATGGCCATTTCTTTCGTGGTAATAATATATAGAGACTATTTATCTTGCGCTGACAGCACGTGAAAAGTCCTGTTCATATGCGGGATTGCAAGAATGATGTGGCCAAAATACGAACTTAAACAATCGAATGGACTCCTGGTGTTATCCTGGCAATGCTTGTCTGGCGGCTGACGGCAGTTTACACTGGCTGTTGCGGGAGCATGCTAGGCTGTGATGGCCCTTCAACACAACGTGTCACAGCTGCCCTTTAATGGACAGGAAGGAGATCATTTTCCAATATCTCTGCGAGTGTCCGACTCTGCGCGGAGATAGATTGGTCACGTGTTGCACAGCATGTGTGCCGAGGCTGGATGAAGTATGGAAGATTAGCATATGAGATTTAGATAGTTTCCTCAAGAGATTGGGATGGCTTAGATAGGCTACCGCAATCGTACGCTCAATAACGGCCTAGTACTCACGGAGTAGTAGTAGCAAACTGGCAAATTTGTGCTAATATATTCAGAATAGTTTACAGAATAACCAATTACAATTCAATCTCAAATTATTTATTTAATTAATGCTTCGCATTGCCGAAGAACAAAATAAAACTACATATCATATAAATCAATTGGGAAAACAGTGCATAATTTTTTTGTTAAATTCTACTTAAATTTAGAAATTTGTATTGGTCGAGCTTAAGTAGAATTTTATAAACTTATGACCGCACCTTAAAAAAAAAATATTAAAAAACCCCCAGTGACATTTTTCATTTTTATTTTAGAGGCAAATTAATTTAATTACTGCAAGAGTAACTCGTTTAACAAATTATGTTGTTCTTTTTTGTTGCGGAATTTATGGTTTCTTGCAACTTCCGTTGCTTTTCAAAATAAAACCGTGTCTTTACTTGTATATGAAACCTTCCTGAATTGCAAATAATTTTTCGTTTTTTTTTTCAAATTTTTTATATCCACCCTCACCAGTTAAACTTAACTTCTGTTTTTTGCAAATTAACCAGAAAATTTGTTCCAGGGAATCAATTAATATTTTGTTTTACAATAAAAATTAAAAAGTATGCTGTAACGAACTGTAAAAACTTTCATAAATTTCGAAATTTTCAGTTTATTTTTAATTTCTTAACTAAATTTATAAAATATTTATGCAAATATGTATATGCGAGTATATATGTAGATTTAATAAATTATGTAAATTAATAAGTGTACACGTATGTCGATAATATATATGTATACAATAATGTGTGTAAATAATAATTTACATACCCATGGACCACCTTGATCCCAATATCCTTCCGTAATACCATCAGCCCATTGTGATTCTAATGGTAATTCTGGTTCTGGTGGCCAATCAGATAATTTTGTTGGCTCTGTTAGTGTTTGCTCCCCTTGGGGGCAACCTAAAACAGACTGAGGGCAACCTATGTTGATGCAATAATTTTTGTAATTTTTTCAATGAAGTTTTTTAAAAAGAATTAAGACGAGCAACAAAATAAAAACAAAAAAGTCAAAACAAGAATAAATAAAGAGAGAGAGTAAAAAAATTTTAGGAAAAAAAATAACACTGGGGTGAGTTCTCTCTTCTTCTTTTTCTTTTTTTGTTTATTTTATTTATTTTGTTTATTTTTTTTCTGTGTATTCGTTAATTCTGCTTATTTATTATTCCTTTCGCCAGTGAACTTGATCAGCCGAAGTAAGGAAAAAAAAAACACCACGGTAATTTTTTTTTTTTTGTTATCCTGGAAGTTTTTTGTTTTCACTTTTTCTTTTGTTATACTACTGTGCTTTAGCGATTTTTTGTTAGCTTTATATTAAGAATAAAGGTAACTGGAGTAATGATAACAAAAATAATAATAATTTTTATTTGCACAAGAAAAATACCGTTAAATAAATTTCCGGTAATATTTTTACATTTTTGTTAATTTCTTTTTTTTTTTGTACTTTTTTTTTATTCACTCACTTTTGTTTAATTTTTTCTTTTTTGGGTCTTTAGCGCTTGTTTTTTTTTCTGGTATGGGTGTAAGTAATTAAACAAACAAGGATACTCCAAATGTATTTGTATAACCTAGGTTATGGGCAAATAAAAAATATTACAGTTTACAACTTTTTTTCAATTTTTCTTATTTTTCCATATTTCACTTCACTTTTTATTAAACTGTTATACTCGTATTACGTTATGTATAATATTGTTTATTTATTTACATTTGAAAATTTTACATAAATATTAAATATTTTTATGCACTTTTATTTTAATAAAATATTTTCGAAATATCCTTTTTTTAATTTTTGATTAACAAAAAAATATTTTTTTCTTCTTTTATTCATTTTTATATGATTAAAATTAAATGTACATAAAATTCATAGCCTTTTGATAAAAAGAGAAAAGAGAAAACTAAATTTAATACAAAAACTGAGAACAAATGAAATATTTTTTTTGAAATTTATTGAATATTTATAATGTATTGTTGGTTTAATTTTCGAAGACAAGATAACGGAGACACGTTGCTTGATTTTTTATTAAAATGACATTTTCCACTTTAAATCCTTTAATTCTGGTTTTCTCAGTCATACATAATTATATAATATATTAATATTAAAAATAGAAAAATTAATAAGATTACTTAAAGCAATAAAGATGCTTAAGATTTCTAAAAACAAAAAATCAGAATTTAATAATGTGAATTAAATGATGTAAAGTGGAAAATGTGTTTTTGATAAAAGGGCAAGATGTCTTCTGTTTTTCGTTCTGTTTTCAAAATGTAATCAGATCAAACCTAAAATAAAGTTATCTGTATAATAAAATAAAAATACTGTAATTTATTAACAGTATAACAAATATCTGAATTTTTTAGTTTCAACCTGTAGAATTGATATTTTCAGCTATAAATTTGTAAATTTTATAGTTACAGATTCTGTATAAATGCTTTAAGCTTTAACTTACAACATTTTCGAGCATTTCATGCGTAATTATGTGAATACAGATAGACGTCATATATCATTTTCATATACAAAATATTATATGCACGTTTTTATTATACAGTTTTAATACCATATTTATACAATTTTCATGCTAATTTAAAAATGCTTGTGTATCTGGTTGATTTATTTTCATGTTATAAATATTAAAATGAGCTAAAAACGATTGCTTATAAGAAAAGTGAAAATATTTAGTTTTTGCTCTTATTACGGTACAATACTATAACAAAAGTATAAAATTTAGGCACTTTTTTCTTTGTTTTCCATTAAATAAATTTGATTTGAATATTTGGAGACGCTCAAAAATAGAATACTTATCTTACAAAAAATTACTGAAAGTTATTTAAAGAGCAGTAAAAGTCGCAAATTAAATATAAATATTTAGTAGAAAATTGTATGATTTAAGGAGTTTGCATATTGCATGCCCTTATAATATTAAATAATTCAAAATAGTTTTCCTGGACCTTGGTAAATTACAAATTATTACTGGTTATTTAAAAAGACATAAAAGCATATTATAGAATATAAAAATTTTTATATTGCAGACTTTTTATTTCATAGAAATAATAATGCACCCAATAATTTAAAAGGTCGTATAACAGATTTATCATTCGGCCTCTCTCGTACAGCATTTATTCGTTATTCACGAACTATTAATTTTTTTTTAAATTTTTCTCATTTCGGATCGCTTTTATTAATAAAACTTTTAAAAATATTTTATTAGCATTTGGAACCTTTATATTAATAATTTTTAGATTTATCATATTAAATTTCATTGTCCGCCTGCTTTGATTAAAGTTAGAAATATAAGGGAAGCTTCAATCCTGGAAGGACTTGAATGAATTTTATACAATATAAATCCATAAACCATGTTTAAATTTTTTGAAATTTATAACGGGCTGTTTAAAATTATCAACTCTTGCCTGTCCGTAGTAGGTTTAACTCCACAAATCTATAACACTTACTTAATAAATACATAAGTTATGTTGAAGATTTTTATTTAAAAAATTGCTACGAAAATTTCAATAAAAACCATGAAAGCATTTTACGATGCCATCTACATATATTGAATTTAAATATTTTTGCAAGTACACAATTAAGTCACTCTTCTTTGCTTGTTAGTGTCACTTTGTCTCCAATATTTGTTTGTACATGAATACAGACATCTATATTTTAATAAAACATGAGCGTTAAAATAACAGAACTTTTTTACTTTTGATAAAAGAATTCTAATTCATTCTCTTTTTTTTTATGCAAATATTATCGGAAATAATTCTCTCATACTCTATTTTATTTCTGTTTTCTGTTGAATATGCGTAAGCATACGTTTAAACATTTGCATATCTCCCTTTGTTAATTCTTACATTTTTATGCGTATAGGTTAGTGTGTCTCTTTAAGTATGCACACATGTTTGTATGTAAAAATTTATTCTTGTAATAAAAGAGAACAAATGTTTTAGCCTTTATTGATTTAAATTATTCTTGCTTTTTTTACTTTTTTTGTTTTTTTTTTGATTTGAATCAAAACAAATATTGACATTTATAAGGAAAACAAATTTTTTCTGTCAGCTATATTTGCCCTAATTTTTTTGAATGTGTATGTCGCTAGGTTATAAATAGTCCAAATTTTTTTTTTAAATATATTTTTAACTTTACAGATTGATTTAACAAAATTAGAATTCTCTAGAATATTTTAAAATAATTTTAATACTTCTCTATTATTTCGTCTCTCAAAATTAGTGACTTACTCAAAATAAGTAAAATTTAGAATTTCGAAAATTCTTTAATTATATTCTCCTCAGCAGAAAATATAACAAAATAATTTAAATGATCCAATTGATCATGCAATTCCATTAATTTGTTACAACCCTCATCCTAAACATATGCAAAATTATTTGATATCTTATTTGGTATTTGATTTCTTAAAAAAAAAGGTGTTTTAATTTTAAATTGAAATGTTGCTGGACAAACCAATAATTTGGTTTGAAATTACTGTTTTGTAGTAATCATAAGGGCGCAGATAAGTTACTGAATTATATGATTTCACTTTTACAGTAAATCATACTCTTTTGTAATCAAAATGTTAATTTTTTTGTTTTTAAAAAACTAAGGAGCATTTCGAGATATTTGTTGTAAAGTCATAAAATCGACTAATTTTTATATTTTGTTGTTGGAATTCAAAAAAAACCTTCATCTTATTTTGATGCTATCAACTAAAACTAAATGCATCACAAAATTTTTTAATTGGTTAACACCCTGTTAAATTTAAAAATTTTTATTCAAGACAAAATGGAAACAAAAGGACAATAAAGGAAAACTGAATTTTCCTGAATTTTTGTTCTTTTTTTTACATTTTGAATTTTTTTAAAGACTTTTTATTTTTATTACGTTTTATACATAGCGATAATTTTATACGGGCAATGCAAATATTGGATTTCGTAATGGATGCACATTTATACAATGTGCGAAAGGTAAACTCTTTTTTTTTCCTTTATGCTCCTTTTTTTGAATATACATGTATGTATTTCGTGCTTGTTCCATTTTAAGATTTTTATCAATTTCACTTTATGAAATTTTGGAAATTCTATATAGGACATGTTTAGATCATATAACAGGTAGATATAAACTTGCACTTTAAGTATATTTTAAAGTTTACAAAAAAGAAAATTTTTTGTTCACTCTATGCCAATATTGTTGAATACCCTATAATGTAAAATGATTATGAGAAAACTAAAATACAAAATTACTAAATGAAATTTGAATGTTAAAAGTGATTATAGCAAAAATGTTTGCATAGAAATTCGGAAATTTCAGAGTTTGGTAATTTAATTTTTAGTAATCTGCTCAATGAAACAAAGGTCTTAAATTATATTTTAATAATTTATTCCATTTAATCAATTATTGTTAGAGACGGTTGCCAGACTTGCATTAAATTATTACAAAATTTTCTTTTAACATTGTACATTTCGTTACTCCTATAAGTGTAGGGTATAATAATAAAAAAATTAAATATTTTTTTTTTTGAGTTTTTTTATGACAATAATTTCAGTATGGTGCAAGATAAATAATCGATTTTTTTATTTTTTCTTTTTTTGTTAAAAATTGTGATTGATAGCTACCATTTTTTCTTTAATTTTCTTTTTTTGTAAAATGAAGAAAAAACTATAAAAAATAAATAAATAAATTATCCTTTAAGTGTTTTAACTAATAGCTTGGCATCGATTTTTGTAGAAAGGGTTTAATATTGTTATATCTTTAGATTATTACAGAAGGGTTTCTCTTAAGTGTAATTGATGCTCGATTGCAGTTTTACATAGTTTATTGTTTTATTATATGTAATATAGAAATTATTAAGTCATATTATAGATTTATTGTGAGTTGCATTCAATTTTATTACAAATTCCATTGATAGCTTATGCAAGTTGAAATTATGTTTTTGAATTTAGAATGTTAAAATTTTAATTTCTTACTTTATATAACAATTATTTTCTCGGCAGAGACGAAAATTTTAAAGTAAGAATGGACATGATAAATAATAGAAATTTCTTCATTCAAATAACGTAACCAAAGGAACGAGTCAAGATAGAAAATTTAAAAAAATGTTCTTTTCGTTCTGGACTCATACCAACTGAGCTATAGAGTTGTGAAGAAGAGACATGAGCTACAGAGAATGGACATGATGTAAATTCTTCAAAAATATTTGAGAATTTATCGTAATTGCGATATGAAAAATAAAATTGAAATTTTTTTAACTTTATTGTATTTAATAAATAGACAAACAAAATTAGTAACTAATAGAAAGTATTAAATTTTGTCTAAAGGTTTTTCTATTTATTTCCCTTATTTATTAACAAATTTTATTTATTTGTTTTATTGGTTATCTACACACAGGCATGGTTCTATATCTTTCAGCGTCCTACGCGGTTTTCGAAACTGCACTGATGAAACAATAAACAGTGCCCATTGCGCCGTTGTTTTCCAGCGCTCATTGTATATGCTTATTTTGCATATATGGTAGATCCGTCACTGCCTACACATTAACACGTTAACAAACACAAAACAAATATTTGATCCGGATGAAAAGTGAAATGAAATCTCAAGAAGAAAAATATTTTGTTCTAAGTCAAATTCAAATAGTACTCAGAGAGGTTCTATTTATTACAAAATATTAACGACATCTAACTATAAGTAGTAGAAATTATGTAAATGCATTAATGAATTTTATTGGCACTCGAAATTTTGCAAAAATTCAAATTCTAATTGTTAATGGTTTAAACAATTCTATAAAAAGAACACAGAACAGTATTAGGAATCTGAAAGTATTAGAAATTATAAACATATTTGAGTGTTTAAAATTTATTAAAAATGTGATTTATTCCCAACGTGTTCGTATGCAGATGAAACCAATATGTACAAAAAACCTTGACAAACAACTAGTTGGTATTGGTTTCATAACATCCTAACAGATGCTGCGTTTATTTGAAAATTTATATATGTACGCGTGTATTATGTATATGAAAATTTGAAAAACACCTATTTTATTATTTAATATTTAGTTAGTCAAAATGATAACGTAAATCAGTATTTTATATAGTAAATAAATTTAATTATAGAAAAATTTGTAAATAAATGAAAATATTTTCATTTCTCAAAATATATTTTGTTATTTTATATAGTTATTCCAATAAATTTTTTGGTCTTTTCTGACATATAAAAATTTTCCATGTTCGTGTTTTTTTTTTTTTAAATATTTTCAATTAAATTAAAAGCAATTAGATTATTTGGGTAAATAATACAAACTAAATAAATATAATAAAAATAAATTTCAATTAAAAATAACCATATATTTATGTACATATTATACATATATGTATATATATATAAAGTACAAGTGAAAATAAATAAAACTTATTATTAATATGTACTTTATAATTATTTATAAACCGCAATATATTACTATATATATATATAGCGACATATGATAATTAATAAAATTTAATTAACTTTTCACATTATATAAAAAAAACATTTTTTTTCTACTAAATTTTTACTTTTTTCTTCTTTTCTTTTCTGAGTCTCTTTAATATTATGTAATGATAATGTGCCATTATTATCAATTATAAAAGTCACATAATATATACTTATATATAAAAATAGATATTTTAACGAAATCATTTAATTTACGCCTGATATAATACGAAAATTTTTCAAAAAAAAAAAAAAATCCACTTTAGTATTTGTTTATATACTGTTCAATTTTTAGATCCTTTTGAATCCTTGAAATAAATTTTCATGATTTCTCTCTTCTTTTTTTTTTTATTTCGTTATATATTCATATGTTGGTTCAAAGAATAACATATATATACGTATATAAAAGAACGTGTGTATGCGTAAATATTAGTATATATATATATGTTTATATATATATATAATATATATATGTATAAATTTTTGATACATTTAATTTCTTGTCATGATTATTTTTTTTATTTTATTTTCTTCTCTTTTGTTTTTCTGTTTTCTTACTCTCTTTCACTTATTGTTTTAATGCTTTAAGTGAAAAATTAGTGATAATATAATATGTAAGTGTATATGTACTTATATTATGATTATGTTACTGGCAAAATGGAGCGAATGTATAGGTTATTGAATTTTATAAAAATATACCATTAAAAATGTAGTGTTAAGCATAATAAATTATCAATTAATTATAAAGTTTTTGGTAAAGTTAAATTATGTATATTATGAGTGTATATAACGAGATTATAATATACAATTAATAAATTTGGAACTCTGTTTAAAAGCAAGCATGGTCGAAGACTAAGTATTTAATTGGTTTTATTAGAAAAAAATTTCCCTGAAAATAATTAAATTTAAGAATAAAGTAGCATACTCTGATATTACTATACATTATTAGGCAATTGATATTTTGTAAGAAGAATCATGAAGAACTGCAGTTTTACTACACATTTAAAATGTCAGTTTATATATTCTAGCCATCGCACGAAGCATAACAAAATCGATGGTTGCATTAAATATTAAAGTTATTCGAGAAAAATTCTTCGCCACCTATATAGAAAACAAATAAGTTTGAACTAGTATGAAATTGTAAAACATCTAGTACAATCAATTGCAGTTCGTATAAAAAATTTTGATATTATGTCATTTTTTGCTAACAAAACAGCACAGGTACTTACAATCAAAATACTAAGAAATACGAATGTAAACATTTTTTTTAAGATCATTTATTAACATAAAATTAATAATCATATAAATATATATGAAATATACATATAATCAATTTACATATTTTTGTATACATGTGTATAAATTTTGTATATACTTATATTGATATAATTTATGTATATGTTCTATTATAATTATGTATGCGTATTTTTTTCGGTCCAGTTAAAATTATAAATTGCTAAAATATTTTCCATTACATTATATTGTATGTATATATGTACATAAAAATATATACAAATAAAAAAAATTTTTGTATGTATATTCATGTGTAATGTTTTTATTATGTGAATATAATATATACAATTATATATACATATATTGTACCAGCTATAATAACAAATGTTTCGGTTGAGGCATTTTTATAAAATTTATATTGTGTTAAGATACATACACACATATACAAAATTATATGAATGTGTATTTAAGTAGTGTGTTTCATTTCAAATTGTCAAGATCTTAAGTGGAAACATGAAATTTATTTTGTTATTTTGTAGAGCGTAAATATAGAATTTCAACCTAATTTACCAATGTTTCTTGACTCTGTTAATGATAATATATTCCCTAAATATTTTTTTATTGTATAAAATGTAGTTTTATTACAATATTATGTATAAAATATACATTATGTGTATATTTTTAATATATACAAGTTTACATTTTATTTATTCTTGCAAATATTCACCGTTTATAATATTACAGAACATACTTCTTAATGAATTAAATTCTTTCAATTAATCGTTTCGACTGAGATTTTAATCTTCTTAAATTATTATAAGGGCTTTTGTACAGAGTGTATAATTTTCAAAAATTAATTACTAAATTGTAGTAATTTTAATACTTATATCGAATTATAAATATAGATTTTTTTGTAAATTATATTAAAAATATTATGTGAAGAGAAATAAAATTTTTGTATACCCATTTAATCTAAATTGAACAAATTAGTTGTTGATTTTTTATGTTTGAATCAGAAATTGGGGCAAGCCAGTTTGTCTATCAAAAATGTCGTGATTTAATGTGAGAATATAAAATTATAAATTTAGAAATGTATTGATAAATAAATTTTTTTAATATTTGGAAATTTAATTTAGTAAGCATGACGTGAGAAAGCAATAATATTAAAAAAAATCAAAACGGTTGTAAAGGCAAACCAAGTAATTGATTATTAAATCATCAAGGGAATTTTTCAAATAGTATACGAGGACAACGTGTTTCTTGTTATTCTATTCTTATATTTATGATTTATAAATACATTTTGGACAGCAAATTTTTAAATAAGAAAAAAATTAAGTAATTTAAGTATACGAGTATTAGCGGCTCTTAAATGGAATACATATTAATATTTTCTTAATATTTATTAAATTATATTAAATTTCAATAATACCAGGGAACACTGCCTTGCTTCTAATTGATAACTTTTAATTTTAATATCAAATTTAATTATAACCATAAAATAATTCGTTTTGTCCATGTCCTGTTAAATTAATTCTTAAATTTTAATTTATAATTTACTCAATATTTTTTCTCAAAAATCACCAAATTTCTGAAATTTTAAAAAATTTTAAGTTTTTCACTTACAAAGCAGAGATTATTTCAGAGTAAACCGACAGATTTACAATATGTTCCAAATAAATTTCACTGAAATAAATTTAATAACAATCTGAATAACTTTACAAAGGAATTTAACAAAAGAAATGAGAACCACTACAAAAAAATGAACTACTGGGCATTTGTGACTATACAAACAAACTGAACAGAGAACATAAAAATTTAGAATTTTCAACTCGACGAATACCTATACCAAAGAAAAAATTATTTTTTTTTTGTTTTTTTACTATATCCTGATTTTATGCTCCTTTTTTTAACAGGATATTTATCGTTAAAAATGGACAATAATCTAGTTTAAATAATTATCACGTATACAGAACATAAACATGATAAGCAAAAATAAGCAAGCTGAGTTTTTTCTATTTTCAATTTTAGTTGTAAAAATCATTAATTTTTTCTCTCATTACTTGGCTTTACCTTATTCTACTTTTTAGGATTTTTTTTTCAGATCATTTTTTTGTACAGTTTTCAATGGTCCTTTCTCAATATATATGAATGTGTTTAACAAACTGCTTATTTTTTAGAACAATTTCAACAAAATGGAAAAAATTTTACTTATTAGTTTTACTCGTTGTCTAGGCGGCTTCCGTTTCAGTGAGTCGATAGGGAAAAAGACCTTAATGTAAAGAATTTTGGCTATAGAAAAAAATTTCTATTAAATACTTTTCCCCTCGCTTTAGATATTTATTACGAAGCCCTTATTGTCGAAAATGGCCAGTTTTTGATAATTTGTTGAAAGATGTGCTGAAGATCGCATATAAATAGCGAAGGATTCTTACCATCGTAAAGAAATATCGCACAATGACGAAACGAAAAGTTTTTTTACATTTTTTCAAATTTTAAGTATCATTCCGCTTAAACGGTAAATGGTATAGAATTGTAAAATGTTTACTCTAACTCTAAATGTTCATCTTTGTCACCTTTAGAGTTCCCAAAAAAGAAATTAGCAAAATTTCAATTTTCAACATTTCGTTTTTTTGGAACTTGAGTATTAACAGCTTCTATAAAAGTAAATAAAGCTAATACCCCTTTTTAGTAATTTAAAATTATCTAATTAACGGTTTAGTGCATCATTTAATTTTTTTTTTATGTGCTCCTAAAAATATGCAATGCATTTTTATATTATGATTTATATGGCATAGCTATTAAAAGATAATGTAAACACAAAAGAAATTTTTTTTAATTGGTTAAGAGAAATGTACTTTTTCCCAAACCGTTGGTATTGTCCAAATTTATTTATTTTTGGATTTCTCCAACGCGTCCTCTTTTTCAATGAAATTTTTTTTTAAAATTATATAAAATTTTTTAATTTTTGCACGTTTTAAAAATAATTCCTCGCCATTTATACTATTTTAATATTTTATCAAAATAATTTTTTACGAATACATATACATAATATAAATTATACATAAATATAACATTATTAAATGTGCAACATTTTATTTCCAAACAAAAAATTTTAAGTTATTCAAATACATATACCCCATTTAAAGTTCATGGTGCGATTTAACTGATATTTTCAACACATAAAATTATTATTAATCTTGGTAATGTGTATAGAACCCAATTTTATGGTATACAAGTAAAAATTTAAATTAAGCAAAGAATTATTATAAGCGAAATAAGAGTGAAAATATTCGCGACAACTGTAGGGGGAATGAAAACATTTTTCTGCATTGTATATATAAAGTTTGCTTAAATTTTATTATTTTGTTTTTTTTTACTATATAAAACGCGAAATTTTATTATTTTAAAATTAAAATTAATTTTTGGGTTTGTTATGGGAAACTTGAATAATATTACCATTGCTATTATTAATATTTATTTAAAAATTAGGTCAAAAATATTTTTAAATCCTATTCAATACCAATGATTAAATAATCGACTAATGCGTCGATTATATTGTAAAAAAAAATTTTTTATCCTCATTTATTATATAAAAATAATTTCATAAAGCTTAAAATGTCTCTATTAAAAATTAAACAAAATTATCCTGATTTTAAACAAAAAATATATATTTTTTTTTTTGTTTATGTTTCCCATTAAATTTCATATCTCTATTAAGAATATTATAATTTTTTGTTGTAATGAGTTACTTAAACTAATTTAAATATAAATGAGCTCAATACAATACAAAATGAAAAAAAGGAAGGAAAGAGGTTTGAGTAAAATCAATTATAATTATTAAAATTAAAAATAACTTATTAAATATTATATTTTGGTGTTAATGTTATAATCACGTTTAATACTATGACTGCCAGAGAATTTATTAAAGAGAATTTACTCTGTGTACTTATTTTGAGACAGTCAATATTCAATAATTAAGTATAATTCATGAAATGTCTGCAATACCTAAATTTTTTATATAAAAAATTTATTTTATTATATGATCTGCATAATAATAACGACTACCCCTAAAAGCATGCAAAATTTAATTATGTAACAATAAAATTACAAGTTTCTCAAAATATTATTAGAATATTTTTCTACAACTTTTAAAATTTAGCATTCCGCAAAATAAAAATTTTCATTATTTGAAGTTCAATAGCAATTAAGCAAATCTCTAATGCCTAGTGAATATTTTTAACACGAACTGTTTAATCATTTTAATTTTCATTTTAATGACGTAGATAACAGTTTTGCTTCTATGCTTTTTTATATAAATATTTTAAAATTGTTGAAAAAAATTTTTTTCCTCAACTATTTATCGAACAGGGCCGTTTTATTGTTAAAATCTTATTGAATAGTATGCATATTTCAGACGAGCTCAAGGTACTTGTTAAACAACAGCATGGTTCGAATAAGACAAAAATTGTTTATTTAGTTCCTCCATCACTTCTTTTTCAAAGTTATTACGATTGAATATAAAATCAATTTTCCTATTAAAAAATTTTTTGGGAAGATAACAGTAGCCCAAGAACAAATAATATTCCTTGCAGCTTTGATATCAATTCAAAATATATGCAGTTCTAAAAATTCAAAATATATTTTCTGAATTTGATATAAAAGTTACTAAATTGTTGTAAATTTTTATGTTATTCTTATTTATCTCAATAATATTTTAATAAAATTAAAAATTTTAATTATGAAACACATTGGCAGATCTAGTGTTAAAATGTTAATAATGGCAGTATTTTTTTCTTTGTTTTGTTCTATTATTGCATTGTAAAGCATCAGGGCCATTATTTTAATTTTATTATTTTTTTCATGCATTCTTTTTTTCTATATTCTATATTTTTTTTTAAATGAATGAAGTAAACAACTCAACAGCTTACAATATAGAATTAAAAATATAATATAAACAGCAATAAGAACAAAAGAAAGTGAGAGAAAGGGAGAGAAAAAAAAATTAAATTATTTACAATTTCTCTAAGGATTATCAAAGCAAAAAGGATGTGTCTGTCATAAATTTACTTGAAAATAAACTTAAAACAAAAACAATGAAGCAAAAATTAAAAATAAAGGAAAAAATGAAAGAAAACAAAAGAAAAATAAATAGAATTTAAAAAAAATTTTCCAGAAAGAATTTTCTTATTTATTTATTTGTTTATTTATATTTATACATATTATGGCGTAGATAAATATTTTCTTTAATTTTTTTTCTACTTTATTCCATCACTCTCATTAACTACATACACAGCTACCTATATATATATATATATATATATATATGTATTATATACAAAACAAAAAAAATAATATATGCATGAATACTAACTGTATATATACAATAATCCTGTCAACATTTAACCCATGATACCCTAAATATTATATGAATGTGCGTAATTTCTCCCTTTCAATTTTTTTTCTTATTTGTTGTTTTGTTTTACTCCTTCATCTATCCCTTTTAACATAATATCAAGAAAACAAGCAATCATACAATTCAAATGAATTGTGGGTTAAGAAAAACTGATATTTACATACAAAATACGTATAGATACCTAACAAAAAAAAAGGATCCACTTAAATTTTTGGGTAGATCCTAGACAAAAAAATATATAAATTTTAAAGCAAAAAATTTAACTGAAGAAGAAAACTGAAAAAAAAGAAATAAAGGAAAACAAAAAAGGCGCATCACACTCACTTATCATAGAGGTTAACAAAAGACAAAGAAAAAAATAAAGGATACTTCCTTATATTTTGTATAACATTTTGTGTACACAACAGCAAAATATTTAAAAACATAGGACATAGAAATAATAGAAAAATCGAGCCAAAAAAAAAATTAAAACAAGAGTGAATCCTTGGAATTGAAATTCATAAATTGGTAATCTTTTTATATTAATTCTAGAATTTAGATATGATCCCAAGCAAAAAACAAAAAGAAAAGAGGAAAAATAAAAAAAAATAAAAGTAGTTTAGTAAAAACTCAAGTTAAATAACAAAAACGACGAATCGAATAAAATAAAAAAAGAAAGTAAAATAAAAGGACAAAGAAAGGAAGAAAAAATGATTTTTTTTTTGTATCCTTTCTTTTTATTTACATTCGAAATATAATACCAACTTGTTTATACGCCATATGATTTTCTAACTCTGTTATCATATTTTAAAGTAAGCAGCTCTATATATTTCAATTTAAAAAAATTTTCAGGAAAATAATATTTAATTTAAATTTTATGCAACATATTT
The DNA here is from genome assembly GCF_029603195.1 of Condylostylus longicornis. Taxonomy (NCBI): domain Eukaryota; kingdom Metazoa; phylum Arthropoda; class Insecta; order Diptera; family Dolichopodidae; genus Condylostylus; species Condylostylus longicornis. The sequence continues at coordinate 1,842,336 of NW_026577984.1, forward strand.
TTGTTATAATTCAGAATTTAAGAGGTTTACTTAATATTAGTAAAAATTTTCTGAAATATTATTGGGAGAACAGGGAGAATTTACAAAAAATTTAAAATAATAAAATTATTTTATAAATGACTTCAATAATTGAGAGAAAATTAGACGCTTTCTTATTCGAGTATCACTTTATTTACTCAAGGAGATGAAAAAGAAAAATTTTATAGACGAAAATTTTTAGACAAAAATTTTATAATTTATTATTTAATTTTTTAAGTAAAAAGAGCATTTGAGAAATATCAATTTTAAGTGATTATCTTTTACTGAGAGTATTTAGATAATAAAATGAGTCTAACCGAAGGATAATGAGAAAAGAAATACAAATGAAATGAAATTTTAAGAATTCGTTTTCGGTAATTCTTAAAGTAAGAAGATCAATCTCTAATTATACTGAGCGCCGTATAATATTGTTTGAGACCATGCAAGAAAAAACAGTTCTCTTATAGCGTTATAGTGTATGACAAAATATAGTATAATTTGATTCTGATATTGTGAGGACATGAATTTTAAAACTTATGATTTCTGAATATGAATTTTATGTTGATTATTAATTACCTTAATTACTAACGTAAATTATTTTCATTTAATTCAATTTTTCGCGATTATAACGCGAAGCGTTATTTCATTTGTTCGAATTGAAAATTACTTAGCAAAATTTCAAATTGTAAATATAATAATTAAAGTTTTGCTCCGGAACAATCAATTGTGTAGCAGGACGATTTTATTTTACGCATTGTAGACAGTTACTTTCATATTTCATCCCTCATTCAGTTCTTATAATAAATTTGAAGGAAAACGATTATATTCTAAAAAAAGATTCACAGAAAATTTCAAATACATGAGTTTTTTGTTGTTGTTACTTTTAAAAATGACTTTTTCGTTCAGATTTTGAAGATTTTTTTTCTTTTATATTTTACCATTTTTCATCTATTGACCGTAAGGATCTTACATAGAACCTTTTTTGTTTTTTTTTTTGTTTGTTTTTTTAATATTATTTTTTGGTTCAAAACAAAAACGTAAAAAAAAAAAATATCATTATTATTTTCTAGATATCATAAGTATATACCAAAAAGGATATCCTATAATAATATATGAGAGAAAGAAATAATCAGATATTGTCGAAAGTTTTCTGTATATAAGAAAGTCTGTACCTACTCCAACTCTTATATTGTTATGATACGGGAATGATTTTTAAGAAGCGTGATCTGGAAGAACATGATATAGGATTTTCTTTTTTGTGTATTCATTTCTGTATATTTTCATAACATTAAATTATTCTGACTTAGGGTCAATTTATTGGAATTTATTTACAATAGGATATTTTTTTTTACAGGATTAAGAAAATTGCATATATAATAAAAATGACAGAAAGAGAGAAAAAAAAAATTTATTTATTGATCATATCTTGTATGAATTTTGATTTAATGCTTATCTTTAAATTGACTTCAGTTTTTCTCTTCTTTTTTGTTTTCTTGTTTTATATTTGCAAATATTGTAAAACAAATAAAATAATAATAATAAATAAGGATTTTCCCTTAAATCTGTAATGTACTTTCAATAATAATAGATAATTTGTGTATTATATTCGGTATTTGATTTTATAAGATAATTTTAATAAAAATTTCATTTTTCAAATATATTTCTACAATATGAATTGAAAATAATTTAGGCGTAAAAAATATTTTTGAAAATTTTGTATTTCAATGAAATAAAAACTTAATTACACGGTGGCGGAGTTAGGGTCTTCTGGTCCTCACAAGTTGCTTGAGTTCATTAGGATGGTGGGTATCGAGCGTGTGTCTTAGGACATGCCCCGCCACTCGGATGGGGGCGCACAATAGATCCTTATACGTGGTCGCGATGCATTGTTGCCCCTGTTGTACAAATCTACAAAATTGTACTCAATCATATGTGGATTTATTTGAATTGTAGAATATGAATTGCAAAATTATTCGTTTTAAAAAACACTTTTAAAACGAATAATTTATCAAATAATAATTCTATAGTACTATCTAGTATTGTTACTCAAATAGAATATTCAATCCACGTTTAATAAAATGTTCATCAAGTTTTATAATGGTAAATTGATTTATAACAATTTTAATTCAATATATTCGAAATAACGTGCTTTGAGAATACCGCAATTGTAAGCATGTAGTTGAAAGCGCAACATATTCTATATTTTGCCCTAAATAACGCAACGATATATCAAAAATTACCGCTTTTATTCTAAATTTGCTGAGGTTAGCTTTTGGATTTTTATTGGAGTGTGTCTTGTTAAATTTAACACTGCGATATTTTGTGATATCACTCAAACTCAAAAAATATTTTAATTTAGTATTAAGGAAAATTGAAATTGTAAACAGTGTTCTTAAATCAGTTACAGCAACATTTCAATTTATACCAATTATATTAGAAGAAATTGATATTTAAACTGCAATAACTCAAAATTTTACAGTCTTACATTTATTAAAATAGAAAATATTCTGTTTTTATTGAATATAAAAGTGTGTATTTTTACTCGAATTTTTACTGGTAAATTTAAAATTTAATCGAATTTTCTCGCCATTTACTCGAAACTATACGTAAATTTAGAAATGACGCGGTATTGACTGAACTGAACATAATAATATCTTTCAATGATTTGAATCTAAAACAAAAATCGTTACCAATTTTTTGAATCTAAATTTACAATAAGGTTATATAAAATTTCTTCAGCAGCAAAAATCACAATTAATTTATAATATTATGTAACTTTCAGTAACACGCCTTACACAAAATGAGTTAAGCTAATATTAAAATATCAACAAGATAAATTAAAATTAAATAAATATTTAATAAACAAGTACCAATTCAATTAATTATTATAATGGTTCAAAGAAAAATCTGTTTACGAGTATATTTCTTAAAGGGGAAAAAATTTATGAGAAAAAAATACACTCATAATTATTAATAAATAATTCCAAAACCTCATTTTTTCTTACAATTTACAACATTACAAATTACAATTATCAAAGAATTAAAATAAAGTTAATTTCTATACTTTAAAGTAATGCTCAATGAATTCAAAAATATTACACATTTTTAATAAATAACATCAACATAAATTTAAAATTAATAGAAATTTATATTTCCCTTTCCTTTTATCACTTTGTTTTTGTTTTTTTTTTGTTCTTGAATTTCCACTATCATAACATGAAATATACAATATAGAGGGTTATAATTTCGTGTTTCCCGAAAATTCATTTCACTCCTTTTCACTTGTTTATTTTTCATAATATAATTTTCAAAAATTCCATTGCCACAAATAAAAGCAAAAAATTACACTGTAATGGTCACAGAAAAGAATTAAAAAAAAAAATTTTTTTCTCCAAAAAAAAACCCTTCTTTTTATTTATTTATTGTGTATATTTGTATATAATATAAAAAAAAAATATTATTGCAGAAAAAGGAAAGAACAGGAAAACTGCCTTTTAAGACCACTGAAGGGTAAAACAATATATATACGTGTATATATGTATGTTAATATAGATTTTATGAAATTTTTAAGCATAGACCATGAGAAAACCATTTAAAAAGATAAATAAAGAGTAAGAGATAAATAAATATATTAAAAAATGAAAATAAATAATAATAAATTGTTGTAATAATTCATCTGTTTAAAAATCATAAATCATTAAAGTAAAAGATTACAGAATTTAAAAATTACAAAAACAAAAAAAAAAAAGAAACTGAAGAAAAAAATAAAAGAAAATTTTTACAAGGAATTTTATTTCCTAAGGACTTTTTTTTATGTATCGTTATTTTTATTTTTATTTTTCGTTTTGCAACGAAAATGTGTTACCAAACAAAAAAAGAATGGAACAATTTTTGGATATGTGCCATCTTTTACTTTTTGTTTTTCTTTTCTTTTTTTTTTTTTGGTTATTTTTTTGTAAATATTTTAAAATACTGTCAAAGCAAGGCTAAACTTCTTTCTTTCTAGTTTGGTTTTTTTATTTTTGACTATACCACAACTTGTTACAAAAAATTTTTTACAACATTTTGTATTGATTTAATTGTTGTGTAAAATCAGGTTTTAATAATTGGAATAAACATAACGGGAAATAATTTTTTTTCTTACTTATAAAGGATAATTTGCAAAAAAAAAAAAATGTTTGGAAATTTTTAAAAATTATTGTACAATTTTCGATAATTAATTAAAAAAATTATTTGTAACATTTCATTCGAATAGTTTATCAACAAAATATTTATTTGGCACTTTTATGACAGTAAATAATGTTATATACAACTATGTTGTAAAAATATTGTCATAGCATACCAAATAGAGTTTCTTACCGAAGCAATAATGCGTAAGTAAGTGTATATTTTACTCCAGTAAAATCAGTAATTAAAATAAAATAATTTTGTTAAGAAAAAGAGCATAAATATAAGAGTATGCTGTCTATAAGCCCGGCATTTAATTACAGAATTGATAATTGATAGTTCCCTAAGATTTTAAACCATGCAATTGTCTTTGATATTTAGTTTAGTCACATAATTATGACTGGGTTTTAATATTATTTAAGAATGATCAACTTCTTAGTTTCTTGTTTCGGTTCAATCTTTTAATGTGCAAATTGTATTGTGAATTGCCAATTGTATTTAAAAATCATACTAGTAAAGAATTTATTTAGAATTGAAACAAATCAATTTTAGTTTTAAATAAAACTGGTTTAAAGAAGTAAGAATCAAGAAAAGTTGATTTTAATGCGAACGATGACAGACCACAAAAAAATTAAATTTTTCAAGTTTATAACATAACAATGCTTCGCCTGGAAATATGCAAAATCTTATAAAATTATCTTTCTGAAATTGAAAGAGTAAAATTAATATTATTTTATACATAAAAGTTGCAATCGAAAATAATGTTTATATTTGTTGAATTCCATAGTATGGTAAATTTCTTACTATTTCAAGATATAATAAATGTTAGAATTCAGTTTTTTAATAGAATTTCTGAAATTGATTTATTCGTGCCATTTTTAAACGCAAGTTGTTTAGATATTAATATTGAAATTGCTCGAAATTCTAATAACATTAAAAAACCCAAATTTAAAAACTAAAAATATTGCGATAAATTTTTTCGTTCTACGTTAATTGTATTGCATTAATTGGCTAATGGGGTACGTTCCTTTCAAATATTAAAATTAAATTCTTGGTCAACTCCACAAGCGGGTATAGGCTTTATTAACAAAAACAATATTGTATATTAATTAACAATATTACCACCAATTACTATAGATGGTGCACTTAATTCAAATCCACTTATATTCAAACTAATATACAAATCCTAATAAGATCACATAGGTACTTCTTTTAACATTTTTTTTGTTAACAATCTAGCTATTCCTCAGTGATGTTAATAAAGTTCAAAATTTAATATTTGAAAGCTTAAGAAGATTGAAAAAAAAAAGAAAATCTATCCCAGATGTTCAATTTTCAAGAGAAAATAAAATTAAATTAAAAAATATTTAAAATGAATACTTGTGCAAAAAAAAAAAAAAATAATCATTAAAATAAAATTTGTTTTGCAATTTCCAAAAAGAAAACGAAAACGAAATAATAAAAAAATTGTCATCTAATTTTCGAAATTACTTGTCTGGTATGCAAATGTTATACATGCAAAATAATATGAAATTTATTTTTCTACTTTTTATATAACCATTCAGCTTAATTTTCGAGGATAAAAACGCCATGATAAACAAAAAAAAAAAATTACTTAAATTTAATAGTCAATTAAATTAAATTGAAAATTTCTCTTTTAATAATGAATTTTTATGTTGAATTTTTATAAATTTTAACAAAATGATATTTTTTAAATTGCTATAAACAATGTGAAATACATTTTATATTTCAAAAATAAGCAAAGAAAAAAAAAAAAAGAAAAGGAAAATACAGGAAAATTTTAATCGAATTTCAAGTGAAAGACATAAAAAATGACATTTTTCATCTATAAAAATAAAATAACAAAAAAAAAAAAAATAAATAAATAAAATTCTAATTTTTCCTCGTTTAAACGTTTCTTTTTTTTATATCTTATTTTTGTCTGAGTCATAAATATTTTATTATTATTCCCCATAAAATGAGAAAGTATACTGTTTGTATAACAAGTATAACCTCAATTATATTTTAAATAGAAACTAATTGGTGTTTTTTTGTATAACGGTAGTTACATTTATGTCAAATCGGAGGTAATCATAAATTAGGGAAACTGTTTTGCGTTGATTGCGCTTGTGTTTTAGAATGTTAAAATTAATTTTACTATGCATTTAATTATTAAATGCATAGTACTTAAAAATAAAATTTAGAGCACGTTTACTTACTGTTCAATAAAATTGTTGAAAAATTGTCACGTAAATTTATTTTTGAAAATTTTTATTCACCCGCACGGAATCTCCTTAAAACTTGTAGTCATTTAAAATCTTAAATGACTACAATTTACTATTTGTAAAAACCACCAACATTTTTTTAGATCTTGTAAACTTAGAAAAGTCACTACTGCCTGTTTAGTATCATGTTCATCTAAAACCCGTTTTATTTTAAATGCTTTACATATTTTTTCCTTTGAACAATAGGTTATAAAAGTCTTAAATTTTAGAAAATTTTTGACACTGATATTATATGCAGTTTCATTTTAGAATTAATTTTTTTCATAAATTTTGCAGCAGTATTAAAAAAAAATTTTCTGCAGCAGTATTATATGCAATAAATTGACCAACGGCGCAGTGGTATTGCACTGGTCCTTTAATTGAAGGATCTCGGATTCAAAGCCCGGTCAGGTCACTATAAAAATTATATTTAATATTATATAGCTTTGCACGCATTACAATATAATGTGTACAAATTAAAAAAATAATATTGAATATAATTGCCATATTTCAATAATATCCAATATTAAAAAAAAAATACCGCAAAATAAAACAATAATAATATCAATAACCTTAAATATTTAATTCAAAGAAAAAAACAACTACAGTATTCACGTCACCTTCCTATAGTAAACTCAATAACGTAAGAAACTGGTTCATGGTTATCTACAATATCACGCACCAGACCTATGATCCTTTCAGGAGCGAAGTAGGATAAAAAAAATTATATGCAACAAATATAGATTGATACATATAGATACAAATATAGATGCAAATAACAAATCGTCGGATGAGTGCTATTTTGATTGATACGACATATTTTTTGAATCGAGAAAACCCAGTTTGAAGCTTAATAGAACTTTATGTCAAAAACGAACGAGGTGATCTTTTTGTCGGTTGGTTTATTATAGTTTTAAGGTTTTGAATATAGAGTTTTGTTGAATTCCGGTAAAGGGATCGAGGGTATCGATAATAAAAAATTTTATAAAGTATGGCTATACTGTTTTAATATTCAAATTCATCTTAATGTAGTCAAATTGCTTATTATACCCGTACGAACGTATGTTCGAGGGGTATACTAAATTTGCCTTACTGTTTGTAACGCTAAGAAATAACGGTATTAGATATAGACTCAAGTGTATGTTTTTGATCAGCGTCAAATTCTGAGTTGATTTAGCTTTGTCTGTCCGTCCGTCCGTCCGTCCGATCGATAACTCAAAAACTAATTGAGCTAAGTTCACCAAATTTTCACAAATGATTTATTGTAGTAATTGCCAGAACCCTATTTAAATTGGACGTGATCGGGGTACCGGTTCGGGTAGCTGCCATACAACTTCAAAATTTATTTGGCTATATCTCAGAAACTATAAAAGCTGTGATATTGAGATTTCACACAAGTGAATATATTAGTAGGGCCGATGTGCTTGATAAAATTCGCTAAAATTTCTTGGCTCTTTCTGGTAGCTGCCATAAAACTTCAATAGTAGTTTGGCACAACCAGTATTTTGAAAAACACATAGTAATGAAATTTTGCATAAATTAATATGGTAATACGGCAACTTAAAGTCATAGTCTGCCCCATAGTCAGTTATGGCATATTTATTCGCACATAGGATAACAAATTTGTAAGGGTATCACAGAGTTGACAAGGTCAACTCTATTTTTTTCTCGTTTTTAAATATTTTAGATAAATTTCCACTTATTCAATTTCTAAGTATTTTTCATTGAATGTCATCGAGAAGCATGGTAATATTATTTGGCCTTGATATCTTTGAATATATTATATAAAAATAAAATTTGTAATTTTCTTTCAAGGATTTCATTATAAATTTTTAAGAATATTTTTATTAAATAAAAATTTTATTTAAAAATTTGAATTATTTTAATTTACTTATAAAAGATATTTTTTATTCCTATTAATTTTAAATAATCTATAGTTGCAGCTTTCAATTGAAATTCTTTAATAATTAAAAATATATTTTTTTCTTTCTTTTTAATAAAAATTAATATTCAACTCTCTTTTAAAAAATTCAAAATAAAATTATTATTTAATATAATTGTTAACACTGTAAAATAAATTATCAAAATATTTTTTTTATTATTAAACATAACAATGTAAGTTTAATAACACAATAAATGGGCCAATTTTATATTTAATAATAAAAACGTATAAAAGCTTTAATTATCTGGGCCTACAACAAAAAATTGGAGAAAATATTCAGTAATTTAATATTATTGTTATTTTAAAATTACATTTTTTGTTTTTTGTTAATTTTCAATAATTTTCATGGTATATTTGAAAGGTTCATTAATTTTTAAGGTATTAATAAAGAAAAAAGTACAATAAAAGTGCTTATTCCTACGTGTATAACAACAATAGCACAGAATTATTTTTTTTTTTTTTGTCGTTTTGTTCTGTTAATGACTCTTTTATGGTCTATTTTTTTCGAATAGCTTTTAAAGTTTATCAACTCAATTATTGTAAATATTCTTAAAAAATTATTTTGTAATTTTGTTTTTTTTTTCTGTTTTTTTGTTATCCTATAAGAAATTAAAAATTATATACTTTTTACTACATCTATATACTTCTATTATATTTGGTATATCCTTTTTCTCTTTGTAAATTAAATTTTTAAAATTTCATACTTCATTGTGTTCTCCTTTGAATGAAGGACGAAAAAAAAAAAATATAAATATTTTTTTAAATTGCCTTGAGGTTTCTACTTTATTTTTTTTTTCAGCAGCAAAATATATTCCTTTTTCCTTTAATAAAAAAAATCAAGGAGAAAGAACAAGAAATTTCATTATATGAAACTATACTCGTACCATGTAGAAAAAAACAAAAACTGCAAATACATAACGGGGTGGGAGAAGAGAAAAACTCCTTCAATTCTTACTACTATTATCGAACAAAAACAAATTATCCTTTAAATGTAAAAATATAGTTAAATATATTTTATTATATTAAATAATAATATAAATTGCACAGTTATACATTTTATATTTTGAATAAAAAACAGCATCATCTCCAAAGAATCTCAAAATTCCAGCTTATTCAATTTTATTATCCCCTTTTTAAAAGGATACAATGACAAGGTTTCATTCTTATCATTAAATTTTATATTATGTTGGCACATAGTATTTCTATATATAATACATAATATATGTAATACATAATATATGTAATACATAAATTTTCAGAAATATTTTTTTTATATTAATATGGTTGCATAGCCGAATTTGTAAGTATTGAATTTTTTGCATTATATACGGTAGTAGTTTATAACTAATAGAATTGTTAATTGATTTCTATTTGCAAATATCTGAATTACTTGTAAATGGTTTAAAAATTGACATTCAATAGACCCAATACTTTATATGGAATTACTTTTTTTTAAAAAAATTAACTATATTGCATTTACTATATTATTAACTATATAGACTACTGCAATAAAGATTTTAAAGATATTTAAAACACTCTCATTTTTACAGATAAACAGCTTATTATGAAAACATAATTATTTTTAGCCGTAGCATCAGGTCCTCCGCCTCCCAATTGGCACAAATGTGGCGTTCTATTATCAATACCCCGTGAACACCAGATTCTTTTGAAGAATCTATCTAAGTTTCTGATACTAATCTTTAATATCCACTTAGAGATATTGTTCAGCCCCGTCACACTTGCTCTATGTCACGCGACCAGTTTGGCTCGCCCTGAGCCGGATACCCGCAGAAGTCCTTCTACCTGTTCATTTCCTGGCAACAGCGACACGTTGTGCTGAACAGAAATTCCAGCCTAACCGCATGCTCTACCAACGGTTAGTGACACGTATAGACTGCCGTCAGGACAGGGCATTCCACTTGCGGTTGGCGCACGATAAATAGTGTAAAAACATAATTAAATGTTATTGAAAATCATAGAGAAATTAAAATTTTTAATTCTCAAATTTTCTTTTATTAATTTTTTTTTTAATCATGAAAAATGTAAATCTGAGAACATTTCTTTTATGAATTGTTTGAAATGAATTGACACTCAGTAGTAAAATATTACTTATGCACAATAATATGACGTTATTGGAATGTATTATAATTATAACACTTGTTCAAAGGATACAGACCTCTATTTTTACTTTGAATGATCGTTCATTAATAAAAATAGAAATAACTTCAATTTCTAACAATCTATAATAAATTTATTACATTAACATGTTGTAACATGTTGAAGGAGTCTTGAAGTTTTTAAAACATAATTTTTTAGAATTTGAGTTTTTTAGTTAATTTGTTAAATATACATACAAATTACATTTCGTAAAACATAAAATATCAATGACATACATACATAAATTAATATTTATCGCGAAATGGTTTTCTCAATTGTTATAACTTGCACATGTTCTAATTGGTATGCTTTAATAAAATTTTTATTTTATTTTTACCCATAAAGTAATCATCAACTCGTATATTGTTATAATACTTTAGTATCGCGATACTGCCACAGTTTGTGTGGCTTGCAAAAAAAAAAAAAAGAGAAAAAATAAATTTTCTTTTCCCAAACATTTTTTTTTTTAAACATTAAGGTTCTGTTTATGTTTTTGGCTATTGAATAAGGTTGGCCCATTTTTTTTTGTAAATGCTTCAATGGAAATTTAAATATTAATCTAATAAATATAAAATTATTTTCTTACAGTTAAAATTAAACGTTGTTTTATAATGGTTTTACAATGATTCCTATAAAAAATTTTGTGTGTACGTGTGTTTGTTTTCTTAATTTTTTTATCTTCTATACATTTTGAAAGGCGCAGTTTTAAGATAAAAAAGTTGCTTGGTTTGTGTATGGAAAAAATACCGTTTAAATTCTGAAAAGGATGGGATTTAAGTATATTTTCATTTTTTATTATCTGAATTTTCTGCTTTTTTTTTTTTGGTATAAATAAAAAAAGAGAAAAGCCAGCCATACCTTTTGAAAAGAAAATTCATTTATATTTTGTGTTCTGTTTTTTTTTTTTGTTTAATTTTCAGGTATAAATTTTATTGCCTGTTAACAAAAAAATCCGCAAAATAACATTGAAATTTATTCTGTTTTTTTTTCCTCTCTCACTCTCTCTCTCTCTGTCTTTCATATTTTTTTTTTCCCTTTAAGATTCAATTAAATTTTATTACACAAATATTCTTATACAAATAAAGCTAACTGACATTTTTTTTTTATTTCAAGGATGTTATTAACATTTATAGCATTTTTCGTTAGCATACATAATATATTTGATGGTAAAAATCTGCTAGTATTTTTCGTCAGAATAGCTGTAATATTTATATAACAACAATTTCATTTTTATTTATGTATAAAAGTATGTATATGTATGAGTACATAATATAATAGGTGTATATATACACAATAATAACAATAATAATAAAATGGTAAGAAAAAATAAATAAGTAAATAAGAAAAAGTAATAAAAAATAAACAGAGAGCAAAAAAAAAGAAAAACAAAATTATAACGGAATTATATCCTTAAAATAATGTAAATATTTACATATAAATAAGTGCCTATGTATTTCAGGATTTTAAAGTTCAAGAACAAAAAAAAAAAGAAAAAACAAATACGAAAAATATTATGGAAAATTAAAATTAACTCTTTAAAAAAAAAATTTTATAAAATAAAATTATTTTTTATTTCAATTTTTCAGGAAAATTCGGAAATGTAAGCTGGAGAATTAAAAAAAAAACAATAAATTTTTTTAAGAATAATTTCTCTTAATACTAACTTCAGTATAACTACATTTTAGTGATCCGTTTCGTAAAATGATATAATTAAGACTCTCCTGAGTTTTGAGAATTAATTAAAACTCATCGTAAACTGGGTTTCCATTGATTGAACGGGTTTCATTTATCCCATATTTTATATTATTCTCCTTCCCATATTAAATTAGAAAAGAATCTCAAAGAGTGTGAGTAACAGATGTAGTAATAGTCAACTAGTAACGCTTAAATTTGAGATGCTTTGTCGAAAAACACTTAAAACTTTTTATTTTTTGTTTTCATTTCTTCTAAAATTTTTCCATTATTTAATGTAGAAAGAAAATTCTTAATTAAGATTTTGTATAGAAAACCAAATTTTAAAAAACTTTAGTATGTTCTCATTGTTCCTGTGATTTTGAAATTTCGAAAAGTTTTAAGAAAGTTTAAATTATTTTACTTATGTAATAGTAATGACCAGTCTTCAGTAGTGACAATTTGTCCATTTCAAAAATTCTTGAATAAAAAATTTTGATTTGCCTTTTGTCTGGAATAGGAATAATTACAAAAACAGAGTGAAAGTAAGTGATGGTTTCAAAAAGAAAACATTTATTTTCCAATTTTACCCAAAGTCCAACTGAAGTTGATATAGTCCTACGGAAATGTGATTATTGATAACAAAATATTTTTAAATATTTTATAAATTTTAATAAGAATTTATTTAAATTTGCTATTTTTTTATTTAAATTTTCGTGAATATTTGTTTTTAAAGATGGTCAAATTAAAAATACCGTACAACATGGATGTCATACGCACAAGGAAAACAAACCAGAATTAATATATACAAAATTAGTGCGGAAAACTATTGAACTTTTAGAAAAAAATCAATAAAAGTAAAAGAAAAATAAGGTAGAGAAATTTTTTTTTAGCATTAAAATATGCCTGATGACATTGCCCAGGATTTTAAAATACAAACATTCTACACAAATAACATAAGAATGTAAAAAAAAAAATAAAAATTTGTAATTTTATTTACCCATTTATTTTTTATATTTTTTGTTGCTTTGAATATTGTAATTCGATATTATGTATCGCAAATTACATGGTATGTAACATATGTGAATAACTATCCTGATTTTGAACCGTTGTATATAGAAAAAATACAAAAGTAAAAATATCTTTTTTAATGTAAATTTAAAATTAAAATATTTTCACTTCAATACTTTATGTAGTAGTTGGGCAGTAATATTTCTAGATGTTATGATTGGCTAAAATATAATCAGTGATTTCAAGCCGGATACTACAAGCCTGCGGTATTTTGCAACCTTGCTCCTATCTACAATTCAATGGTATTATAAGACCAATGCCTATAGCAAAATAATTGGAAATCAGGAGACATACAAGATACCTCGAACGAAATCTCTCTGATCACCTAATAAGATATTTTGACCTTACTGCGTTATGCATGGCTTTTTGACTGGCCTTTTCTTAGCTATACCTACTTATGAAACGAAAGATTAATTCGGTAAAAAATAAAATACAAGAAACAAAAACAATAAAACGGCGGGAAAGTAGTGTCATAGTAAAGTGACAAACTGATAAGATAGAAAACGGCGCATATGTTTCACGCAAGCAGTTTCTACTAGGTTGTTGCCTTCCAAAGTTAAATATTGAAGGAAGTTGGAATCCTTTTTAAAAGGGTTGAAATGTTAATGGTGTCTTATTAACAGGTACAGTTAATTTGCATTAAAAAATTAAGCTAAAATTTATGGAGTATGCCGATATGTCAAAAACTTGGGCGTGTTTAAGCTTTTGAAAGAAATAAGTCTTCTTATATGTATGTACAGTCATTTATATATGACATTTTTGAATATAATGCTCTTAAATACACTTGGAATCTCTTAAATCACTTGAATCTTTTAAATATTATGTACAAAATACATTAAAAAGTATCTACATAGCTTTATTTATCTTGACTTTAAAAAACATAAAGTTATCTTAAAGATCTTATTTTCTTTTTTTATTTTTAGAATAAACTCATTTTCCAAAGAATATTTTAATTTTAATAAAATAACAAAAGAAATTCGTATTTGTACGTATATAAAACACATGTTAAATTCGTACACGTTTCTTGCTAGAGGGAATTTTTTTTAATTTTTCACAGAAATTTTTCTACATGTGGAAGAATATTTTTTATTGAAAAAGGATTATAGTTATTAATTGCATTGCTAGGAAATTGAAGAATTCCTCGGTAAAATTGTGTTAAAAAAACAAACGGTTCGAGAAAATTTTTCAAAGAGTTTTTTTTTTACGATGAAAACTTACAATAAGATCTATTTTTAATGCTCGATTTTGAGGTTTAATTTAAAAAATTTTCTTCTAACGAAATGAACTATTTATTAATGTCTACAAGCTCCTAAGATTTCAAGCTTCTACAGGCTGGGGTCTAGAAGAGAAACGACATCAAAAATTTGAAAAAAAAGGAGTTTAGATAACGGTAAATTTAAACGGCCATTTTGTTTTTCTAAAGTTTAACTATAGTATAACATTGTTATACTATATAGTATATAGTATAACATTGCAACAATTTCAATGAGGACCGGTGTGATAAAATAAAACTATGTCGATTTAATAAACCTTTGACAATATATTGCGAATGGCTTTGTTATTGTTAAGTGAGCTAAATATGCAAGTAAAAATAAGAATTAAGTGCCCACCGGGCTGGCAAAAAAGGTGATGCTTTTCGGTCCCTTAACCGTACATTTTATATTTGAAATGGAAAACAACCGATATGAGATCTGGTGCCAGTGGCAGTTTTCTAAACTTCACAAGTGTTTTGACTTAATCAGAATTCCAATATAAAAGTAAAAGTTCAGATTTATGAAATAACTAGTTTATAGAAATGGCACATTATATAAAATAGTTCCAGCCAACCAATACAATATTGTAAGATTTACATTTTAAGAATATCAAATGATAATCAATAGAAGAAAATTCAACCACTTAAAACGTACTTGAAACCATATGGTAAAGCCGTGCATCATACAAACAACGTTCAATGCTTATTTTTTGGTACTTTTTTGTAACCCTAATAATATTAAAAATTTTCATTTTGGGGACTTCAATAAAACAAACACAAATTTTCATGCGTAAAACTCAATTTTAGTTAATTTTGATTTCATATAATAATTAATTAAAATTCAATTACAAATGCTAATTATTTTGGTGCCATTCGTAGTTTACAACAAAATTTCAGTACTTATAGAATATTCTTGAAAAAGTTCAAATCAATTCGCAGAAATATTTTACAATAATTATCATGTAATTAGAACTTTTCCTTTGAAACTTTACGTATAAGTTTCTTAAGTTCTCTTTTTAATTATATTATGCTTTTTTTTTTTTTTACAATGAATTTTTAAAATATTTGAAAATTTCTTCTCTTCTCTCTATTATTATACATATAAAAAATTTCTCCTTCTTTTTACATACTAATTATAAAAAAATTAAAATAAATTTTCATAGATAAAGGAAACGAGATTTTTCTTTCATTATTGTTATTGTATTTTTTCTTTATTGAAATTTTTCTTCTTGTAATTTAATTAGAAACGCGCAATCACTGATACGAAAAAGTTTTTATAATTGAAAATTTTTTACATTTACATTTGAATTTATTCTGATATCAAATATTATTTTTCCATTTGAATAAATTTTGTCTCTTCCTTCTTTTATTTTTTGTTTTTTTCTAAAAATTTCAAGTCAATTTTCTTTAAAGGACATTTATTTTTTAAAAGGAGTTCTTCTTTCTGATTTCAAGTAAATTAACTACGCTAGAAAACAATATTGACTTTTGGTAGATACTTTTTTTTTTTTGAATTTTTTTTATTCCTTTGAAAAACGTTAAAAAAATTACGACTTGTTTATAATGAGATCGTAACAAAAATGTTTTTTTTTTGTTGCTTTTTTAGGATGATTTCTTAGACTGAATACAAAATTTGATAATAATAAATTTTTAATTGTGTTCATTCTGATAAAAATTGGAAAATGAATATTTTTGAAATTTGTTTTGAAATTGAAATGAAAGAGCGCAAACAATTTTATTTAAATGGCTTTGGTTCCAACAAATAATAATATTTGCGAGCTTCTAGTTAATGAATTCAAAAATTAGGTACTAAGCGAACAAAATATGTAAGAACTTAATCAACTGTTAATGAATTTTAATAATAAAAAGTATATTTCTTATGTAAGACCCTATTAGAGAAAAATTTGCTAGATTTTGCAAAAAAGAGCATTTAAAAATAAATTTTAGCTAAGTTTTCTCCTAGATTGTTAATTGGGTGTTTCAATATTAGTTTGTCCTTCAAATTTAAGCGAACATCAAAATGGCTTTTATTTTAATTTCAAAATATTTTGTCAAAGAATTTTTTTATTAAAGAAAATTCTCTGTTGCCTATTTCTCCGACTAAATGAGTCAGTAACCTTTGAACACGTCTTTTCGGATTAGTTTTTTTTTTTAAATAATATGCACAATATATTAAATATAGTGTAGGGAATGTTGCATTAACATGTAATAATGCACGTGCTTGCTTAGATTTTAAATGGAAAACCTTTTATAGAATACTCTTTTTCTTTTTTATTTAAAAAATCAATTGAAAATTTCTATTTAATATTCCGCCTCAAAATTGTTTTAAGCAAAATCAAATTACCCGAGGAAATTCAGTTTTATTTTTTCGTTTTTTTTTCTCTTTTTCAATGTTATTCATTTTTAATGTTGCTTGTCCAGCAAAATACAGAATCATTTAATCAAAATAAGAAAAAAAAAACACAAAAACAAGAAGAAAACAAGACCTTGGTCATAACCCGCAAAAGTAATAGGAAATTTATAAAAAAAAAAAACATAATTTCCATTTCCATCATACCCACTCCTTCTCTAATATTTTTCCGGGACGTAATTGAGTGTTAAATTTTTAAATAAAGATGTTTAAAAATACCAGTTTAGACCACTATAAAGGGAATTTTCCAAACAAGATATATGTATGCATATATATCAAAAAAAAAAATTTAAAAAAAAGAGGGGTGGAGGGTTGCAAAAGGGAAAAAAAATTATATTTATATTTTAAATAATAACAAAGTTGAGGATCTAATTTTCATAATTTTTCACGCAAAAATTCAACAAAAAAAAAGAACTCATAACAACCGTAATATGTATGTATGTGTAGATAAAATATTGACATATATACATACACATTCATACAAATGTTCGTATTGCTGAGCAAAATGAAATCAAAACAAAACAGAATAAGGCAAAGGTAACATGGGAACATCACAACAACAAAAACAACAACGAAAGGAATAAATTTTTAAAAGAATATGAAAAAACAAAATGAAAGAAAATACAAAGAAAAAAAAAAAGATGACCGCCTCAGGTAATTCGATGTCAACAGAAATAAGAAGGAAAATCTTTTGGTTTTTTTTTTTTGTTTGATTTTTCGTTTATTTTCTCTTTCCAATTATTTCTAAAGATCCAAAAAGAAAAAAAAATACTAAGCTGGGTCTAAAATGAATTAACGGGAAAAATATGTTTTTTTTTTCGGTTTTGTTTGGTTTATTTTGTTGTTTTGGTTTTTTCATTTTTATTTTTGTGCTTAAGGTAACTTTATTAAGACTTCTAAAGTTACTCATTTGAATGAAATTTAAGAATATGACAAGAGATGTTTGAATCCTGTTCATTTTAGGGTATTAATGTTGATAATTTCATTGAGTCTAAATTATTTCTTTCGTTTTATATATCGAATAATCTGGGGAACAAAGATTTGTTATGTAAAAAGTCAATAATTTTTTTAAGCAAAACAAAAATACCCGAGCCGCATCAATGATTTTGAAATTATCTTATTTTATAAAAATCTTTGATTTGTTTCATTTAATTGTTATTTTGGAGATTGCTGAAACAGTTTTTTATACCTAAAATGTCAATTTCATATTTTATTCAGATTTGTGAAGCTGTACGCTATAGCAAATAACATTTATAGCATATACAGTAAAAGAGGTGTAATGATCGCATGAAAATTTTTTATGCGCATACAGTCTTCAATGGGCCGTCGAACGGTTGGGGCTCTCTTGCACTTAAATAAGTAACTGTCTTACAAAAAAAGAATTTGTCCAAAATTCCAATTTCACATTTGCATTCCTTAAAAGCATGCTCAAATTCTATAAAGAAAACGTTTTCCATTTGCAATTTAATTAATCTTCATAAAATTTAAATAATTTGCAATTAAAATTAATTTCGAGATCCTAGTTTATGTAAATATTTTTGGAAATACAACATTGTGCTCATTTTCTTCTCATGTTGAAATAAAAAATTTTGAAAAGACAATACAAAAAAAAAAAATCTAGATTTATAACACCACTCAAATTTATGTGTTTTGTTTTGTATAACTTGAATGAAAATTAAGAGGAAAAAGGGCTTTATTTAGATCTAACCTTCGTTTATATTTTTTTTTTATTTTTTCATTTCTTTTTTAACTTTTTCGAATTTAATTTCTAGGTGAGTAGATTTAATGTTGCTTTGGGTATGATTAAGTAAAAAAATCATTTTTCTTTTTCTTTTTTATTTTGTATCGTGTAGTATACTAAGACTATAGACTAAAATTCCTTTTGTTGTTTTTTTGTTTTTGATTGTGTGTACGAGTATATGAAACTATAGTAGTATATTTATGGTATTTAATTCTATAGCACGATATAGTAAAGGTGAACTGCACACGTGTAAAATTATCACGATAAATAAAGTGTTAAGAAAGAATTTTTTGTTTTGAATCCTTTTTTTTTATGAAAATTATGTGAAATTCTGAAAATTACGAAACACATAATGTGTAATTTTAGTTACAATTTTTGCAAAAAAGGAAAATGAAAAGGATAAATTTTTTTTTGTCTTTATAATGAAATTTAATACGAATAGGTTTGAATATGCTGTGAGAATTCTGTACATTTTTGAGAAATATAAGAAGGTAATTTATAAAATTAATTAAAGAACATACATGTGTACATAATTATATACATATAGAAATTTGTATTGTTTATAATAATATTAAGGAAAATTTAAAATAATTTTATCTATTTATTATTAATAATTGATGGTGATTTAATTGAATCGGTTTCATTTAATTATGGTATTAAATATGTTGAGAAAATTACAAATGTATGTATATAATATTGTTATATTGTGTTAAAGTTTCATTTTATAATTCGATATTATAGGTGTGTATTATAAGTTTCTGGTGAATTTTTAAATAAGAATAAATTTTTTAGGAAATTATCGTAATTGTAATTAAAATAAGTCATTATTATAGTCTGGAAAAAATTGTGAAATATATTTCTTACATAATCACACAGAAAGTGTTAGCAACAGAATGTTTTTATAATTTTAAAAGCATAAATTTATTCAGAAATCGGATTACAGAGCAGAAATACATAAGGCTATTACTGTTCTATGCATAATGTACTTTTTTTATAATAAAATTTAGGAACTCCATCATTACAGTTCTGCCAATTCACTAATTCTTTTAAATTTGTAATTTAAGAATTTTGGAGTGTTGCTTATAGAAAAATTCTGTATAAATTACAGGATAAATACGAAAAAATAATTTTTATTTAGAAACAAACGTGGACGTAAAGCTAAAAGGCATTACCTGGAGCCAGACAAATTTGCGTCATATAGTGCTGGTGTTCGTTTTAAATTATAATTAAAAAAAATTTGGAAAACTTAAGCTCTTCGCGAAAAAGAACTGATTACCCACCGTGGATTCGTTCATTTGAAAAAATAATTAAGTTTTACGCAGCCCCTAAGCCTACAAGAAAATTAAGATTTCGAAACATAGCAAAATTACGAGTTTGTAGCCGTAATGTTTTGCCAATATTGGATGGATTCATAATATATAAATGAAAAATAATAATATTTATATATATATACATGTATATTTAACTAAACTTTTTAAATTTGAAATACAATACACATACTTAATTTCATTATTAACATTATTAAATACTTGAAATGCATTATGCCCTTGTATGAAATTTTTGAATGAGACCTAACAGTGCCAAATGCAAAACTTTATAAAAATATAAAACTTTTTTAAAAATTTTTAACTGACGTCTTAATTCTGTCAGCGTCTTATAATGTGTATATACAAATATATTTGTTATATAATGCTTATATAAAAATATAGAAATGAAAATATTTTCCTAACAAAAGAAAAAAAAAAACTTTTGTATTCTTTCTATTATCCTTGCGTCTCAACAAACAATGACTATAAATAAAAATAGCATTCTCAATTATAATGAACATTGAATTGAAAAGAAAACAAAAGTAAATTTAAAATCCAATTATGCAATTTGCAGTTGACTTTTGCAAACTATTGATAAGAAATTCATCGAATTTTCCTATTATTATTTTTATTATAAATGCAAATAAATGAAATTTCACTACTTATACGAGTATATTTTGCTCTTTTCTACATGTATATATAATTGAAAGATGAATAGAAATAATAAGGATTAAAATGAATCATTTAAATTGGAAAATTATCGAAAATTTTCAAAATACGTTATACAATGACCGCAAAAAATTTTTGCTCGTACACTATTGAAATCTAATTCAAAAATCCTTTTCAATTTGGAATTTGAAATTTTTATATAAGAAAGAAATTTGTTAAGCATACAAATTAATCGGTCTATTTACGTTGAATATAGATGTAGTACAAAATATAAGTAGGTACGTATTTGAACTATGGCAAAATGGAAAGTTGAATTGGAATTATTTCAATTATAATTGTGTATACTTTGTTTAATAAAATCTTATTTTAGGAAAGTTTTAAAAAATTACAACTAAAAATTTTCCTATTATGTAAGATAAAATAGAAAACAAGGATTTCAAATATAAATAGAAGAAAGAGCTGCATATATTCATTTGAGCGGCATTAAAACTTTGTATATGGAAAAAACTGCATAGAAAATTAAGAGAAGCGGTTGAGTTCAGCCATTATAATAGAAAAATTGTATAATTTAAGAATAATGGAAAGCTTTAATTGAAATCTCGAACACAATTTGAAAAGTTAAAATTTAATAACTCGGGGCTTAATTACACAGCAAGAGTGTACAAAAAAAATTGATTAGAATAATAGCAGCTCTTACATCACTAACGTAATTAAAACTTAAAAATTTTGAGAGAACTATTGGTAGATTTTGGCTTTAAAAATTCGTGAAAAATTACTGTAGATTTTTTAACTTGATTTCTCTTTTACTCGTACATCTATTAATTCTGACTTGAATTTTTAGCACTTTTCCAAAAAAATTTTTGAAAAAAGTGCTTATTAGTTTCACTCTGTCCGTCCGTCCGTCCGTCCGTCCGTCCGTCCGTCCTTGGACACTTTTTTTGTTTACAAAACTTCTACACCCTTTAAGATAGAAAGCTGAAATTTCGTACGTACATAGATCTTCACTAGAAACGTATTTTCGTAGAACAAAATTACCTATCTCCCCCCCTCTAGAAGTTATACCCCCCCAAAACCCTAAAAATGGCCTTTTTAGCACTTTTCCAAAAATTTTTTGAAAAAAAGTGCTTATTAGTTTCACTCTGTCCGTCCGTCCGTCCGTGTGTCTGTTTACAAAACTTCTACATTCTTAAAGATAGAAAGCTGAAATTTAATACGTACATAGATCTTTACTAGAAACTTATTTTCGTAGAACAAAATTTTTACCTATCTCCCCCCCTCTAGAAGTTATACCCCCCCAAAGCACTAAAAATGGCCTATTTTAACTATTTGTTGCAATGAAACCATAAGCATTTTTGAAATTTTGCAAACGCAGAAAGGCAGTGGCTCGCTTCCCCTACCGCGGTATACTATAGTTAAATTTTATAAAAACAAAATGGCCTTTCAAATTTACCGTTATCTAAAGTCCATTTTTTCCAAATTTTTGATGTCGTTTTTCTTCTAGACCCCAGCCTGTAGAAGCTTGAAATTTTAGAGGCTTTTAGACATTAACAAGTAGTTCATTTCTTTAGAAGAAAATTTTTTTCCATCTCTACCCCCTCTCAAGTTATCGCCTCTTGAAATTTGTAAAATTTGAATATTTGACACCTTATATTTCCGAAACCGCAAGCTTTTTCAAATTTCTATAAACGCAAAAAGCTAACGGTAAATTCCGTGAAATTAAAAAATATAATTATTTTTCTTAACTCACACAATTAACCCTTAAAATCGAACATTATGTTAACACCACTTTATATTAATTTTTGCTTTACTTTAAAGACCGCATGTATGCATCATCCTAAATATATGCAATCCTAGAAATAGTTTCATTTATAAATGAAAATAATTTTAATAGTGTGGTGGATATACATAGACTGTTTTTAAAAGCAGTATTTTCACTTGTTGAAGGGAAAAGTGCTACAATACAAACCATTGGTTTGACCCAACTTTATTTAAATATTTGTTGCAATGAAACCATAAGCATTTTTGAAATTTTGCAAACGCAGAAAGGCAGTGGCTTGCTCCCCCAGGCGCGATATACTATAGTTAAACTTTAGAAAAACAAAATGGCCGTTCAATTTTACCGTTATCTAAAGTCCTTTTTTTCCAAATTTGTGATGTCATTTTTCTTCTAGACCCCAGCCTGTAGAAGCTTGAAATTTTAGGAGCTTTTAGACATTAACAAATAGTTCATTTCTTTAGAAGAATTTTTTTCCCTCTCCACCCCCTCTCAAGTTATCACCTCTTGAAATTCGTAAAATTTGAATTTTTGACACCTTATATTTCCGAAACCGCAAGCTTTTTCAAATTTTTATAAACGCAAAAAGCTAACGGTGAATTCTATGAAATTAAAAAATATAATTATTTTTCTTAACTCACACAATTAACCCTTAAAATCGAGCATTATGTTAACCCCTTTTTATATTAATTTTTGCTTTATTTCAAACACTGCATATATGCGTCATCCTAAATATATGCAATTCTAGAAATAGTCTTGAATATGAATGAAAATAATTTTAATAGTTTATGTTTATTTTATGTTATTACGCCCTACTATTGCAGCCAATTGTTTTAAAAATTTAAGCTTAAATACAAAATTTTTCTAAAAGGAAATCGGATAAGCAAGACTAAAATTTTCAACTGTATAACATTTTCAACATTTAGTTTTCCTTTTCATATTACAATTTTTTTTACTTAAAGGCAAGAAATGATAAGAGCTAACTAAAATTTTGTATATCCTGATCCATATGCTCTTCTAATGCTCATTCGCCATAATATTTAAGGTTAACAAAAATACAAGACAATAATAATGAAAAATAAATTTTTTGAATTTTTATTGTAAATATAAAAATTACACTGTTATACTATACCTACACTACACGTTTTTATTATACACAAAATATAACTCAACATACACATGTATTCTTTATATATGCAATATTCTTGCGACATCTACACTTGGTAGAGATTTCGATGCACAATGCACAAATGTTTTTGCTTCTTGTTTTTGTTTTTTTTTCTCTTCATATAATGCAGGCTTTTTTACTGCATTGTTTTGTTATCTCTTTCTAATATTCATATAGGTGTGCATATATACAAAAAATTTATTTATTTTAAGGATACAAAACTGTGAATGAATGTGTATGTACAAACTTAAAACTAAAAATATTTTTCAGATATTTTTATGTACATAATTTTATATACATAGTTAATTTCTCCAATAGGAAGAATACAAGATTCACATTTTAGGACTTTGAAATTTGCAAAAACAAAAAAAATTTTATTACAAATCTCATTCTTATGAAAACCGTATCAAATTATGGTAACAAGGCATGATAACTTTAAATTTTGAGTTTAAATATTTAGGCATGGATTTTAATATCTGTACAAATTAAATATATGGTTTGGTATCTAAATATTGTAAAAATAAAGAAATATTTCTGAATAATTTGTAAAAGATACAAAAATGTAAAATTGTATTGCAAAAATCAAGAAAAAAGAAAAACTCAAAACTGATGTATAGAAATTTTGTCGAGTATGAAAAATTGGAAATATAGGTTAAACTATCTGCTCAGGATATTCAATAAAAATTTAAAATCCTTTAAATATCTTTTGGCTCTCTTAACACAATAAAATATAATACATTTTTCCTTTTGTGCTACATTTTATATTTCTTAATACTAAGTGCAGAAAAGCTATTTCAAATAAGAATAACAAACAAGAATTATATGAATACAATAATCAACTTCTATAAGCAATCAAGAATGAAGACATGGAAAATGAAATATCGGAAGTGAAATTGGCAATAGCTATATGAGATCATTTTTGTTTAAATCTGATTAAGGTATAATTATTGTAAATTTTAAATTATTCTCATATACCTAGAATCTAAAATCCATGGTGTATTTTGATAATAAGAGAAAGTACAAAAAGAGAAACATGGACGTATTAAAATCAGGTTCAATATTACGATTTCTAAAAAAAGTTTTTGCATAGCGTTGACTTGCCGGATCCTTCAAATGTACCAATATTTTATTTAGAGTCTATAGTTAATTTTAGACATAATTTCTATTACACGATAATTCTATACAATTATAAGATAAAGCAATTCTAGTAGCATAATTTTTACAATAATTTCATGGTTTTGAAATAAGACCCTAAATAATAAACGGAAATTAGATTTTTCAATAGACCCATTAGATCTTTTTTGATAAAATGCCAAATTCTTGAAAAAGTTCTTAAAAAATTTACAAATAACACAACGAGTAATAATAGGATACAATAACGGTTTTTCTGAAGTTTAATTTTAGAGAGCAGTATTTAAACCTTTCCAAATAAATTTTATTAAGAATACCTCATACTTGAGTGTCTCTTTATGCATTTTAGTTTTTTATACGTTGAAATGCCAGTTTTGTTTATTTGAGTACAAAAATGTCCAAAATAAAGTTTATAAAATTACTAAAAACCTTGAGCTTTCATTAAATTTATTTCAAATTTTATACAAAATTTAAAAAAAAAACAATTGATTGTCGTATAAGGACAAAAATCCATCATAGTAACCATCAACATTATCATGACTTTTCTCTACATCGATATACATAGAATGCAAACAAAATAAATTTGGGTCAAACCAACGGTTTGTATTGTAGCACTTTTCCCTTCAACAAGTGAAAATTCTGCTTTCAAATACAGTCTATGTATACCTATCACACTATTAAAATTTATTTTCATTCATATATAAAACTATTTCTAGGATTGCATATATTTAGGATGATGCATACATGCAGTCTTTAAAGTAAAGCAAAAATTAATATAAACTGAGGTTAACATAATGCTCGATTTTAAGGGTTAATTGTGTGAGTTAAGAAAAATAATTATATTTTTTAATTTCATAGAATTTACCGTTAGCTTTTTGTGTTTATAGAAATTTGAAATAGCTTGCGGTTTCGGAAATATAAGGTGTCAAAAATTCAAATTTTACGAATTTCAAGAGGCGATAACTTGAGAGGGGGTGGAGATGGAAAAAAATTTTCTTCTAACGAAATGAATTATTTATTAATGTCTAAAAGCCGCTAAAATTTCAAAGTTCTACAGTATGGAGTCTAGAAGAAAAACGACATCAAAAATTTGGAAAAAAAGGACTTTAGATAACGGTAAATTTGAAAGGACATTTTGTTTTTCTAAAGTTTAACTATAGTATACCGCGCTAAGAAAAGGAAGCCACTGTCTTTCTGCGTTTGAAAAATTTCAAAAATGCTTATGGTTTCATTGCAACAAATATTTGAAAAAGGCCATTTTTAAGGTTTTTTGGGGGTATAACTTCTAGAGGGGGGGGAGATAGGTAAGAATTTTGTTCTACGGAAATAAGTTTCTAGTGAAGATCTATGTACGTATGAAATTTCAGCTTTCTATCTTCAAGGATGTATGTAGAAGTTTTGTAAACAAAAAAAGTGTCCACGGACGGACAGAATGAAACTAATAAGCACTTTTTTCGAAAATTTTTTTGGAAAAGTGCTAAAAACAAGAAAAACTGAAAAGGAAACGAGTCATAAAATTCCTTTTTAAAAATATTATTTTCATAATATATTTTAAGTTTTACCCTCTTTGATTGTATGATGACGTGTGTCCTTACAATTCATCCACATTTGCATTGAAAAATATAAAATAAAAAGTAGTTGTTCCTGTTAACGTTAAGGAGAAATTAAAATTATAGTAGAGTCATTTCTCTCAATTATGCAGTTAAACATAAACATTATCAATGGAAAGGATAAACAAATTATGGTGATAATAAATTAACAACTTAATAATGAACTTCTTTGAAATATATATACATATATGAGATTTTACTATCGTTATTTATATTTTCCAATATTTTGTAAAAAAATTCTGTTAAAATTCTTCTTAAATGAATACTAAAGGTTTGCTTAGTAAAATTCATTTTATAGATCACCAGCCAAGTTTGATTTTTAGCAATGTTTTTTAATTTTTCTTTGGTATGACACAACCATTATGACGCTGTTGCCTTAATAAAACTGATATGAAATAGACAATATCTAACATTCATTAAGACACTCACATTATAAACCAAACTCAAGTTTCATCATGGGTTTTCATTATTGTGTAAGAAAAAAATTTTTACTTTTTTTTGTGTTTGCAGTAATTATTTTGTTGTTTACAAGTGTTTGTATATCATGTAAATGCGCACTCATGATGACAAGAAATGTTAAATTTTTTTTTTATTGAATTTTATATAATTTATATACATTTATATAAAATATTTATATATATTTTTTCATTTTGTTAAAATACAAAAAATAACAGTAAAATACTAGTATTTATATTGTAAAATAGTAGTAATGTTACTTACTCTAACTATTTTATTATTGAGATGCAAGCCTCATAAACTTAACATGACTTATTTTGATGTTATGTTTGTAATTTATGTACAAATATTATTATAAATATATGTATATTTAAATATTGTTATATGCAATACAATATACATAACATATAATGTGAGATAGTAACTAAACTTTCAAAAATAGATCTCATGTGTATAATGCAAGAACGTGTGTATGTATTTAAAAAATATATCAAATTCATTTTCTTCCGTTTTGTTTCCTGGACTCTTTTTGCTATAAAAGCAAAATAAAACTTTGTTACTGAAATTGCCGTAAATTTTAAAAACCTTCTAAACTCTACACATAACCTCCTACTATACTCTTTGCATACATTATGTTTCGCATAAGAAAAAATTTATAAATTTGTTTAAGTTTCTTAGAACCAAATGTATGATGTAGAATAACTAGATGTAAGATTTTAAATCACAAAATTTTTATAAAAAAATTTCAAAAATTTGTCTAATAATGGAACTGGTAATGTTCTAATCAAAAGAGCCTTCGTAAGGGGTACAAGTAAAGAGTTCTTGTTATTCCAGAAATAGAACATGGTCCAGTTTTAAGGGCTAAATTCAAATTGTTCTGGTAATATTTCTAATGGCAGCAAAACATTTCTATCGGATTAACATTGCTCCCAAAAGAATTTTTTTTTGTGTGAAAGTTTAACATCTTTTTGTTTATGTTGTCTTTGGTAAGACCTTAAAGTATTTAATTGTGATTTCAGTTCATATTCTGTGGCAGAAGGCAAAAATGAAGGAAAAAAAAATACAAAAATGTAAAAAAGGAAATTTCCAAAAAAAAAATTCTTTTAATGAATCTTCCTTTAAATAGCAAATGAAATGAAATAAAAATGAAAGGAACAAAAAAAATCAAAATGAATTTTGTGTTTAAAGGACAAAACGGAAAAGAAGGAAAACGGAAGGAAAGCACAAAACAAGAAAAGAAAAAATAACAATAACAACAACAAAACAATAATAGCCGAAAAATTAAAAATACTTAATAACTTAAGAACAGTCTCTTTTATTCATTTCATTAACAGATTACATTTTCACAGCAACTTTTCAAAAAAAGAAGAAAATAAAAGCAAAAAAATAAGAAAATGTAAAAAATAAAAATATTTTGAAGGCAAAATCAGCAAGAAAAATTAAAAAGTTTGCTTTTTTTTTTGTCCTTTTCTAGATTACAAACAAAATGTAAAAGAAAGGAAGAAAAATAATAAAAACGAGTATCTAGATTTCAATGAAAATTTTCAAATTAAATAGAAAATTTGTGAAAAATATAATGAAAAAAAAAAGAGAGAAAAATTTTATACTGCTTTCAAATTTTTCTACAATAGACCTAAGCTTTTATATATTCTAATACTATTTGTGTTTATGTATATGTGTTTAAGAAATCAGTATACAAAATTAATTTATTGAAATTATATTCAAAATTTGAATATTCGCCTATGATTACAGCAATTGAAATTGGAATTCAAGAGAAAAAATTGTGCGGTATATTATGAATTTATTTAATAAAATTGGTAATTATAATAATATTAATTAGAGACTCGAAATATTTATAAATACTTCATAATTTAGTACTAATGCAAATAATATCTAATTACTATAAATTTTATTTATCTTAGAACTCTTGAATCTTAGAAAATTTGGTAGGCTTTTTGTAGTTGGAAACAAAAATACTTGTTTACTATAAGTTACCTATAGATTTTTATTTTTTGGTATCAACTGGATAGGGTTAATATTATTTTTCTCTGTGAAAATATTTCGAAATATTCTTAGAAACAGGTAATTATAAAATATAATCTCGATGTTTTATTATGCATATTTATCGCTCTCATAATTATATTCTAAATTAAAATGAGAGAGTAATACAACATATTGAAAAATAAATTATGTTTTATGAAATTCGTTTACTATTTTAGTTCACAATAACCGAAATCATGTATCTCAATAATAAAAATATGGAGTAATTTTAGTGCTACATGAGAAATTTTCAATTATTTTAAAGTGCTCTCCATTATTACTATTGTAAATGAAATTTTTCTCCTAGTATGTGAAATTTCCTCTTTTGTATTTAAATTACTCAATACTACATATATAATACTTATATATGTGCATAAACATATAAAAATAATTATAAAATATTATAATTTTTTTTTACCTTCAAATATTTTTTATGAGAAAATATATTTTTATAATTTTTTTTTTTCAAAAACTAAAATTATTGAATTCCTCTTCTTTATTTCTCCTGCTACAATGCAGAATACTTTCGAAATTCATTAGTGTATAATAATATTCTGTACTATACAAATTATTATCGTAGCCTTGAAAGTATTGTAACATAAAATTTGAAAATAAAAATGCTCTTAAAAAAAACACAATGTTTTAGCAATAATAATTATTAACGAATACTAAAAAATGATAATTATTTAAAATTTCCTTATTCATTTTACAATAAAAAAAGTCAATTACTTTTATATTATAATAAGGGAAGTAATATGCTATATGTAAAACTGTAGATGTTTCAAGAAGGATTTGTTTTTGTCAAAGTGATTATTAAAACCTTTGTATACGAATCCTTTATCAAATTTAAAATGAAAATTATTTTCAATGTTACAATTTTATAATATTTTGTTGTAGGAATCGTCAAAATTATCTTTTGTAAAATGAGATGATTAAAATAACATTTCGATATTTTCAATTTGGAATAGAATGACGATTTTTTCATTTTATTAAAATTAATTTTTCACATCATGCTTCATTTTGAATAGTCAAATTGTTAATGGAAGAAATAATTTTAAATTGTATAATTTGAGAATTACAAAGACGGCCCAAATGAAGCAATTGAAATTAAATAAAGGGAATTAAAATAAAAATAAAATTACGATATAAAAAATTGAAAATTTGAAATTTAAGAAAATGGAAAATTTTATATGCAAAATTTGTAAATTTAATTTTAATTCATTTTATAACTTTGTTTTTTTTGGTATGTTAAAATTGCACTCATGTTTGATTACATTGTTTGTACAAAAAGTACACGTTTAACATCAATTGCAATTTTTTGCTTTCACAGTGACTTTTTTTTTTGTAGCATACCCAAAATTATAAATTAAAGAACCATATAATCAGATGTCTATTGAGTTCATTTTAATTATTAAGTAAAATTATAGTATTGTTAATTAATTGAAGAATATTAAATTATCGCATATTTGATACGAAAGAAATGCCAAGGATGCTTCATAATATTTTTTTTCAGAAATGTTCTTGGAAAAATTCCAATGAAATTTATCCAATTATATTTGAAATTTATGTATATTGAATTTTTTTTTTGAATAAATTTTTAATAATGAAAAATTCAAAGTTTTTTAAAATAAAATTATAATTTCCAGAGCGAGTATAGTATTTTTCGTCACAAAGATTTCATTATTGGTATTTTTTACCTCATAGTATTTATTTTTCTTAAATGAGTATAAAATTTTGATTAATTGAAATAAAATATTGAAATTTCAAAAGATTTGAAAACTATTACATATTTTTGCAAAATTCATTTTAAAAAATTATATTTTATATTCGAATGGAAACACAAAAAAGAGTAATTTGAAAATAAAGATGCTTTCTAAAGAGAAAAATTTTAACTAAAAAATTTATTAATAAAATTATTGGGGAAGTAAAATATTTTTGTGTTATTGCTTTAGTGAACAAGAAAATAAAGGAAATTTTCTTAATTTTATGAATTATTTTATTATTAGAGGAATAAAACATGGTTTCTAATTTGAAAATTGTATTCGCTCGTTTATTTTAGGAAAATTATGGTAGTCTTACAACTGCTGTGAACAATTTTACATTATTTTCAAAAGTATATTAAAAGCCATAAGAAATCCAAGAGGATTTAATTGTATTTTTAATTTAGAAAACAATAATCATTTCAAAATGAGTAAGGAAATGTCAAATAAGTTTTAAGTACAGAAACACTTCTGTTTAATGAGAAATTATGTACCAATTTACTATTAATTTTTGAAAATAAAACATTAATTTTTAAAAGAGAATCCGTTTCTAATTTCCTAACAAATACTATCAGCTTATACTGGAAAATTTATTTGAAAAATTATTATCCTAATGATGGCAGTGAAAACTCTTTTCATATTTCTAATATTTTTTAAATTTATGCATAAATAGGCTGAGACTGCTTGAAGTTTTGGAACGAAAAATGAAATAGAAAAAGAAAACTTTTTTTTTCTTCTCTAACATGTTAAAGAAAAATTTTTATTTGGTAACTGAAGTCTGATTTGTTTTGATATTATTGTTATTGTTATTCTTATAAATTTCGGGGTTCCTTTTGTTTTATATTTTCCATTCCTCCTTCTCAAATACTCATTTTGTTTTTGTGTTCTCTATTTTTTTCTTGGTTTATTTTTTCAACTTCTTTATTTCCCGTTTTTAATAAAATTCTATTCACTGTTCATTTTCACAATATTCAAGTTAATATACAATAATAATATAAATATAAATTTACGTGTTCTGATTCTGAGTATTTTTATTTTTCATTTTCACATTTTTATTCGCAAACAGAAAATAACGATACAATTACATATATGTATGTGTGGATGTATAATGGATATGAGATACATATATATACATTTGTTTGTGTTTATATTGTACACACATATAATTATGAAATTACAAATTACATTATTTCATATAGCTGAAATGAATGTAGGAAATATTAAAGGAAATTTTATAGAAATGAGAGAAAATAAACTAACTTCAAAAATTAATCCTTCAAAATATTAAAAAAAAAAATTTTTTTTCTTCTAGTTAGCTATGTTTGAATTTTTTTTTTTCATTTTTGCTTAGAATTTTATTTAATTTTCTTTTTTATTTGTTTTTTTTTTGTTATTATTAAGTGATCTATGAATGGTTTCGAAAAGCAGAAAAAAGAGAAAAAAATTAAAATGAAATGAATTGAACTGTTAGGGAATTTTTTATTACTTTTATTTTTTATTCTTTTTATTTGTTGTTATTTTTGAAATATGATTTTTATTGTTTAATGAGACTTTTAGAGTATTTTCTTTTAATTTAATGAAATTTATGAGCATTTTTAATTTTGTGAATGATTTCTTTTTTTTTTGTGTTCTTAAATTGTTTGTATATAATAAGCTTTAAATATGAGGCTATTCATTTGAATTTTCTTAAAATTTAATTATTAAAGTTGAAAATTTTTTATTGAATATTGTTATATTAAAAAAAAAAATTTTTTCCAAGAAAATTATTGGAGAAAACAATTTTTTTAAATGAGATTTTTATAAATAAATTTTCTATTTAATTATAAAATAATTAGAGAAAATGCCTTTTGTATTGCTAAAGTGTAATATTAATTTCTCATTAATTTGAACAGAATATTACTTAATTTAATAATTTTAAGTTAAATTCCTTTAATATATATTAAGAAGAATGTAAAAATGCGTTATGTTAATTTTTTTTTTAAAGAAAAAAATTGCATACATCTAGGGGCATTAATTTTAACATTTGTTCGATAAAGAACAAGTACAAACTGTTTTTAATTATTAAATCAATTAAATCGATTTATCAAATATTTTTATAATGTTAATGTACATAAAATCTTATTAATGATTCCAAATATTGTAAATTGGGCTTACAAAACTCATCTGTGCTAATAATCCTGTAATTTTAATTATGTTATAAATAAATAAGATTAAATTAAGTTACATATATTTTTTTTATTATTTAAATCTTTCGACTCGGCTGGTATATACGAGTATATGTATCAGTAACGTCCAACCATCCCTAAAAGTTAAAAATGGCATTGTATTTGGCTCTCTTTTGTATCATTTCGTTTTTGTCTAATTCAGAACACTAAATTTTTCAGCACAGGAATTTTGTTTTATATAAAGATAAAACTTACAATACTCGAGAGCCAGATCAAAAGGGTTAAAGGAACCAAATATTATTCAAATTATTACATTTCTGGTCAGATTTTTATATTTTAGTTATTTCAGTCTAATTTTATGAATGTACAAAAAGTAATAATAGAAGTCTTCTTGAAGATGAATTCTGTTAAAAAGAAATTTCTTGCAATTTTTTATTAAATTTTAGGACTTATCTGAAAACTCTACAGTAAATTGAATAATGCAAATTATGAAATTAAAAATAAAACTGAAATAAATAAAACTCGTGAAAAAAATATACAATACAGTAGAAATATAAAAATAAGTATGAGATCATTTAAATTTGAGGTTATTGATCTACATATGAATAAAATAAATATTTAATAAAAATATAATTCAATTATTTTATTTTAAATAACTTTGAAAAATAGCTTTAAAACTTGTTCGTGCCCTCATTTTTTCATTATTTTCAATCAAAAGTTTAAATAAAAAAATATTTGTAATAATTTTTCAAAAATAGTTTGAATGTTTTCAATTTTTCTTTTCTACATCACCCTTTAAATGTATCTAGAAATTCAATTTTTAAAATTTAATAAAAAACAAAACGCATATATAAAAAACTTTTAACTCGAAGATATCAATAAACTCTAAAATTTGAAAAAAAAAGAAAAATTAATAAAACCGTAAGCTATTACGCCGAACGTTGAAATGAAAAGCAAAAAAAAAAAAAGAAAGAGAAAAAGAATTTCAAAGCGGAAAATTGTGAAAAATGGAAAATATAAAAACCGATTTTTTGCTCTAATTATAAAACTGTAAATGAAAATCAACAGTACAAAAACAAAAAAAATAAAATAAGAACAAAAATACAATTTTTATGGATATTGGAAAGAAAATGAGAAAATAAAGAAAAAAAAAATAAGAAAAATGAGGGGAAAAATAAGCGTTGAACGAAAAATAATTAATTGTTTTGAATTGTTTTTATTTTTTGATTTTGTTTTTGCTTTCGCTTTTGATTTAGCAAAGTCCTTTTTCCTGTTTCAATTACAAATTCCAAATTCAGGAAAAATTCAAGCCATTTTTTTTTTCATTTTCTTGGTTTTTTTTTTTATATACCCTCAAAAGTATAAGTAAAATGTTAAAAGCATTTGACTTTATTTTTTATATCCTTTATTATAGGTTTATTTTCAGTTTATTTATTGCTTAAAATAAATTCTTAAAATACACATGAATGTAAAAGTGATATACAGTGAGTCTTGAAAGAAAAATTTAAAAATTATGTAGAATTTTTATTCGGCTTGAAATCATTCAATTGTAAAGAGAAACTTAAATATGATATTCAGAGATTTGTGGCATGGTTTATAATTCATGTCAAAAACTATAGTTGAACTTAAAATTTATTTAAGAAGTTTACTTAATTTTCAGGTATTTCTTTTTGAAAATTTTCTAAACTCTCGTACAATAGTTATTTTACGATAGCATGTTTCGAAAGAATTTCTTACTAAATTAATTCGTCGCTCAATTATTTACTCTAAATCTAGTTCCTTTTCGCATAATAAGCTCGAATATTGTATATCGTATATAAATTATCGTTTATTGAACCTACACATACATGTAATACAAAAAAATAATAAACATGTACTTAAACACGACATTTGTGTATTATGCGAAAAAAAAGAAACAGAATTTTTTTTTATTGACTAGCATGTACATGAAATTGAGTTGCCTTTTATATTTTTGTAAATTATAAAAATGGCCCTTAAGGGACTGGAGCTAAAAAAAAAATTTATATACATTCAAAATAATATATTGTGAACAGGACCTGATAAGAAACCGAAAAAAATAATAATATGAGTATCCTTAAAATAAATTAAATGAGAGTAAAAAATTTTAGGTTTGCAAGTAATAATGGCGCTTTGAATCAATATAGTAAATCATACTCATGTTTCTTCTTTTATGTACACTTTGAAATTTTGTATATTATATATATATATTTTTTTTTAATTTGTCAGTCAATGATCATTTCCGTTTTATGAAGAATAATTAATGGATACAAAGAATATTTATTTCCTTATAATATAAACGAAAAATTATTATTTTTTTTTTGTTCTTTAAATACGTTTCCTGTAT
Source organism: Condylostylus longicornis (assembly GCF_029603195.1). Taxonomy (NCBI): domain Eukaryota; kingdom Metazoa; phylum Arthropoda; class Insecta; order Diptera; family Dolichopodidae; genus Condylostylus; species Condylostylus longicornis. The sequence continues at coordinate 1,877,474 of NW_026577984.1, forward strand.
ATGATAAAATTTTTAATGCAAGCAATTTGCGAATAACAGTACTGTAAAGAAAATTTTTAACATTGAAAGAGAGAAAGTAAAAATAAAATGAATTGATTTATTATTGATTATTTTGGAATGTTTTTGTTTAGCAGTAAAAGCAGTAGATTTGTGAGAATAATATGATTTATATAATTTACATATAACAAATAATGTTAAGAGCCATTTGGAACCCTTGGTATTATTTTTGCAATAACCGAATGTAAATCAATTGCAAGTGAACTGGTTTCATGCTATTCTGCATAGGAATTAAAAAAAATTAAAATTGCATATCTTTAGGGGCATTTTTTTTTTTGGTTTTGTCAATGTTGTATTAGCTTGCAGACTACGAAAGTTTGAGGAAAAGTTGAATTAAACAATAAAAAATAAAATATTTACAACTTAAATATCAAATAATTTCAAAATATTATAAAAGTAAATGAAAATTTTACATAACTTTAAGTGAATATTTAGGGCGAAACCCTGTTAAATAGTTATAATTTCGGTAAATCGAAAAAAAATTTCGATAGAAATGCAAATAAAGCTATATAATAGTTTCTTATAAATATTTTACAAGTCTCCCTCAATATATAATTACCCATTTTATCTGTAACATTTTATTATGACTGCGATATCTTAATACAAGACTGTGAGCAGCTTTAACCGAATTTTCTATAAAAGTAATAATTATAATATAATAAGACGCACATATGTACATATATATATGTATACAGTTGCTGCCGTTCATATAATTTATAATTTATCGGTCACTTGAAAAACAAAAAATAAAAAAGGATCTTGTTTATACTATAATTTTCTCTTAAATTGTATATGAAAAAAAAAATTCCATTAAATATTTTGATGAAAAGGAAAAATAATTTTTATGATTACTTTTTTTTTTGTTGAAACAATTTAAGGCAAAATAAAAATATAAAGGAATTCAAAAGAAAAAAGCAAAATAAATTTTTATACCATTAAATTAATAATTACTTGAATATCAATAAAAGATTTATTTATAATTAATTGAAAATTAATAAACGAGAAAGAAATTTAGTGAAAATAAAATTGGAGAAAAATAATAAATAACCTTGATAGACTTAACGTGCCAAATAATAAAATAACAAGACTGCTGTGATTTCTACATTATTCTTTAACAAGTACATTAATTTATTTTTATGTAACTATACAGCGCCATTCTTTTAATGTGTTTCTAAAAGGGGCCTCTTGATATTTCAATGGTGTTTTAATTAAAAATTATTATTAAAATTTAAAACAAAAAATATTAAACATTTTGTTCAATATTTTTATATTTTATTTACGATTGACTTTCAGTTCGAATAATTGATTTCTTTTCGAATTTGATTTTATTTCAATTTTCTAATTTGAATTTATTTTTATTTAAATATATTTGTCGAATTATTAATTAGTTTTAGGATCTCTGTCATAAATGTAAAAAATTTTTCAAAATGTATTTGACAAGACAAAAAAAAACTCAAAGCTAACAATTTTCGTAATGGTTCTATAAGTAAACTTGGTTGTACTTGTTTTGCGTAAATTGTATAGCAACTATTGAAAGAACTTATACAACTATGTGCAAATTTTAACGGAATAATCGCTACTTTATTTTATTCATTTACGAGAATTTTAATATTGTCAGTTTTACAGTTCCCGAAATGTAACCAAATTTAGAAATCTATAGCGTATATTCGAATTACTGCTTTGATTGACAATAATTGAATAACATTTTGTGAGGTATCAACTTTCATTGACTTGCAGTTCAGTGCGTTGAGTTGGATTATCGTTGGGGCGAACGAATCCACAGACGTGGTTAAATCGACTCAAAATTCTACGTCTAAATAAAAACTTATACTTCTGTCTGTATCTAAGATGCTTGTTTCTCAGTGTTGCAAAAGGAATTTAAATTTACATTCGTCCCTATGTGTATAATTAGTGCTATTCAATATTGAATTGCACATCTGTCTTGTACTCGTAATAAATAATATTGTTAAGAGCAGAAAATATTTGCAAGCCACTTTAGTACTTTAAATTTTTATTTAGTACTTTAAATTTTTTAATTTTATTCTCTACAAATATCAATAAATAGCAACTTAAACGAAATTATAACTAGTTCTTAGCACCGATATGATAACTAGAAGATTTTTGACTTAAATTTTAATACTGTCAAATTACTACATCATTAATTAATAATTTGAAATATTTAAACAATAATTATGCCTTCTGACCTCATCTTAAATCTAATCTACTATAACTCTACTACTATAAAATTTCATTTTAAATGGATAAACACACCTAATTATTCCTAATAATCATCTTCATGTACATGTTTTTCTATATATAAATGTGTGTATATTGCTATATTTTCTTAAAATTTGAATAATACTGTTCAAATAATGAAGAAGAAATTATTTGAAATTCAACAAGTTTTTAAATGTTTCAACAGGACATAAATCAAAACTTATATGGCATGTCAAATATGACATAATATAACATTTTCATAAAAACCGAAATCCTGAATTCTAATATCCTTTTAAATCTTAAGGGTATACGTACTTATAGGACAAACATGCGTATACAAAATAAATTTTATTTAATTCATTTGATGAAAAAGAACTGAATAAAAAATTTTGATATTTTAATCAAATTTTTAAAGTTTCTCTTAAAATAGTTCGTACTACATGTAACTTTTAACATACAAGTAAAGAACTTAAATGAAATTACTAACTACCAATACAGAATATAGTGGTTTAAATTTTTATTATTATTATTTCTTTATATGAAGGATTTTTCATTTACTCATAAGAAATTATTAATAAAAAGATAAACAACTACACGTTGTATTGGTAATTAATAATTTCATTTGTGTAATAGAAACAATATTTTTTATATGTTCTTTCGATATAAGACATCACAAGATATAAACATAAATTTAAGACTGCGATTTCTGAAATGCTATGTTTGGTCAGTTCTACTTTATGGTGCGGAATGTTGAACTTTAGGAGCTACGTTAGTTAATTAGAAGCTTTTGAAATGTAGGCTTACAAAATGTCTTATTGGTCGAAAACACCTCTCCTGGCTGTGTAATATACGGAACTGAACTGGTATCCGAAATAATGATGATTTGGTGCGCGCAAAGGAAAATCGGAATCAGTTTAAAGAAATGTTTTCTCAAATTACTTAAAAATTCAAAACTAAAAATAACAACAGCAATAGTAACAACAACAATAAACTATAGCATGTGATTCGCTTACATCCAGTTCGTGAATTTGCAGATGCGAGAGAAGAATTCTTGTGATTGTATCTTTCGAATAGAATATTGCATGCATAGCATTTTATGTAAACCATACTTGGTTTCAATTTAACTTCAATGTAATTCCTTCATATCTCTGTAGCTCAGTTGCATGACTCTAGAGAGCGGTACGTCACTGGTTCGAGTCTCTTTTCTATCTAGACTCGTTCCTTTGATTACGTCATTCATCTGTTCTGCGGTTATATGAAAATATTTCCATTATTTTATAAATTTAAATGAACTTTGTGTTAAGCTCTTACTCTTTACATATTTATGTATACGTATAATACAAGTATTAAATACGTATAAAAATTAAAATACAAGCATTGTATTATAACCCTTATTATATTATTATTATTTTTTTAAAATATTTAAATTTATTCAAATTAAATTCAAAAACTCATCTCATTAATATACAGATTCATTATATACAATATAATTTAAACATAATATTTATTATGTTAAAATCTTATTTACATAATTAAATATTCTCTAAATCAGTGAATAATTTCTAGCAAATAATTAAATAATTTTGGTATATAAGATTTACGAATATATTTTTTTTTTTGCATAAAATCAATATTATCAATGCAATTTAAGGTAGGATATATAAATAATAATAATATTGTATATATAAATTAAACAATTATGTTAAGACGATTTGGAAAATAAAGCGTAAATTTTCTACTTCAGAATAATTTGAATCAAAATATTTTATACTAATATTCTTGAATTTTTACATGTAAATTGATTTAACGAGCATTTAAACTTTTGTACTTAACATATCTGCTTTTATTTATCAATTGATAAACAAATAAAAATAATTTTTTTATTTCAATTTTAATAAAAAATTAAAATTAATTATTAACTTTTTAAATCAAGTCAATTCAATTTTTTTTATATCCATAATAAATAAATAAAATAATTGTAAAAATCTAATAAAAATAATTAAAATATAGCAAAAAATTTAATGTTAATATTGGAAAATCTGTTTTTATCTAATTAATTTTTATAATAGTCTACCTAATCCAAATATAATTGCATTTAATAAATAAAGCCAAAAAAATTGAATTATATGTAGTTTTCTTTCCCTTAAGCCTCTCTCTCACCACTGCCTTAGCTAATACAAATATGCAGTTAAAAATTAAAAAGTTTTAAACTAATTAATTTATTATAATTTTAAATTAAATTTACATTGCGAAAATTGAATTTGTAAACTATTTTATAACATATTAATTAAGTACCATTTTTTTTTTTCTAAAAACAAAAACAAAAATATTCAGAGAAATTCCATTTAAAATAATATCCAAATATGTACCCACATAATATATGTAAATAAATTATTTTAATTTGTCAATAAACTATGTACATTTACGTACTTCATTAGAATTAAAACTAATGAATTAGTTGAACTGGGTAATCTAATTTGTCGAGCTTATTAAAAAATGAAAATTGCATATACTTAGGGGCTTCCATTTCAGTTTCCTTAGATAACTATACAAGATTAAAGGAAAAATCTTTAAATTCTAAAATATCGCCATTTTAAACATATTTTGCTATTTTAAATAAACAGCTTTGATTTTTATTTATAAAATATAAAATAAATAAATGAATTAAGCCAGAATAAATAAAAAATTGTTATTAATTTATAAAGAACTTGCATGCCATAAGTAAATGCATAAAGTAAATTTAAAAATAAATTGAAAAATTTTGAAAAATGGACAATAAATTACTTATGTTCGAACAGCATTAATTTTTTGCATTTAGTTTCCCATACCCATGTTTTAGTGTTATCCAATACAATACAACTTTTATATTACGTATTTAAAATAATTAATATTTATTTTAAATCCTTGTTGAGTTTATCTGCAAAATTTCGTATAATTTTTACATTTTAATAAATTATAATATCAATTATCAGAAAAAAATTAATTCTAATTGTAAAATGCAATTTTTTTTGTTTAAATGATTGAATCAAAATTTAAATAATACCCAAATTAAATTTTACATTAATATTGTTTTGTAAAGTAAAATTTTATATTAGGCCTGTAATATATGTGGGTATTGAATGGATATCAAATTGATTGATGAATTTTAAGTATAATAATTACAATTATATTGTAGTGCTGTTTCAATAGAAATTCAAAATAAAATTATGTTTTTTGAAAATTTCCAGATTTCCAATTCTGAAAGCTTAGGGTTTCGTATTTCGTCCCATACAATCAATAATAAAATCAATAAAATTTTAAAATATTTTTCAAAATTCAAAGAAAAAATTTTTTTTTGTTAAATCTTTCCTATATTTTTTAAATTAATTAAAAAGTAATTACAATTTTAAATATTAAAAATAACATTTTGCAACACTGGATACGCTCACATGAAAAATATTTTTAAATAGTATTATAACTAGCAATCATTCAAGGCAAATGAAGATTTTGTTTTTTTTTTTTGATTTAAAATCTAAAATAATAAATTTAAATGAAATTTATTGCATTTTATCATTTATCTTGTATAAAGCAGAAACGTCATTTAATAAAAATACAATTTAGAGTAGAAGTATATGTGAATGTAAATTTTTTTCAATACAAATTATAAAATATATATATACAATCGATTTCATATTATATCTACGTACGTACAAATATAATACATGTATTTATATTTATGAATTTTATTTTGTTATTGAAATAGGATAGAAAAATATAAAATAGAAAAATTTAGGTCGAATATTTGCCTCAAAAAACCATTAATTAGAATTTATAACTCCCATAAGTATTTTTTTAAATTTCAAATGATCAAAAGCGTAAAAAAATAAAAATATATAAGAAAAAAGTATCATATTTCTTTCTAAAAGTAATAAATTTTTTTCAAAAAAAAAAAGAAAAAAAATTCACTTCACCAATCAATTGCATGAACTAGTTTCCATTTCACTATATTTAATAAAATAGAAAAAAATATATTTAATAAAAAAGGAAATTTTTCAATAAAATTTTTATTCTATATATTGTACGATTGTATATGGATATATTTTCTCTATTCCCAATTTACTTAAATTATCTTGAAAATGTTTATATACACACTAAGCTATATTATATTCAAAAAAAATATTTTATATTTAGAGACGGTATACAATCGATATAAAATCTATATAAGAACGTATCCTTTTTATCAACCTATAATATATAAGATTGTTGTTCATAATATACTAATATTAATATAATATGAAACATTTTTAATATTGAAGGTTTTATATTTTAGAGAATTTTCAAAAAATTTTAATATTTGAATGATAAAAGATACTGATGATAAAGACCTACATAATGTTGTATTTCGTAAATAAGGAAAATAAATTTAATATAGTTTGTTTAAAAATGAAAATTTATCAAAGGAGTTTTAAACTTTGAATGAATTTTTCAATTTCCGTCTTTTGTCGAATTTTGTTGTTCTTGCTGTTCTAGCTACTAGAGCAATAGAATTTAATATCTATATTCATTACAGAATTACTAGTACAACGTCTAGTTGTTTAATTAATAAATATTGTAACTATTACACTAATAATATTGAGCTAATATTGTGCCTCAGTTGGTAGAGTCACTGGTTCGAATCCGATTCGAGGAGATCCATCTTTTCTACAGTTGTGTGAAGAAGTTTTCGAGTTAGTATCTATATTCTTTCTTAATTATTATTTTTTTTTTAATTAATAATTATTTGTTAGAATAATCAAACCAGTTAACCAATAATTAACGATTTGCAAAGCAAATTTTTGTACAAGTTTAAAAATTGTTATGAAGAATTTTCAAATTTTTTATCAAAAATGAATTTTTTGTAAATTTTTAAACCTTAATTTAATAAAAAAAGTTCTATTTACGAGTATATTTCTAATTTTGGTTTTTAGTACTGGGTTATAAAAGTTAATAAGGAGTTTCATTATAACGAAAATTAAAATAAAATTCCAAAATAAAAAAATAAAACAATTATTAACCCCAGTTGGTTAACAATTATTAACCCCAGGAATTAACCCCAGGAATTCAATCTGCCACAACTGTTTATAAACTGTTATCAAATCGGTTTTGAAAATTTCCTTTGAAAAGTAGTGAATTTAGTGCTAGGTTACTTTAGTTTTAATCATAAAATACGTGAAACACTAAATAAAATCTATTTCAAAAAATATGAGTGCCTTACTCATGCAAATTTTTCATAACATGCTAAATTTCATTAAAAATTCATTTTTTTCTGCCATTGAATTTAATTCAAGTAGAAAAAATTTTCTTTAATTTAAAGAATTTTCAATATTTTTTTACTATTTGTCATTTTCACTCTCATCTACTCAAATGTATATATAGATGCATATTTTATTTAATGAAACTCAATTTAAGAAACAAAAAATTCCTCATCGGAAAAGTTTTATAAATTTTGAGTGAAATGAACGTCAAAAATAAATTATTGAGAAAAGAGAAAAACTCTTTTTTTTTTTTGTTTTAATACTGTTGTAAAATTTTACATTGAAAAAATATAATCCTTCAACATTAAAACTTGAAAAAAATTACTCTGATGCAATATTGAAATTTCTCTATAAAATTTTTATCATATTTATTTTTTTGAAAAATTAAATAAATTAATTTGATTTCCATAGGAACACGAATTGCTCTTAACTTTCGGGAAAAATCAGATGTGTATAATATAAAAAATTTTTTTCATAAAAATATATTTTCTTACAATTAATAAATGAAATGCATATGGGGTGAGTTCCCATTCCTACGGACGACTTTACATGTGGACAGTCGACATATTATAGAAAATATACTATTTATAAAAAGTATTTAGAAAGTATTTAGAGAATACGCTTTATAATGAATCCTTTTAAAATATTTTCAAACTACAATAAATTTTTTACCTGAAAAAAAGCAAAGGAGCTTAAGTAAATCCATTTAACATATTAATCAAGGATAATTTGTCTCGCCAAAATGTTTAAAATTTTAATTAAATTATACTCCAATAACGTATCAATGAAAATGATGAGTTTTGTTACGTGTGGTCGTTAGTTTCGCAAAATTATTTTGTAGAAAAGAAAAAACTGAATTGTAGGTTAGTAAATCAAATGGTTAATACCAACTTGTTAAGCTGATACACCATTCTTTATTCAATATATAAGATTAAAAATAAATTATAACACATTACGAGTATGTTACTTGCTAGGAACTAATAATGAAAAAAATAGGTCTTAAAAGGGGAATACATTGCGTCTACAGCAAAACTTTCGCCTTTTGTCTTAAATACTCAATAACATTTAACTTTTCTCAGTATAATTTTTTTATTTAACAGAGTATGTAAAGAAAAATTTCAAATTCTGACCCTGAACTCTACGTATTAATAAACTGAGTTAATGTCTGCCATACTCGATAATATTGAGAAAAAGGATCTCGTTAAGAATCATAGAATAAAAAGATTCTTTTCTGCTTGTACTGTTCATTCATTTGCTGTACCCAATTTCAAGATTTATTTACTGATAATTAAAAATTTTCAGCACACATTTTGGATTTGGTTGTCCAGGCCATTTAGTTAGCAGTAAAAAAAAATCAATTATTAAAATATGTACAATATTGGAAATTTATATATTCAACTCAATTGTGAATTATTGTTGAAAATTCACTTAAAATTTTCTATTTTGCTTTTCAACTAAAACACTCTTAAAACATAAAAACTATATACCAAATGAAAAGTGGCCGTAGACAAATAATTTATTAGATTTCAGAAAAAGTTTTTTTGGCAATTTTCACACTAAACCTTTTATGGTTTTAAATGTATAAGTAGATTATGTATTATATACTGACATACATATATTTTACATAAATATAAACCTACAGTAAACATTATATTATATATGTAAATAATGTATCACAATATATATGTAGTAAATTTTACATTCAAATAATCTATTTATGTGTGTATTTTCTATTTCTTATCAGGAATTTTATTTTGTAGCTTTGTTTTTCATCTTTTTTTACATTCCCTTTTAAATGACCAATAAACTCGAAATGGAAAAAAGAAAAAAACCTTTTCAAAGATCATTTTCAAAACTCAATACGAATTTTGTTGTCGCATTTATTCTGATTTCATTTTTTTTTGTTTTACTCTTTCTCTTTTAACTTTGATAACATTTTTTATTTATATAATATTTCAACATGTGTACATGTAATACATACACACAACACACTCATACATCATTGCGTTAAGACTAACCCATAATTGTTATTTGTTTCAAAAATGCAAAAAATATTTTTGTAAAAGAAATAAAAGGACGAAAAAAAGAGTGTTGTTTTCTAAATAACTTTTTAGATAATATGACACATAACGAGGGTCAAAGTTTAGAACCAAAAAGCTATCTATACACAAACACATACAAGATAAATATATTTCTTTTTTTTTTAATGATTGTTGACTGTTGATATTAAAGTATTACATTAAAATAGTAAGGGAAAAACAAGTTTTCTATGATGATGAACGTTTGAGCATGTAATTTTTTTAAATTATATTTTACATATAAAGAAAAACTAGATAAAAACGAGAATATAAATATAGTTGCCCGTGTCAACTCTGTGATACCCATACGAATAAATGATTTCAAATGTCGGCGATAATATTAACATGCACTTTCATAGAAGCTCTTGCTATTTATATGTCTAGTGCTATTTTATACCTATATGATAGTTCCAATGTAAACCCATTCAATCTAAAAGAGTTTTACTGAAAATATTGGTGACAACACCAAATTCCTTTGCAAAAAAAAAAAAATGGACAAGCTTATGAAGTTATATCACAGCTACCCAAATCGGTACGCCGATCCAATTTAAATAGGGTTCTATCAATTCCTAATGTAAAACATGTATGAAAATTTGTTGACCTTAGCTTCATTAGTTTTTGAATTATCGTTTGGACGAGCGGATGACAGATGATTCAGAAATAGACGCTGTTCAAAAACATTTACTTAAGTCTATTTCTCAGACCATTGTTTCTTCACGTTACAAACGATGAGACAAATTTAGTATACCCTTCGAACGTACGTTCGTACGGGTATAACCAGAAAAAAAAAACCCATTACAAAAAATTTATATGAATTATTTTAAAACTGTGTGATTTCATTTTTAAAAGTCCGTCTGTTCGAACACTACTAGAAAAATAATTTTAGGAAATTTTGAAAATTATTTTAGTTCTGCTGAGAATTATGTGATACATTTTTATTAATGTACTTGAGTTTGTTATAACAAAAGGTAATAAGCTGCGTTGTAGCATTTTATGCCCATAAAAACGTATGTATACATAAGTGTATGCTTTTGATCACCGTAGAATTCTGAGTCGATTTGACCATGTCTGTTCGTCTGTAAGTCTTTAGTGAAAGATTCGAGCTATATCTTAAATAACTATAAGTTATTCTTCTTTCTGCTGGTATTTTATCAGGCAGTAAATCAATATTTTCCTTATAAAGGTTATAAGTTTTTCTAAATTCTAGAGTTTATTTTAGTAATTCTAGAGTTCCATGATCCTGGAATTTACCCTTAACTTGAATATATCATTTTTTCTATTAGACCGAAATTAAAGCCACTCGGTTCATCTTGGAAAAATTAAATTATTTTTACGTTAAAATTTTTGTCCTCTTCATATGTAATTTAGTTTTATCTCTTTTTACCGACCGTATTGTGTAAACAATAGGTAGGTTATGTGATGGCAACAAATTTTGCATATCGAGTTTTCGGTGGGAACGTACTTCTCCATAGTGGGGAAGTGTAAATAAACTATTTTTAGCAACCTGTCGGTCTGTCGGTCTGTCGGTCTGTCGGTCTGTCGGTCTGTCGGTCTGTCCGTCTGTCGGTCTGTGTGTGCACGCGTGTATCTCAAGTTCGGCTGAACCGATTTTGATGAAATTTTATATGTAAGTTTGTTTCCACCATGGCACGGATCGATCAACTTTTGGTATATATCAGGCCTCGGGAACTGCACTTTTTAGCGGGCCTGTTTTACATTTTTGAACATTTTGAAGAAAGTATTCAACCGATTTACTTGAAATTTTATATATAAGCTCAGCTCGACCGTCCGCAAAAATTCGTAGGTTTTGGAAGAAATCAGGCATCGGCAACTAGACGTTTACTACGGGCCAAATATACATTTTTGTGTATATAAAGAGAAATAATCAACCGATTTCATTGAAATTTAATATATGAACTCCTCGTATTAAAACAATGAACATATAAATTTTTTGGAAAGATCAGGGCTCGAAAACGGATTTGCGGGCCGATTTTACATTTTTCACCATTTTGAAGAAAGTATTCAACCGATTTACTTGAAATTTCATATATAAGCTTTGCTCGATCATACGCAAAAATTCCTAACTTTTGGAAGAAATCAGACGTCAGCAACTGGGCGTTTACTACGGGCCAAATATACATTTTTGTGTATATAAAGAGAAATAATCAACCGATTTCATTGAAATTTAATATATGAATTCCTCATATTAAAGCAATGAACATATAACTTTTTTGGAAAGATCAGGACTCGAGAACTGATTTGCAGGCCGATTTTACATTTTTCACCATATCCACAGAATAAATTGATGGAATTTCTTGAAATTTGATATTTGAGTTCTGGTTGTTACCGAAACTAACTGGCAAGCATTTCAGGGAATTCGGGTAGCACAAAGCGAAACTCTACTAAGAGCCCAATTTACATTTTTCTAAGTATGTTAACTATAAGCTTACTAATGTCCTAAAAATTGGAAAGAAGTATTTAGCAGACATTTTTATAATATTCTGTAACACTTTCATTTAACTAGACAATACACAATGCGGTCGGTTATGTGCTGACCACATCAGATTTTTTTACTTAGATTATCCTATTTCTTATACGTTTTATATAATTTATCTCAACCTTTTTTTTTTGAGATAATATTACTTATTATATCTATATTATCCTTTTAAATGATTTAAAAAAATGTGTGTATTAAAAGTATAGAAATATTTTCTAAAAAGAAAATATTTTAGGAAAGATCAGTGGAAAAAAATTGTCTTACTTGTAGAAATTTTTTTTTGCTTTTCGAATTTTCTATATTTAAAAAGCATATTCCATTATTTGAACATATTACATTCATTTAAGACAAAAAAAAAAAAAAAAATGAGAAAAAACAAAAAATTATTTTAAGGGTTAACCTCTTGGTTCTCATATCCTTTATTCCAATTTGAAATTTTCTATTATATTTTCTTTGTTCTTTTTTTTGCTTTTCTTAACTCGAATATAATGATATTTTAAATCTCAACTGTTGACATACCACAATATTTAACAATATCTTATTTCGAATTGCATAGTTATAAATTTAGAAACAAAAACGAAAAAAAAAAACAGGGAAATAAAATTACTATTTTGATCCTAAAATCAATAAATTTCATTGAAAATTGAAAAACAAAAGGAAAAATTAAAAAAAAACCCACATAAAAACAAAATTTAATGGTTTTCTTTTTTTATTGCCACTATGTATAACATATTAAAGAAAATTACACAATAAAAGGAGGGAAGATCCTCTATGTATCTACTATGTATACAAATATAATGTTGTACTCGTTCATACTTACATTACATTTATGTTATCAGAGGGATAAAAATGTTAAAATTTTATTTGGTTAACAAAATTTTAAATTATTGCAAATGATAAAAAGTTCACACAAAAAAAAAAAAAAACATTTTGTAATAAAAATATATAAAATGAAAAAAAAAAAAAGTGGGAATGTTCTTTTAAATTGTTATTACAATTTTGTGGTATTATGCAAATTTAAAAATTTAGAAATGTTTAATAAAAACCACATAAACTCCACTCTAGTCACACCATAAACCACAAAACAGATTACCATTTAATAATTATTACGATCAAAATTTCAATTAATTTTGTTATGTACATATACACATTATAAACAAATTAGAAAAAAAATATTGCATACGTGTAGGCGAACATGTTAAAGTAATTTTCTTTGAAGTAAAAACATGATTTTATAAATTTTGATAAAATTAAAACAAACTAGTAGAAAATAAAATTATTAAAATTTCTTTTATAGTAGCTTTCAAGTAGCTCTAGCTATGAAACATTTAATTATATTTTTAAATTATTTAAAAATTTTAATTATAAAATGTGTAAAAATGCTTGTGTTTTAAGATATAATAGATTTTTTAATAAAAACTGTGTGTGATTATTTTCTGCCCATAATAGATTTAGAGCGTTTGATTATTAAAGCTGAGAAGCAAATGTACAGAATTTTAACGGAGGTAGCGTCAAATAACAATTTTGTATTTCGATAATTTAATGGTCTCAAAATATATAGTTGAAATTTTCTAAATCACTACAAATTCCTTAACGGATTAACTTTACGTGTAAATAGCACTCCCAAATTTATATATATATTTTTAATCAGTAGAAAAATTATAGATTTAGTATATGTGATATTATAGTTTGATGTTCTAGAGGGTAATCCAAGTGAATATTTTGGAGAAACTTTAAATATAGTAGTTTTGTGTATTGTTAATGTTATTGAGAAAAATTATTAGGAATTAATTGTAAGCACAATATACACTTATTTTAGATGTAAAATCACATATAACACTTAAAAAGTGATTTTAATATTATCACATTGAATTTTATTTGTATTGTTTATTCTTCAAGATCTTTAATATATTTCTATATTACTTTTTTATAGTTCCTACGGATTTTAGACCTTGAAAATACATATTTACATCAGTTTATCAAATTTAGTAAATTATAAATTAACTTAAATATTTTCCAAAAAAAATTTAATCAACATTAAAGTATTAAAGTATCATTTTAAAATTACATGTACATTTATTTTAAAAACCCTCTTATTTATATCCAAAATAAATAATTTAAATTCAACACCATTGAAAAAATCCTATATATAATATGATGTGTAAACATGTACATACAAACATATTTATATATTTTTGTAAAATCCATTAAACCATAACTTAACACCATAAATCTTCGCGGTTCATAAAATGTCCTATTTAATTTGAACAAAAGCAAAAACAATAACAAAATAACGAAAGTAATCAAAAATTTATTTATGTATAAAGGGTATGAGAGAAATGAGTTCTCGTATCTATCTCATATATTCTACATATACAAACAAGTGAAACACGCATGTTATATGTGTGTTTGCATATAGGTCCTTATTACATAAATATCAATGTCCTATCACATACACATTAGAAAATTTTTGATATCCTATCTGTGATCAAATCACGCAGTGTATTCGTTCAACGAAATTCATTCTATTGTAAATCGTTTTTTATCTCGTTTTTTATTTTATTTTTTGCACTTCTTATGTGATGAGTGAAGGAGAAAAAAATGAAAATTTTCCAAATAGAAAAAGCAGCGATAGAAAAAAGAATCAAATAATAAAAATTACCAAAATTATTACCAAGTGACATAAAAAACAATTTTAGGTCATTTTTGGCAGTAGACAATAAATATTACAGAGAGAAAATTCTATATTTAGAGAGCGTTACAGATAACGATTACACATGATTTTTTTTCAGAAATAAATCTATTTAAACATTTAAATTTAACTATGTATGTATATAAAATGGTGTGTAACAAGTGAATAAGCGTTTGCTCATTGATACATAACAGAAATGAAGTGTCCTACATAACACTCCCCTCCGTTTAATTTCCAAGTAGACAGTCTGAATATTTCAACATTTCAGTTAAGGAAAGGGAATAAAAATATAAACTTCGAATTCGAGATTTATTTACATATTTATTTTATTGAATTTTTCAATTCTCCATTGTTTAAACAATTTTTTTTTTTCAATTTATTTCGGTTAGTATACCCCAATTTATTGTGATATTATAGACGTGAATGAGAAAAGTTTTAATTGTCAAAAATATCTGTGTCAAATCCGGAATTTATGCCTAAAATTTTAGCTTACTGAATTTTAATAATTTATTTAAAATTGTTACAAAAATCTAACTTGGCAATTTTTTTTTTAAATTAATTTATATTTGTGATGTTTCTTTATGTGTTTAGTTTTATGTTGCTGAAATTTGTTTCTTGTAGCAAAATTTGTTTTGGATTTATTTAAACTTTTGATCGATTGTTCTGAACTTATAGACCATTCAATTTGATCAAACTTAAACGGAATATGCATAAACTCAATTTGAGCTAAGTTTCAAACAAATTTTAAGTTTGATTTAGCAAACAAGGTTTGATTTGATGGTTTAACATTAAAAAATAATAATTATTTTTTCGTTTTTTTTTGTCCGGATGTAAATTCGGAGTTATATTAAGTATATAACGCTTAAATTTGGTCCGAATATAAACAGCTAAGTATTTTTTATAATAACTACCAAAATGTTATTGATAAGTAAAATTTGGATTAATAGTAATTAATTAAACTATAAGTAATTTTCTTACATCAAATTAATATATGAACTAATTTTATAATCGTTCAAATTTCAAATTTATCTTTGAAAAGTTCCTGTATACATCGAATATTGGACATCTAAATTTTATCAGCCTTTTCAAAATCTGTAAATTTTTGTACATAAAAATAACATTTTTTGTAAACAAAAATAACATTCGAACATTTAACTGTTTATCTACTGCATGCCAGTGCTGTAGAAGTCGAACTTTTTCTATGGACAGTTGCGTGTAAGTAAGAAAGAAAGTTTTAACATAAAATTTATTCTCTTTATGAATAGATTTTCGCTTATCATTCACACTGAATTCACACAGTATTATTCCGACACCCTTAAAGTAAGTGAATCAATTACTATTCAATAGAATTTTGTTAACAAAAATGAAAATAAATGAAAAAGTCGATTTCTTCCCTGAAAATAACAAAAATTAAACTAAAACTTGTACTATGTATTTCGAACTGGTTCCTTTATTTCATGGAAAAACACAACCAATAACGTATAATTTGTGTATACAAAATATATTTAAAGAATGAAAAGAACAAAATTTCAAAGTATTAAAATGTTTGATATTATGATATAATGATTAGTATGTTTGATATAATGATTAGTATGTTTGATTATTATGTTTGATATAATGATTAGTTTAAATGTAACAGAAATTGTTTTGTAAAATTGTGTAATTCAATATCAGAAAACAAAATTCCAGAATACTTTGTCCAGTTTTTAATGATATTTTTTTATTGCAATTTTAAACAGAAAAACCATGATTGATTTTGAATTCTGAAAGAAATGCTTATCCCAGAATTTGTTTTTTCCAAAACTAAGTAGTCATAAAGTATTCACATTTAATAACAATGTAAAAAAAATTCGTATTGATTGCATTCGTAATCCGCAATGAACGTACAGTAAAGCGAAATCAATTGTTTTTCATGTGAATAATGGGGAAAGCGTCAGCACAAATTGTTTAAATGGTTTTTTGTTTTTGTTTTTTTGGTTAAGTCAAAAACAGCCCTTAACGCAAAACTAAAATTCATATTACGAGTAAAACGACTATTGTGAATTATTAATTACTATTTCATCTCTCGAAATTCAACACATTGATGTCGACAAGGTAATTTTCCAACTTAATTAAAATCGTTTGTACAATGAACACAGGGTGTATTGTAAATTAAATTTCAAAAAGCTAATTTTATAAAGCAGTTCTAGTGTAAAGTGATTTAGTTCAATTAATATTTTTTTCCTTGTTAAAAATATGACAATTATCGACTCAGTTTAGTCATTCAATTTAATCCAGTTCCTTTTTTTTTATCTTAATGGAAATTTCTTCCAAAGGAACGAGTTAAAGGCAGAAAAATTCATTAAAAAAATTTTTCTCCTCGAACTGGACTCGAACCAGTGACCTACCGCTTTCTAGGCGGACGCTCTACCAACTGAGCTAAAGAGGCATAAAGAAATTGCCGACGAAATGTTCTCTACATTGCTTATACTGTAATTCACATGATTACTAAGTATTTGTTTTGTTTACATTGATTGCTACATACAATCTACTATTGAAACACACAATAACAAGAACATATATATTTATAGGATAGTGCCTATTCCACTAATTATATTATGAATTTTACTAATACAACATCATAGTTGCGAATTAATAAGAATGTGCTTATTACACTACTAATTTATCTTAATGGAAATTTCTTCATGCAACTGCAGAACAGATGGATGACGTAATCAAAGGAACGTGTTAAAGGCAGAAAAATTCGTTAAAAATATTTTTCTCCTCGAACTGGACTCGAACCAGTGACCTACCGCTTTCTAGTTCCTTTAATAAATTTCCAATTTTCAATCAAATTTATATTGATATACATAGCTCAGGACTTAGATGTAAAATTTAATGTATTAGAATCAAGTTTATCTAATATGTATGTTTGAACAATGCAATCAGAAATGAATATAAGAATCAATTTACAAGGTTTCGTATTAAATTTCTATTCTGCTTGTATTACTCCCCAGTCACCAGGTAATTGAGTTTCTAGACTCTTAAATAGTTGCATTTACCCTGAGTTATACACAAATGGCTAATAAAGGTATGAAATAATACCTTTATTACAAATAATACTCGTAATGTTTCACAATGCGAATGGCTATTAAAACATTGCTTAATAAAATAAAATACCTAATATCCTTGAAGGAAACATTTATAATCCTAGCATTTATAAACTGACAAGTTTTTATGTATCTTTTACTTTTCTTTTCTATTCTTCTATTTTTCTATCCATTTCCTCCAAAGGTAAAAAACTTTCCTGTACTTCCCTATTTGTTTTGTGTCAAATTTAGTAATTTCTATATCAAACAATATTTTGACAATGTTTTGAAAATTTTTTTGGCATACTTTTACAAAATGTTTTTTTTCTGTTACCTTTATAAAAACAAAATAAATAAAATAAAGTTTTACCACCATCTTGATTAGAACGACATTTCATTTAGAAAACTAGGTTACTAAAATAATAAAAAAACTTTAAATTAAAATTCATAGATTTAAAAAAAAAATTGTGTAGGAGAATCGAAATAGAATTTTTTTTTTATTTAAAATTTTAAATTTTATAATGTATAACATTTTTTTTTGCAGGTATGGGTAATAGTTGTCTTATATTGCACGTATAACATTATTTATATCATTTTTTTATTACCAAATTTTTAAATGAGCTCCGAGTTTATATTCCAAAAACGTGAATAAATTAATTAAATCGATAAAATACTTTTTTAGCAAATTCATCTTTATTAATTGCATAGTTTAGTATAAAGGTATGCTCATTTTAATATACTAAAATGTGTTGCATTGGTGGAACAATAATGTTGCAACTCTGAGAAAATTCAAAATTTTTTATGCGTAAATTTGTTACACAGATTCAACACTCTATGGACTGGTTCAAATTTTCTACATTTAATTCTATGAAAACGAGCAACAGAAAGATCAGGAGAACGAGATCTAATGCTAGTATTTATGATGATTCTATTAAAAAAGTCGAGGGGAGATTATTTCACCTATCATAAGTTAATAGTTGAACATCACACCCGCGACATCACATCTGTTATTTATCATTGATAAGTTAATCAGTTTAAGTCTATTCTCATATGGTGGAAGAACAACGGGGTCCTCCCAAGGAAGGTGGAAAAGCGCAAATCTACAGGAATTTTCTTGAATCGACTCAATCCTATTAAGAAGAATGTTGCAATGTGTAATCAAGATTAAAACTGCTTCATGGCAATGGGGAGCTGCAAATATTGAGACAATAAAAGTAATGTAAAAGACAAAAAAAAAAATAAAAACAGGATACAGAAACTATCCAATCTATGGAACTTAAAATTGCAATTAAATTTAAATGAAAAATTTATTATTTTCAAGAGTTCTCTTTCTTCTGAATTAACTTGCACATTATTCAATCATAAAGTAATTAAAAATTACGTGAATTATAAAAAAAAATTTTTGTGATTAATTATCTTTTTAATTTAAATTTAATTTAATTTAATTTAATTTGAGGAAGATATTACAAGCTAATGAGATTTTCAGCTATCAGAATTGTTTTCAGTTTAAGGTGGAATTCATATAAAAATTCATTTTATTTAAATTAAAGTAGGGAAATTGTTTTCATATACTTTTTAGCACTTTTCCAAAAAATTTTTTGAAAAAAGTGCTTATTAGTTTCACTCTGTCCGTCCGTCCGTCCGTCGGTCCGTCCGTCCGTCCGTCCGTCCGTCCGTCCCTCCGTCCGTCCGTCCGTCCGTCCGTCCGTCCGTCTGTCCGTGTGTCTGTTTACAAAACTTCTACACCTTTGAAGATAGAAAGCTGAAATTTAACACGTACATAGATCTTCACTAGAAACTTATTTCCGTAGAACAAAATTTTTACCTATCTCCCCCTCTCTAGAAGTTATACCCCCCCAAAACCCTAAAAATGGCCTTTTTCAAATATTTGTTGCAATGAAACCATAAGCATTTTTGAAATTTTGCACAGAAAGGCAGTGGCTTGCTTCCCTTTGCGCGGTATACTATAGTTCAACTTAAGAAAAAGAAAATGGCCTCTCAAATTTACCGTTATTTAAAGTCCATTTTTTCCAAATTTTTGATGTCGTTTTTCTTCTAGACCCCAGACTGTAGAAGCTTGAAATTTTAGGAGCTTTTAGATATTAATAAATAGTTCATTTTGTTGGAAGAAAATTTTTTTCCATCTCCACCCCCTCTCAAGTTATCACCTCTTGAATTTCGTAAAATTTGAATTTTTGACACCTTATATTTCCGAAACCGCAAGCTTTTCCAAATTTTTATAAACGGAGAAAGCTAACGTTAAATTCCGTGAAATTAAAAAATATAATTATTTTTCTTAACTCACACAATTAACCCTGAAAATCGAGCATTATGTTAACCTATTTTTATATTAATTTTTGCTTTATTTCAAAGACTGCATATATGCGTCATCCTAAATATATGCAATCCTAGAAATAGTTTTGTATATGAATGAAAATAATTTTAATAGTGTGATAGGTATACATAGACTGTATTTAAAAGCAGAATTTTCACTTGTTGAAGGGAAAAGTGCTACAATACAAACCATTGGTTTGACCCAACTTTATTAACATACGTATGTGTGTATGTATATTTCAACTATTAAAAAAATTTGATATGTACGTACATTATGTAAGAATAAATATTTTTTCTAATTAATTACAATTTTTCTTTTAAGATTTTTGTTAAATTTTTTTTTATATTTTTACTTCTTTGTATAAAATTATTAAAATACGAAATTAAAATGAAAACCTAAAAATATTAAGAATTTAATTTGGGTAATTAAAAACTAACTATATGCGTATGTTTGTGCATATTATATACATTGTTTGTGTATATTCACGTTTAACCCTGTAATGGCTTAAACATAAAAGAAAATGTTAAATACAAAAAACATTGTACATTTAATTTAATTGAGGTTTAACTAGAGAATAGAAAAAGTATAAGTAGAGACCATTTCATTGGAGAGTTAAGTATTTGTGTGCAAAATATGTTTGTGGTTTAGTATTTTTGAAACGTAAATCGATAAAATTAATATTTTATTACTTTATTTACAATAGCACGGATTTCTGTCGGAATATGTCATAAAAACATTTCCACTTCCTAGATTAAGGAGTTTGGAGGTAAAAGTTCAAGTTCTAGAATTTTTTTCTTGTTTGTTTATTAATATACTAGCTTACATAACCAATTTCATTTTTATGATCATCAATGAGTTAGTCACAAAATCGGCAAGAATGCTTAATTATCAATAAAATTTAAAGTATAAAACGTAAAAGCGAGTAAAATTTAAATGATTTATATAAAATAGCACTAGAATTTTGTTTGTACATGATCTAAACCTAATTTATTCGCTTGGCTCGTCTTATCAGAGACACTACTGTGCTCCCATATAATTATGTATATACAAAATGGTTTCACATAATTTTCGATATAAAAAATTGCTTAAAGTTTTATTGAAATCAGGCATTTTAGTAATTAACTATTTCCATATAGTTACCGACAGATTTATAGTAAAGTTATAGGTCAAATAGTAGTAACTGTAATGGCCAGTCTTTAAGGCAAACATTCTTTCTACAGGGTTAATGTTTTCTCCTTTATTTTATTAATTCCAGGAAGAAAACATGTTTTAAGAGCAAAAATAAAACAAACGGAACAGACCATAAGTATTCAATTACATTTCCATCAGAGCAAATTGCACTTACATGTGCATGCATTTTAAATGCATATATTTGCATAGGCGCATTCATAATAAAATAAATGTAAAATAAAATTTTCATTAAAAAAAAAAAAATGGTCATTATGTGGAATCCACACGTGATCTCTGTGCATTCATATGCAAGTATAGGTGTTTTTGTATAAATTCCTTAAAAAATGAATGTATAAATGCACAAAAAATGAAAACAAAAATATTGGCAGAACAACAACAGTAATATTATAAAAGTGTACAACATACAATTAAGGATTTTATACGTAAAATAAAATGTATAGTAATTACACAGAAAAAAAAAATAATTTAATCATGTCCCATAAAATATAATATTTTTTTTGTTTTGTTTTTAATTTATTTTTTTAATTTGGAATGCAATATATGTGTATATGTATATGATCATTAACCATAAATAATATTTTAATGAGTCCCTGGGAAATAAGAGCAAAATAATGAATATATACATGTATGTATATTTGTATAATTATGAATTTTTGTGGTATAACACACTTTAGTATAAGTTGATAATATAAAAGGACTCATAAAGTTGTAAAATCTTTTGTATAACATTGTGATGTTTTACAAGAAACTCTTAATGTGTAGTATGTAATCATTATATCGTTGTTAAGCATAGTTATACTACGTATGTGTACTATACATAGACGTAAGTATATATAATATATTTGGATATAGCATATGTATGTACATATATATGTAGTTATATGAATAAATAGTATATTGTTTTGGTTTCTTTTTTTGTGATTTTTGTACAAAATTTTTTTTGCACTACAGATTTTGGTAAATAAATAATTTGGATTTTTCTGTCATACATACACAATTTGTACATGCACACATATTACAAGTATTTGATTATATCGAACATACACAATATGCATATTTTCAATGGAAGTGCATTATGACATTGAGGGAGAACAAAAATTTGAAAATAATATTTTTTTGGAAATTTTGGTGAAAAAAATTGATTCAATCAGAATTTCAATCTTATTTAAATTTCTGATAATTTTCAATAACACAAACTCAATATGAATTTCAAAATAACAAATAATATTCATATTACTAGAAATTTTTATTAAAGCCTATTATACTCTCTCAAAAACCTAAATAGACTAAAATTTACATAAAGCTTAAAAAATTATGCACCAAGTTTCACCTTTCGAGTTTTTATTGGAAGTACACTTCTCTGTTGGGGAAGTGTACATAACTTTCCGAGGAAATCAGGTGTTATAGCAAGTGGATTTTTACTGCAGGCCGAATTAACATATTTGCTCATATACTCGTACTCAGAAATAATCAACCAATTTATTTGAATTTTATGTTTAAAACAATGAAGTAGTGAAACTTTGAAATTTTTCATGGAATTCGCCATGATTAAATCTCTACTATAAAGCATATTAACATTTTTGTCAAATTTTAATAAGAGCTTCGAAACTAGTATGTTAATTACTAGCGTTATTAAAACTTAAAAAAGATTTGTTTAAATGGAATTTTCATTATCTTATGCAACAACTCTCCAAATCAAAAAATAAAGTTTGCGCTCGGTTATGTACTGGAAATATTTTTTTTGGACAATTAATTTGGGAAAACAATATGCCGTGGAAGTTTGATATACAAAATTTCAACAAACAATTTAATGCAATTTAAATAGTAAGATTTTCAAATTTAAATAACAGAGAGCGTAAACTATAAACGACCGCCTCTGCAATTTTCATAAATTCATTGTATATGTGAATTTCATGTTATATGAACTTTAATATTAAAGTTGCTGTAATTAGTTTTACAAAAAAAAAAAATAAAGAACTTCATAAAAAGTGCAAAGAGATAGGAAACAGTTAATTGAAATAAATTATTGCAACACTTTACCTTAGTCACACTTTACTTATTCCTATACTTTTGTTATAAATACGGGAAATCTTTTGTACATGTAATTTTTGTTTTTATAGAACAGTAATGAATTTTCAAGGCTAAGTAATGGTTGTAAATTATATAATTAGAGACACGTTTTAAAAACACTTTATTCTCATATTTAATGAAATAATTATTTCATGATTTAATTTACATGGTATATATTCATTTGTATATATATATTCATACTTTTTTATAACAATTATTACGCGCATACTAAAAATATTCAAAAATATTTAATAAGTCGCATTATGAACAAATATTTTGCACTGAAAGAATGTTTTTCAATTAAGTCAATGTATTTGCATAGGTAATAATGCTAAATAAATTTATGAGTTCCGAATGCCATAATAAATCTAGTTAAAAAGTGAAATATTGATATTTTTTGGTAAAGAATATTGTAAGCATATTGCAGATAATTTATTTATGGGAGTATCTATAGGCTTCGCAACTAAAAACAAAATCTATAAAATCCTTAAAAATATATTGTTCTCCTAAAACTTATTGAAACATTCCAGCTCTCACAGGGATTTTGTTTTAATAGTGGAACTTCAATTTATAACTAAAATTTTAAATAAATAAAAATTGTTACTTTTTTTCATTATATCGCTATATTACCTATTTCAAGTAAAATATCCAATATACTTTTAATCTCCTGTTTTATAATTCAATAAATTACATTTATATAATCTACTCTCTGTCTGTAGGCGTATAATACTGTCCTAGTCCTATTTAAATGTAAATACGAAACCAAAATTTCGGACCAATTTTCAAGGAAAGACCACTGATTTATATTTCCATAAATAATGAAAAAACCAGGACAATAATTTGTTGATTTTAACAGATTTTAGGATCTAAATACCTTCACACATTTCCATTCACACAAAATGGAAACGATACAAATTCTGATGAGAAAAAAATTAATACAATTTTTATTTCTTACTTTTGAGTTGATAACTTTGTATCTTGGCTATTAAATTGTTTGTCTACATTTTAATTTTTTTTTAATTTTGATAAACTAACAATTATTATTAATAAATATAAAAACATCTAAGGCAATATAGAGCCCCTAAAGATAGATATATAGGTAGTCGAAACAGTGAATGGAGAAAATATTATTTATAAGACACTTATATTACATCAATCAAGTGAATGAAAAATCAAAAATTAATAAAGTTCTCTGATTCCATAATAAATTCAACTGGGAATAATTTACAATTATTATAATTCTAACAAATGTAATAACTTAAGTAGATATTAGATCTTGCAAAATTAACGTAATCTTTTCAAAAAAGGAAAACAAGGATGGTTTTTAGCTCATTTCAAAATTATTATTAACTAATCCTAAAAAAATGTAACAAAAATATTTATTCAAAAAAAAAAGGAAAAATTAAAAAATTTTCATAAATTTTTTTTATTCACGAAAAAGTAAGAATTTTTTTTCGCTTTCAGAATTCTAAATTTAAATATAAATAAAAAATTTATCATGTCCTTTATTTTATCTGTTGATTTAACATTAAATAAAATGTTAAACGAAAAGTAAAAGAATAAACGAAAAAAAAAAAAAAACATAAATGTGTTTTTTTTTTTTTTTATTTTTTTGTATCCTTGGTTTTTCTTTTCTATTTTGTTTATTCAACTTTATTTTTCGCGATTTTCTTTGAATGTTTTTATAAAATTTGAATGAAAAGTTAAAGAAATTAAAACGAACATTTAGAATCTACAAATCTATGAAATAAAAAATAAAAATTACATTATAATTATTATTACACTGCTGACTTTTCTTAAATTTGGGATAATGAACGTATCTACATAAATAGATAAAAAAAATAACGATTAAAAATAGAATTTCACAAAGAATACACGAAAAAAGAAATAAAAAATATGATGAGATTATGATGTTAAGGGAAACGGAACAAGAGGGGGGCGGGGAGTAAGAATGGCAAAAAGAAAACTTTTGTATGTCAGACAAAAAAATTACTTCTTTAATTTTGTTTTATTTTTTTTTCTATTTTGTTTTAATTTTATTTTTTTTTTTTGTTTGATTTTTATCACATCTGATGTTCACTTCTTTCCTTTGCAAATTTTAATTTTTTTACAAATTTTATTTTTGATTTATCATATTTCTTTTTTAACATAAAAATGTAAATGATGTTTTTATGTATATTATAATTTTATATATGTATTCAGTGTACCAAATATATAAATATTTTAATTCATAGGAATTAAACGTGCATAGCGTGTGTGTGTGTGTATTAGCATCCTTGATATTATTTTATTTATCTATTCAAAGCAATTTTTTTTTATTTTAAGTTTGTTTTTAATCTCATGTCATACATTTATAACACACTTAATCTTTAATTTTCAATTTTAACTTAATTATTCCTTTTACATTAATTTTAAAAATAAATGTTATGTTCGAATAAAATTCCAAAGTATAAATTTCAATTTAATATTAAAAATTGTAGATAAATTATTAATATACTTTTAAGTAATTCAATTAATTCCAAATTTTATTATATTTTTTCTAATATATTTTATTTTGAAAAATTAATTTATACATTTTATAAAGTAAGTGCAAACAATTGTATATTAGATTTAGTTATTATAGAATAATTTGTTATGGAATGAATAAATTTATCCGTTTTTCATTTATTGAAATTTTTAAATTTTTATTTATTAATTTTTATGAAACAGTTTTAAAATAAAACAATAGAGAATAGAGATTTTCGAAAGAAATTATATTAGTTTCTATTTTATTATATTACGATTTTATATTATTATTCAAAGAATTATAATATCATTAATTAATTATTTATTAGACATTTATAATACCTGTTCAATATTTCTGTTGATTTATTTTAAGTGATAAATTATAATCTAAGTACAGTCAAAGTTAAATTACATATAAGCTTGTGGAAGAAAATTCTTAAATTTTAAAATTACTTCATCATTTTCGTATTGTTCACAAAAATGTTTTTACATATATCTATTAGTTTTCATTAATTTTTGTGGTTCCCTTTAATTAATTTTAAAAAATATTTGTTAAGCACTTCAACAGAATAAATATTTTAATATTTCATTAATTTTGAATATCACTATCAAAATAAAATTGTACACTTCAAAATTCAATTTATTTGCTTTGTTAATTTAAAAAATAATAAAATACACTTGCAATTACAATCCTTTCAGAAAATTTTCAATATTAAAAGTATAAAAGTACAACGATTTCGGCTAGAATTCTTTTAGGTATTCTTAAGCCATTTATTCTTGTGAGTGTAGAATTCCAAAAGTTTTATTAGCTAGTGTCTTTTATATTTTTTTAAAACATTTATTTATAAAGAGTAAATTTCTATTGTATATTGAAAAGTATACAAAATCATAAAAAAATTAAAAGAAAATTAGAACAAACGTTATTAAAATTCACAAAATAAATTGCCACAGACCACGTACGCGACACGTTTCTTCTATTTTATTTTTATTTTTGTTATTTTTTCTTATTTCTGTTCCCTATAACATTACAGAAAAAAAATGTCCTTTAATATCTTCGTATGTTGAATAAATTCAATATCCTCAAAATTTTAGCTTTTATTTTTTTTTTTGTAATTTTTTTTTATAACTTTTATCTATCTTACTTAGTTTCAGTTTTTTTTTTTCGATAAATTTTTCTTTTTTTTTTAAAAACGTTACACACCTAGTTTTTTTCTTTTAGTTTCGAACGATTTTCTCCCAAATTTTCATTGCTCTAAACTGTAATTTCTTAAAAGTTTACTAAATACTTATATTTCCTTTTATTTTTTAAATTTGAAAAATTCAACAAAAAATCAAAATTTGAATAACTAAAACAAAAAATAAACGATTAAAAAAATTTCTTTTCAATCCCGGTATTTTTTATTATAAATTTTTATTTTTTTCTTCTTTTTATAATTTTTCTCTTTAAAAATGCTAGGTCATTAAAATTTTCCAATTTCCGTTACCGGTATCTTCATAAGATGAAATCTGAACGATGACTGACTGAGTCATCATCATAAAAATTCTTATTTTACTGTGCTAAAGGCAAAAAAAGGAGCAAAAAACAATAAAATTAAAAATTTGAAAAAAATAAAAAATTACTTTTCTCTCTCAGAATCTCTTTCTCACGGGATATTTTATTCTATGTTGTCCTATATATTTTGAAATTACCGTTTTATTAGATGAGATGCGTGATGATGGTATGCGTGATAACAATGATAATAGTGATGATATTTGAAAAGAAGGTTATAAGTAGGTGTATACACATATTGTATACGTAGACAAACATTTAAAAATTATGTACAACAAGTTGGCGAGGAATTCAGAGTAACATTTTGTAATTTGGGACTTTTTTTTGTATTTTTTGCTTTTATTTTTGATAATTTATCTCGTTTATAATAAAAGGAAGAAAAGGAAAAACAAAAATTGAAAATAGAAAAAAAATATGCCGGCATGACTTATACAATATATATTCAGATTTAAATTTTTTTTTTATTATACTTAAAAATACGAGAGATGTTTAAACAGAAAAATATTTAGGAAAGAGATAGAAGTTTTTTATATAAATGAATGTGTGATAATATAATTATCAATAATAATCATTGTTATCATAAAGATATTATTTAAAAAATCTGAAAGAATGATCCCGGTCTCTGATTACAAGGTAATGCCCATATAGTCCTTTAAGCAGAATAATAATAATATATATATTTCCTCTACTCTGTGCTATCACTTTTGCTTTAATATTATTGATGTTCATCATATTGCCTAAGTATGTCCGAATATTGTGGAATTAGAACAATTAATATCTATGCGAATATATCACTTTTTAAAATTTGTAAGAGTGTTTGATTTTAAAACAAATATTAAAACAAAAATTATGGTGTTAAACTAAATTTTAAATTTTCATATTCAAAATATTTTCATATTCTTAATATTACGTACAATTTCAAATTAGATTTAAGTCAACACTTTTGACGGCGACATACATCCGCCGTTATTTTTTTAGAAAACGTAAATACGAGTACATACATATTTTTAAATTAACCTTTTATAGTTTACAATTTAATATAGAAAAATCATAACAAGGTAGACCTACTTAAAAATGAGAAGAGACAAAACCAAGATGAAGAGAATGAGAGAACGAAAGATTTTATTTTCTCTATATAAAAATAAATAAAGTCTAATTTAGGTGTAGCATTTTACTATGCGCAATAACACTCCCATATTTTTCACATTTTACATTTCATTTATACATATTAAATTTTTTTCATCCAATTCTGAGCATCTTGTCATCGTACATTCTCTTGCTTTAAATACTATATCGTGTATAATAAAATTATATTTTGATTTTCATTAAAGGAAAATCAGATGATATAGGAGAAAAATTAACGAAATAAACTATAATTTTCATATTCTACACATACAGGCATAAAACAAAAACAAATATATTGTTATAAAAAGGAAAATATTCTCAATACACTCAGTTTTTCTCTTTCGTCAATTTTGAATTTTCCACTGTTTCTTTTTTTAATAATTTTCGTGTTGCGTTGCGTATTTTGTATTTTCAGTAATTTCATATATTACCGAAGAGATGAACGTATCAACAAAAAATAATGTAAGTCAAAATAATAATCGCCTGTTGAAGATGACACATTAACATAATCCTGATAACTATATGGGATATATGCATGCATGCATACAAGCATATAAATGAAATAGAAATGTAAGAGTATAAAAAAATAAATCAGGGTGATGAAATTGTATTCATTTTCTATTAATTGTATTTGTTGTAAGGTTACGTCCGGCAATGCACGTGATTTTTCGTTAAATTTTTAAAAAATATGGTTTCAATACAATGTATAGTTCGAATACGGCTTATGTTAACTAAAAATATAGTGGATTATAATGCTGTTCATAATATTATTGTATTTGTAATCTATAATAATAAAAAAGTTAGGAAAGTTCAGTTAACTTTTTAATTTTTGTTTTGAGAAAAATTTTTGAGCAAAATTGAAAGAGTGACATGAGTATAAAGTTTTTTTTACTACTATTTTTGTTTTTCATTCAAATTTTGAGTGATTTTTTTATTTCTAATAAACCTCATTTTCTTTATATCGTTAAGTTCTCTGTTTATAAAAATTTGAAGTTTTAGTGTAATGTTGTATTTTATTATTTTTTATTTTTCTTCTCATATTATATTTAAATTGGGATTAAGGACATTATAATGGAGAATATGAAAACAAAAAGAAATATACGTACAAGGATAATTTTTAACTTAATAATAACCTGAAGAATAGGACTAAAAAGAACAAAAATATAAAAAACAAAATATGAATGAAGAAAAAAAGATGAAGATGCTCAACTTAAGTAAATGTTTTTAAATGAATTATCCAATTAAAAATTAGATTTCCTCTTTCTCATCTTCCATTTACTTTACTTTTTATTATTATTGTTCTCTCGGTAGTTATTAGTTAACAACGTTATCATTTTTTGTTTGTACGTTTTTCTTTGCTTATTTTATGGTATTTTTTTCGGGCGAAATATTAGAATAGCCTGAAAAACTGTGTAAAAGTTGGTTTGAAAAAGAAAAAAAAGTAAAAACAAAAAAAAACCGAACTATTTTTGTATCCTTTTTAAATTGTTTCAAATATACTGATTTTTCATGGTTTTATACCTACAATTTTCTTTGAAATATTTTGTAACAAAACAGAGAATATTACGAGGAATATAAAAGGATATATAAAATATGTATAATAAATGAAAAGGATATGCGTATAGACACAATGATTTTATCAATTTTGATTTTAAAATAAATATTTTAGACTGAGCTATTTAGATGTATAATGTAAATGTATTACTAAAATAATGCAAAATTATAAAAATAATGGGAACTTGTAACTTTCGAAAACTAAAGTGTCTCTTAAATATTTATAACACTGGAATTTCAAAAGCATTTATATCAAAAAAACTTTCATTATTCTAAAAAAGAAATCTTGACTTACCAAATGTACTTAGCCATGTTTTATAATTATTCGAAAGCCTATACAAATTCAAATTTTCTACAAAATTGCATATCTTTAGGGGATTTTTTAAATAATATGTATTCCCTTGAAAAAGAAGCAGCTCATTTGTTTCCTACAGCACAATATGGGAATGACAGTATTATAAGGTTTTAAAAATTTTGTTCTAGAGTTAAATTATATTCACAGGGAATATTATGGCAAAATATTGCAGTAAATTCAAAAATATTTATATAGGAATTATTTGCAAGACAAATTTTTTCCATTTTAAAAAACTAAAATTTCGATTAAATAAATCCACCTAATATATAATCTAGTTTAATTAATATGCATCCAATCTCTTAGCCCATAAATTGAAATTTGAATACATTGTACGGTAGATAATTAAAAAATAGTTTGAACTCTTGAAAATCTGACAAAAATGTTTGTATTTCTTACCATAATTGAAAAAGAATTATTTAATTTATTTTTCAGTCAAATATGCGTACGATGCTATTCATTAATTTCATAATTCATTCAATTTTTTTTATATAACAATTATAAATAATTAAATTTTCAATTTGTCCTTCTTTTTTTTTTTTGTGGTACTTTAATATTTATGATTGAAATGAAATGAAAAAACAAAAAAAAAAAATTAATATAATAGAAATATTTTTCAATTTTATTCATGATACCTTGTACACGCTACAACAATCGGATGTATTAAATTTTAATATGCTTATGTTTCCATTAATTTTAATTTTAAAAAATATTTTTTTTACACATTTATAAATTGATTAATGATTGCATATTACATTTTTTTGTGCTTACATATACAAATTAAAAAATTAATCGAGATGTAATTTAAAAAATAACGACCAATCATGTCGCAAAGTCATAAGCCATAAGGTCAAAATTAATCATAAAATTAAAAAAAAATCCGAAGTGGGCAGCACATAACCGACCGTAATGATAACAAAATTTTTTAAAATTTTATACGACCCCCTACCTTGGCAAAAAAACATTTTTCGCACGACCTTCTACCTTGGTAAAAAAAAAATCTTTTTGAAAATATTTTAAAATTTTGCACGAACCTCTACCTTGTCAAAAAATTAAAAAATTCTTGAAATTTTGCACGACCCCCTACCTTGGCAAAAAATTAAAAAATTTTGCACGACCCCCTACCTTGGCAAAAAAGTAAAAATTTTTTGAAATTTTGCACGACCCCCTACCTTGTCAAAAATTTTCAATTTTTTAAATTTTGCACGACCCCCTACCTTGTCAAAAAATTGAAAATTTTTTAAAATTTTGCACGACCCCCTACCTTGTCAAAAATTTTCAATTTTTTAAATTTTGCACGACCCCCTACCTTGTCAAAAAATTGAAAATTTTTTAAAATTTTGCACGACCCCCTAACTTGTCAAAAAATCGAAAATTTTTAAAATTTTGCACGACCCCCTACCTTGTCAAAAAATCGAAAATTTTTAAAATTTTGCACGACCCCCTACCTTGTCAAAAATTCGAAAATTTTTAAAATTTTGCACGACCCCCTACCTTGTCAAAAAATCGAAAATTTTTAAAATTTTGCACGACCCCCTACCTTGTCAAAAATTCGAAAATTTTTTAAAATTTTGCACGACCCCCTACCTTATCAAAAAATTGAAAATTTTTAAAATTTTGCACGACCCCCTAACTTGTCAAAAAATCGAAAATTTTTAAAATTTTGCACGACCCCCTACCTTGTCAAAAATTCGAAAATTTTTAAAATTTTGCACGACCCCCCACCTTGTCAAAAAATCGAAAGTTTTTAAAATTTTGCACGACCCCCTACCTTATCAAAAAATCGAAAATTTTTAAAATTTTGCACGACCCCCTTACCTTGTCAAAAATTCGAAAATTTTTAAAATTTTGCACGACCCCCTACCTTGTCAAAAATTCGAAAATTTTTAAAATTTTGCACGACCCCCTACCTTGTCAAAAAATCGAAAATTTTTAAAATTTTGCACGACCCCTTACCTTGTCAAAAATTCGACAATTTTTAAAATTTTGCACGACCCCCTACCTTGTCAAAAAATCGAAAATTTTTAAAATTTTGCACGACCCCCTACCTTATCAAAAAATCGAAAATTTTTAAAATTTTGCACGACCCCCTTACCTTGTCGAAAATTCGAAAATTTTTAAAATTTTGCACGACCCCCTACCTTGTCAAAAAATCGAAAATTTTTAAAATTTTGCACGACCCCCTACCTTGTCAAAAAATCGAAAATTTTTAAAATTTTTCACGACCCCCTACCTTGTCAAAAAATCGAAAATTTTTAAAATTTTGCACGACTCCCTACCTTGTCAAAAATTCGAAAATTTTTAAAATTTTGCACGACCCCCTACCTAGTCAAAAATTCGAAAATTTTTAAAATTTTGCACGACCTTGTCAAAAAATCGAAAATTTTTAAAATTTTGCACGACCTCCTACCTTGTCAAAAAATTGAAAATTTTTTAAAATTTTGCACGACCCCCTACCTTGTCAAAAAATCGAAAATTTTTAAAATTTTGCACGACCCCCTACCTTGTCAAAAAATCGAAAATTTTTAAAATTTTGCACGACCCCCTACCTTGTCAAAAATTCGAAAATTTTTAAAATTTTGCACGACCCCCTACCTTGTCGAAAATTCGAAAATTTTTAAAATTTTGCACGACCCCCTACCTTGTCAAAAAATCGAAAATTTTTAAAATTTTGCACGACCCCCTACCTTGTCAAAAAATCGAAAATTTTTAAAATTTTTCACGACCCCCTACCTTGTCAAAAAATCGAAAATTTTTAAAATTTTGCACGACTCCCTACCTTGTCAAAAATTCGAAAATTTTTAAAATTTTGCACGACCCCCTACCTAGTCAAAAATTCGAAAATTTTTAAAATTTTGCACGACCCCCTACCTTGTCAAAAAATCGAAAATTTTTAAAATTTTGCACGATCCCTACCTTGTCAAAATATCGAAAATTTTTAAAATTTTGCACGACCTTGTCAAAAATTCGAAAATTTTTAAAATTTTGCACTACCCCCTACCTTGTCAAAAAATCGAAAATTTTTAAAATTTTGCACGACCCCCTACCTTGTCAAAAATTCGAAAATTTTTAAAATTTTGCACGACCCCCTACCTAGTCAAAAATTGGAAAATTTTTAAAATTTTGCACGACCCCCCACCTTGTCAAAAAATCGAAAATTTTTAAAATTTTGCACGACCCCCTACCTTGTCAAAAAATTGAAAATTTTTTAAAATTTTGCACGACCCCCTACCTTGTCAAAAAATCGAAAATTTTTAAAATTTTGAACGACCCCCTACCTTATCAAAAATTCGAAAATTTTTAAAATTTTGCACGATCCCTACCTTGTCAAAAAATCGAAAATTTTTAAAAATTTTGCACGACCGACTACCTTGTCAAAAAATCGAAAATTTTTAAAATTTTGCACGATCCCTACCTTGCCAAAAAATTGAAAATTTTTTAAAATTTTGCACGACCGCATATCATGTGAAAAAATCGAAAATTTTTAAAATTTTGCACGACCCCCTACCTTGTCAAAAAATCGAAAATTTTTAAAATTTTGCACGACCCCCTACCTTGTCAAAAATTGAAAATTTTTTAAAATTTTGCGCGAACTCCTACCTTGTCAAAAATTCGAAAATTTTTAAAATTTTGCACGACCCCCTACCTTGTCAAAAAATTAAAAATTTTTAAAATTTTGCACGACCCCCTACCTTGTCAAAAAATCGAAAATTTTTAAAATTTTGCACGACCCCCTACCTTGTCAAAAATTCGAAAATTTTTAAAATTTTGCACGACCCCCTACCTTGTCAAAAAATCGAAAATTTTGAAAATTTTGCACGATCCCTACCTTGTCAAAAAATTGAAAATTTTTTAAAATTTTGCACGACCGCCTACCTTGTGAAAAAATTGAAAATTTTTAAAATTTTGCACGACCCCCTTACCTTGTCAAAAAATCGAAAATTTTAAAAATTTTGCACGACCCCCTACCTTGTCAAAAAATCGAAAATTTTTAAAATTTTGCACGACCCCCTACCTTGTCAAAAATTCGAAAATTTTTAAAATTTTGCACGACCCCCTACCTTGTCAAAAATTCGAAAATTTTTAAAATTTTGCACGATCCCTACCTTGTCAAAAAATTGAAAATTTTTAAAAATTTTGCACGACCGACTACCTTGTCAAAAAATCGAAAATTTTTAAAATTTTGCACGATCCCTACCTTGTCAAAAAATTGAAAATTTTTTAAAATTTTGCACGACCCCCTACCTTGTCAAAAAATCGAAAATTTTTAAAATTTTGCACGACCCCCTACCTTGTCAAAAATTCGAAAATTTTTAAAATTTTGCACGACCCCCTACCTTGTCAAAAAATCGAAAATTTTTAAAATTTTGCACGACCCCCTACCTTGTCAAAAATTCGAAAATTTTTTAAAATTTTGCACGACCCCTACCTTGTCAAAAATTCGAAAATTTTTAAAATTTTGCACGACCCCCTAACTTGTCAAAAAATCGAAAATTTTTAAAATTTTGCACGACCCCCTACCTTGTCAAAAATTCGAAAATTTTTAAAATTTTGCACGACCCCCCACCTTGTCAAAAAATCGAAAGTTTTTAAAATTTTGCACGACCCCCTACCTTGTCAAAAAATCGAAAATTTTTAAAATTTTGCACGACCCCCTACCTTATCAAAAAATCGAAAATTTTTAAAATTTTGCACGACCCCCTTACCTTGTCGAAAATTCGAAAATTTTTAAAATTTTGCACGACCCCCTACCTTGTCAAAAAATCGAAAATTTTTAAAATTTTGCACGACCCCCTACCTTATCAAAAAATCGAAAATTTTTAAAATTTTGCACGACCCCCTTACCTTGTCGAAAATTCGAAAATTTTTAAAATTTTGCACGACCCCCTACCTTGTCAAAAAATCGAAAATTTTTAAAATTTTGCACGACCCCCTACCTTGTCAAAAATTCGAAAATTTTTAAAATTTTGCACGACCCCCTACCTTGTCAAAAATTCGAAAATTTTTAAAATTTTGCACGACCCCCTTACCTTGTCAAAAAATCGAAAATTTTAAAAATTTTGCACGACCCCTACCTTGTCAAAAATTCGAAAATTTTTAAAATTTTGCACGACCCCCTAACTTGTCAAAAAATCGAAAATTTTTAAAATTTTGCACGACCCCCTACCTTGTCAAAAATTCGAAAATTTTTAAAATTTTGCACGACCCCCCACCTTGTCAAAAAATCGAAAGTTTTTAAAATTTTGCACGACCCCCTACCTTGTCAAAAAATCGAAAATTTTTAAAATTTTGCACGACCCCCTACCTTATCAAAAAATCGAAAATTTTTAAAATTTTGCACGACCCCCTTACCTTGTCGAAAATTCGAAAATTTTTAAAATTTTGCACGACCCCCTACCTTGTCAAAAAATCGAAAATTTTTAAAATTTTGCACGACCCCCTACCTTGTCAAAAAATCGAAAATTTTTAAAATTTTTCACGACCCCCTACCTTGTCAAAAAATCGAAAATTTTTAAAATTTTGCACGACTCCCTACCTTGTCAAAAATTCGAAAATTTTTAAAATTTTGCACGACCCCCTACCTAGTCAAAAATTCGAAAATTTTTAAAATTTTGCACGACCTTGTCAAAAAATCGAAAATTTTTAAAATTTTGCACGACCTCCTACCTTGTCAAAAAATTGAAAATTTTTTAAAATTTTGCACGACCCCCTACCTTGTCAAAAAATCGAAAATTTTTAAAATTTTGCACGACCCCCTACCTTGTCAAAAAATCGAAAATTTTTAAAATTTTGCACGACCCCCTACCTTGTCAAAAATTCGAAAATTTTTAAAATTTTGCACGACCCCCTACCTTGTCGAAAATTCGAAAATTTTTAAAATTTTGCACGACCCCCTACCTTGTCAAAAAATCGAAAATTTTTAAAATTTTGCACGACCCCCTACCTTGTCAAAAAATCGAAATTTTTTAAAATTTTTCACGACCCCCTACCTTGTCAAAAAATCGAAAATTTTTAAAATTTTGCACGACTCCCTACCTTGTCAAAAATTCGAAAATTTTTAAAATTTTGCACGACCCCCTACCTAGTCAAAAATTCGAAAATTTTTAAAATTTTGCACGACCCCCTACCTTGTCAAAAAATCGAAAATTTTTAAAATTTTGCACGATCCCTACCTTGTCAAAAAATCGAAAATTTTTAAAATTTTGCACGACCCCCTACCTTGTCAAAAATTCGAAAATTTTTAAAATTTTGCACGACCCCCTACCTAGTCAAAAATTGGAAAATTTTTAAAATTTTGCACGACCCCCCACCTTGTCAAAAAATCGAAAATTTTTAAAATTTTGCACGACCCCCTACCTTGTCAAAAAATTGAAAATTTTTTAAAATTTTGCACGACCCCCTACCTTGTCAAAAAATCGAAAATTTTTAAAATTTTGAACGACCCCCTACCTTATCAAAAATTCGAAAATTTTTAAAATTTTGCACGACCCCCTACCTTGTCAAAAAATTGAAAATTTTTTAAAATTTTGCACGACCGCCTACCTTGTGAAAAAATCGAAAATTTTTAAAATTTTGCACGACCCCCTACCTTGTCAAAAATTCGAAAATTTTTAAAATTTTGCACGACCCCCTACCTTGTCAAAAAATTGAAAATTTTTTAAAATTTTGCACGACCGCCTACCTTGTGAAAAAATCGAAAATTTTTAAAATTTTGCACGACCCCCTACCTTGTCAAAAATTCGAAAATTTTTAAAATTTTGAACGACCCCCTACCTTATCAAAAATTCGAAAATTTTTAAAATTTTGCACGACCCCCTACCTTGTCAAAAAATTGAAAATTTTTTAAAATTTTGCACGACCGCCTACCTTGTGAAAAAATCGAAAATTTTTAAAATTTTGCACGACCCCCTACCTTGTCAAAAATTCGAAAATTTTTAAAATTTTGCACGACCCCCTACCTTGTCAAAAATTCGAAAATTTTTAAAATTTTGCACGACCCCCTACCTAGTCAAAAATTGGAAAATTTTTAAAATTTTGCACGACCCCCCACCTTGTCAAAAAATCGAAAATTTTTAAAATTTTGCACGACCCCCTACCTTGTCAAAAAATTGAAAATTTTTTAAAATTTTGCACGACCCCCTACCTTGTCAAAAAATCGAAAATTTTTAAAATTTTGAACGACCCCCTACCTTATCAAAAATTCGAAAATTTTTAAAATTTTGCACGACCCCCTACCTTGTCAAAAAATTGAAAATTTTTTAAAATTTTGCACGACCGCCTACCTTGTGAAAAAATCGAAAATTTTTAAAATTTTGCACGACCCCCTACCTTGTCAAAAATTCGAAAATTTTTAAAATTTTGCACGACCCCCTACCTTGTCAAAAATTTGAAAATTTTTAAAATTTTGCACGACCCCCTACCTTGTCAAAAAATCGAACATTTTTAAAATTTTGAACGACCCCCTACCTTATCAAAAATTCGAAAATTTTTAAAATTTTGCACGACCCCCTACCTTGTCAAAAATTCGAAAATTTTTAAAATTTTGCACGACCCCCTACCTTGTCAAAAAATCGAAAATTTTGAAAATTTTGCACGATCCCTACCTTGTCAAAAAATTGAAAATTTTTTAAAATTTTGCACGACCGCCTACCTTGTGAAAAAATCGAAAATTTTTAAAATTTTGCACGACCCCCTACCTTGTCAAAAATTCGAAAATTTTTAAAATTTTGCACGACCCCCTACCTTGTCAAAAATTCGAAAATTTTTAAAATTTTGCACGATCCCTACCTTGTCAAAAAATTGAAAATTTTTAAAAATTTTGCACGACCGACTACCTTGTCAAAAAATCGAAAATTTTTAAAATTTTGCACGATCCCTACCTTGTCAAAAAATTGAAAATTTTTTAAAATTTTGCACGACCGCCTATCATGTGAAAAAATCGAAAATTTTTAAAATTTTGCACGACCCCCTACCTTGTCAAAAAATCGAAAATTTTTAAAATTTTGCACGGCCCCCGTACCTTGTCAAAAATTGAAAATTTTTTAAAATTTTGCACGAACTCCTACCTTGTCAAAAATTCGAAAATTTTTAAAATTTTGCACGACCCCCTACCTTGTCAAAAAATTAAAAATTTTTAAAATTTTGCACGACCCCCTACCTTGTCAAAAAAATCGAAAATTTTTAAAATTTTGCACGACCCCCTACCTTGTCAAAAATTCGAAAATTTTTAAAATTTTGCACGACCCCCTACCTTGTCAAAAAATCGAAAATTTTTAAAATTTTGCACGACCCCCTACCTTGTGAAAAAATCGAAAATTTTTAAAATTTTGCACGACCCCCTACCTTGTCAAAAAATCGAAAATTTTTAAAATTTTGCACGACCCCCTACCTTGTCAAAAAATCGAAAATTTTTAAAATTTTGCACGACCCCCTACCTTGTCAAAAAATCGAAAATTTTTAAAATTTTGCACGACCCCCTACCTTGTCAAAAATTCGAAAATTTTTAAAATTTTGCACGATCCCTACCTTGTCAAAAAACTGAAAATTTTTAAAAATTTTGCACGACCGCCTACCTTGTCAAAAAATCGAAAATTTTTAAAATTTTGCACGATCCCTACCTTGTCAAAAAATTGAAAATTTTTTAAAATTTTGCACGACCGCCTATCATGTGAAAAAATCGAAAATTTTTAAAATTTTGCACGACCCCCTACCTTGTCAAAAAATCGAAAATTTTTAAAATTTTGCACGACCCCCTACCTTGTCAAAAATTCGAAAATTTTTAAAATTTTGCACGACCCCCTACCTTGTCAAAAAATCGAAAATTTTTAAAATTTTTCACGACCCCCTACCTTGTCAAAAAATCGAAAATTTTTAAAATTTTGCACGACCCCCTACCTTGTCAAAAAATCGAAAATTTTTAAAATTTTGCACGACCCCCTACCTTGTCAAAAAATCGAAAATTTTTAATATTTTGCACGACCCCCTACCTTGTCAAAAAATCGAAAATTTTTAAAATTTTGCACGACCCCCTACCTTGTCAAAAATTCGAAAATTTTTAAAATTTTGCACGACCCCCTACCTTGTCAAAAAATCGAAAATTTTTAATATTTTGCACGACCCCCTACCTTGTCAAAAAATCGAAAATTTTTAAAATTTTGCACGACCCCCTACCTTGTCAAAAATTCGAAAATTTTTAAAATTTTGCACGACCCCCTACCTTGTCAAAATATCGAAAATTTTTAAAATTTTGCACGACCCCCTACCTTGTCAAAAATCGAAAATTTTTAAAATTTTGCACGACCCTACCTTGTCAAAAATTCGAAAATTTTTAAAATTTTGCACGACCCCCTACCTTGTCAAAAATTCGAAAATTTTTAAAATTTTGCACGACCCCCTACCTTGTCAAAATATCGAAAATTTTTAAAATTTTGCACGACCCCCTACCTTGTCAAAAATTCGAAAATTTTTAAAATTTTGCACGACCCCCTACCTTGTCAAAAATTCGAAAATTTTTAAAATTTTGCACGACCCCCTACCTTGTCAAAATATCGAAAAATTTTAAAATTTTGCACGACCCCCTACCTTGTCAAAAATTCGAAAATTTTTAAAATTTTGCACGACCCCCTACCTTGTCAAAAAATCGAAAATTTTAAAATTTTGCACGACCCCCTACCTTGTCAAAAAATCGAAAATTTTTAAAATTTTGCACGACCCCCTACCTTGTCAAAAATTCGAAAATTTTTAATATTTTGCACGACCCCCTACCTTGTCAAAAATTCGAAAATTTTTAAAATTTTTCACGATCCCCTACCTTGTCAAAATATCGAAAATTTTTAAAATTTTGCACGACCCCCTACCTTGTCAAAAAATCGAAAATTTTTTAAAATTTTGCACGACCCCCTACCTTGTCAAAAAATCGAAAATTTTAAAATTTTGCACGACCCCCTACCTTGTCAAAAAATCGAAAATTTTTAAAATTTTGCACGACCCCCTACCTTGTCAAAAAATCGAAAATTTTTAAAATTTTGCACGACCCCCTACCTTGTCAAAAATTCGAAAATTTTTAATATTTTGCACGACCCCCTACCTTGTCAAAAATTCGAAAATTTTTAAAATTTTTCACGATCCCCTACCTTGTCAAAATATCGAAAATTTTTAAAATTTTGCACGACCCCCTACCTTATCAAAAAATCGAAAATTTTTAAAATTTTGCACGACCCCCTACCTTATCAAAAAATCGAAAATTTTTAAAATTTTGCACGACCCCCTACCTTGTCAAAATATCGAAAATTTTTAAAATTTTGCACGACCCCCTACCTTGTCAAAAATTCGAAAATTTTTAAAATTTTGCACGACCCCCTACCTTGTCAAAAAATCGAAAATTTTTAATATTTTGCACGACCCCCTACCTTGTCAAAAAATCGAAAATTTTTAAAATTTTGCACGACCCCCTACATTGTCAAAAATTCGAAAATTTTTAAAATTTTGAAATATCGAAAATTTTTAAAATTTTGCACGACCCCCTACCTTGTCAAAATATCGAAAATTTTTAAAATTTTGCACGACCCCCTACCTTGTCAAAAAATCGAAAATTTTTAATATTTTGCACGACCCCCTACCTTGTCAAAAAATCGAAAATTTTTAAAATTTTGCACGACCCCCTACATTGTCAAAAATTCGAAAATTTTTAAAATTTTGAAATATCGAAAATTTTTAAAATTTTGCACGACCCCCTACCTTGTCAAAATATCGAAAATTTTTAAAATTTTGCACGACCCCCTACATTGTCAAAAATTCGAAAATTTTTAAAATTTTGAAATATCGAAAATTTTTAAAATTTTGCACGACCCCCTACCTTGTCAAAATATCGAAAATTTTTAAAATTTTGCACGACCCCCTACCTTGTCAAAATATCGAAAATTTTTAAAATTTTGCACGACCCCCTACCTTGTCAAAAATTCGAAAATTTTTAAAATTTTGCACGACCCCCTACCTTGTCAAAAAATCGAAAATTTTTAATATTTTGCACGACCCCCTACCTTGTCAAAAAATCGAAAATTTTTAAAATTTTGCACGACCCCCTACATTGTCAAAAATTCGAAAATTTTTAAAATTTTGAAATATCGAAAATTTTTAAAATTTTGCACGACCCCCTACCTTGTCAAAATATCGAAAATTTTTAAAATTTTGCACGACCCCCTACCTTGTCAAAAAATCGAAAATTTTTAAAATTTTGCACGACCCCCTACCTTGTCAAAAAATCGAAAATTTTTTAAAATTTTGCACGACCCCCTACCTTGTCAAAAAATCGAAAATTTTTTAAAATTTTGCACGACCCCCTACCTTGTCAAAAAATTGAAAATTTTTTAAAATTTTGCACGACCCCCTACCTTATCAAAAAATCGAAAATTTTTTAAAATTTTGCACGACCCCCTACCTTGTCAAAAATTCGAAAATTTTTAAAATTTTGCACGACCCCCTACCTTGTCAAAATATCGAAAAATTTTAAAATTTTGCACGACCCCCTACCTTGTCAAAAATTCGAAAATTTTTAAAATTTTGCACGACCCCCTACCTTGTCAAAAAATCGAAAATTTTAAAATTTTGCACGACCCCCTACCTTGTCAAAAAATCGAAAATTTTTAAAATTTTGCACGACCCCCTACCTTGTCAAAAATTCGAAAATTTTTAATATTTTGCACGACCCCCTACCTTGTCAAAAATTCGAAAATTTTTAAAATTTTTCACGATCCCCTACCTTGTCAAAATATCGAAAATTTTTAAAATTTTGCACGACCCCCTACCTTGTCAAAAAATCGAAAATTTTTTAAAATTTTGCACGACCCCCTACCTTGTCAAAAAATCGAAAATTTTTAAAATTTTGCACGACCCCCTACCTTATCAAAAAATCGAAAATTTTTAAAATTTTTCACGACCCCCTACCTTGTCAAAATATCGAAAATTTTTAAAATTTTGCACGACCCCCTACCTTGTCAAAAATTCGAAAATTTTTAAAATTTTGCACGACCCCCTACCTTGTCAAAAAATCGAAAATTTTAAAATTTTGCACGACCCCCTACCTTGTCAAAAATTCGAAAATTTTTAATATTTTGCACGACCCCCTACCTTGTCAAAAATTCGAAAATTTTTAAAATTTTTCACGATCCCCTACCTTGTCAAAATATCGAAAATTTTTAAAATTTTGCACGACCCCCCTACCTTGTCAAAAAATCGAAAATTTTTAAAATTTTGCACGACCCCCTACCTTATCAAAAATTCGAAAATTTTTAAAATTTTGCACGACCCCCTACCTTGTCAAAAAATCGAAAATTTTAAAATTTTGCACGACCCCCTACCTTGTCAAAAAATCGAAAATTTTTAAAATTTTGCACGACCCCCTACCTTGTCAAAAAATCGAAAATTTTTAAAATTTTGCACGACCCCCTACCTTGCCAAAAATTCGAAAATTTTTAATATTTTGCACGACCCCCTACCTTGTCAAAAATTCGAAAATTTTTAAAATTTTTCACGATCCCCTACCTTGTCAAAATATCGAAAATTTTTAAAATTTTGCACGACCCCCTACCTTGTCAAAAAATCGAAAATTTTTTAAAATTTTGCACGACCCCCTACCTTGTCAAAAAATCGAAAATTTTTAAAATTTTGCACGACCCCCTACCTTATCAAAAATTCGAAAATTTTTAAAATTTTGCACGACCCCCTTGTCAAAAAATCGAAAATTTTTTAAAATTTTGCACGACCCCCTACCTTGTCAAAAAATCGAAAATTTTTAAAATTTTGCACGACCCCCTACCTTGTCAAAAAATCGAAAATTTTTAAAATTTTGCACGACCCCCTACCTTATCAAAAAATCGAAAATTTTTAAAATTTTGCACGACCCCCTACCTTGTCAAAATATCGAAAATTTTTAAAATTTTGCACGACCCCCTACCTTGTCAAAAATTCGAAAATTTTTAAAATTTTGCACGACCCCCTACCTTGTCAAAAAATCGAAAATTTTTAATATTTTGCACGACCCCCTACCTTGTCAAAAAATCGAAAATTTTTAAAATTTTGCACGACCCCCTACCTTATCAAAAATTCGAAAATTTTTAAAATTTTGCACGACCCCCTACCTTGTCAAAAAATCGAAAATTTTTTAAAATTTTGCACGACCCCCTACCTTGTCAAAAAATCGAAAATTTTTAAAATTTTGCACGACCCCCTACCTTGTCAAAAAATCGAAAATTTTTTAAAATTTTGCACGACCCCCTACCTTGTCAAAAAATCGAAAATTTTTTAAAATTTTGCACGACCCCCTACCTTGTCAAAAAATTGAAAATTTTTTAAAATTTTGCACGACCCCCTACCTTATCAAAAAATCGAAAATTTTTTAAAATTTTGCACGACCCCCTACCTTGTC
This sequence comes from Condylostylus longicornis, assembly GCF_029603195.1. Classification (NCBI taxonomy): domain Eukaryota; kingdom Metazoa; phylum Arthropoda; class Insecta; order Diptera; family Dolichopodidae; genus Condylostylus; species Condylostylus longicornis. The sequence goes on from NW_026577984.1 coordinate 1,921,460, forward strand.
AAAAATTCGAAAATTTTTAAAATTTTGCACGACCCCCTACCTTGTCAAAAATTCGAAAATTTTTAAAATTTTGCACGACCCCCTACCTTGTCAAAATATCGAAAATTTTTTAAAATTTTGCACGACCCCCTACCTTGTCAAAAAATCGAAAATTTTTAAAATTTTGCACGACCCCCTACCTTATCAAAAATTCGAAAATTTTTAAAATTTTGCACGACCCCCTACCTTGTCAAAAAATCGAAAATTTTTTAAAATTTTGCACGACCCCCTACCTTGTCAAAAAATCGAAAATTTTTAAAATTTTGCACGACCCCCTACCTTGTCAAAAAATCGAAAATTTTTTAAAATTTTGCACGACCCCCTACCTTGTCAAAAAATCGAAAATTTTTTAAAATTTTGCACGACCCCCTACCTTGTCAAAAAATTGAAAATTTTTTAAAATTTTGCACGACCCCCTACCTTGTCAAAAAATCGAAAATTTTTTAAAATTTTGCACGACCCCCTACCTTGTCAAAAAATCGAAAATTTTTAAAATTTTGCACGACCCCCTACCTTGTCAAAAAATCGAAAATTTTTTAAAATTTTGCACGACCCCCTACCTTGTCAAAAAATCGAAAATTTTTTAAAATTTTGCACGACCCCCTACCTTGTCAAAAAATTGAAAATTTTTTAAAATTTTGCACGACCCCCTACCTTATCAAAAAATCGAAAATTTTTTAAAATTTTGCACGACCCCCTACCTTGTCAAAAAATCGAAAATTTTTTAAAATTTTGCACGACCCCCTACCTTGTCAAAAAATCGAAAATTTTTTAAAATTTTGCACGACCCCCTACCTTGTCAAAAAATCGAAAATTTTTTAAAATTTTGCACGACCCCCTACCTTGTCAAAAAATTGAAAATTTTTTAAAATTTTGCACGACCCCCTACCTTATCAAAAAATCGAAAATTTTTTAAAATTTTGCACGACCCCCTACCTTGTCAAAAATTCGAAAATTTTTAAAATTTTGCACGACCCCCTACCTTGTCAAAAATTCGAAAATTTTTAAAATTTTGCACGACCCCCTACCTTGTCAAAATATCGAAAATTTTTAAAATTTTGCACGACCCCCTACCTTGTCAAAAATTCGAAAATTTTTAAAATTTTGCACGACCCCCTACCTTGTCAAAAAATCGAAAATTTTTTAAAATTTTGCACGACCCCCTACCTTGTCAAAAATTCGAAAATTTTTAAAATTTTGCACGACCCCCTACCTTGTCAAAAATTCGAAAATTTTTAAAATTTTGCACGACCTTGTCAAAAAATCGAAAATTTTAAAATTTTGCACGACCCCCTACCTTGTCGAAAAATCGAAAATTTTTAAAATTTTGCACGACCCCCTACCTTGTCAAAAATTCGAAAATTTTTAATATTTTGCACGACCCCCTACCTTGTCAAAAATTCGAAAATTTTTAAAATTTTTCACGATCCCCTACCTTGTCAAAATATCGAAAATTTTTAAAATTTTGCACGACCCCCTACCTTGTCAAAATATCGAAAATTTTTAAAATTTTGCACGACCCCCTACCTTGTCAAAAATTCGAAAATTTTTAAAATTTTGCACGACCCCCTACCTTGTCAAAAAATCGAAAATTTTAAAATTTTGCACGACCCCCTACCTTGTCAAAAAATCGAAAATTTTTAAAATTTTGCACGACCCCCTACCTTATCAAAAATTCGAAAATTTTTAAAATTTTGCACGACCCCCTACCTTGTCAAAAAATCGAAAATTTTTTAAAATTTTGCACGACCCCCTACCTTGTCAAAAAATCGAAAATTTTTAAAATTTTGCACGACCCCCTACCTTGTCAAAAAATCGAAAATTTTTAAAATTTTGCACGACCCCCTACCTTATCAAAAAATCGAAAATTTTTAAAATTTTGCACGACCCCCTACCTTGTCAAAATATCGAAAATTTTTAAAATTTTGCACGACCCCCTACCTTGTCAAAAATTCGAAAATTTTTAAAATTTTGCACGACCCCCTACCTTGTCAAAAAATCGAAAATTTTTAATATTTTGCACGACCCCCTACCTTGTCAAAAAATCGAAAATTTTTAAAATTTTGCACGACCCCCTACATTGTCAAAAATTCGAAAATTTTTAAAATTTTGAAATATCGAAAATTTTTAAAATTTTGCACGACCCCCTACCTTGTCAAAAAATCGAAAATTTTTAATATTTTGCACGACCCCCTACCTTGTCAAAAAATCGAAAATTTTTTAAAATTTTGCACGACCCCCTACCTTGTCAAAAAATCGAAAATTTTTTAAAATTTTGCACGACCCCCTACCTTGTCAAAAAATTGAAAATTTTTTAAAATTTTGCACGACCCCCTACCTTATCAAAAAATCGAAAATTTTTTAAAATTTTGCACGACCCCCTACCTTGTCAAAAATTCGAAAATTTTTAAAATTTTGCACGACCCCCTACCTTGTCAAAAATTCGAAAATTTTTAAAATTTTGCACGACCCCCTACCTTGTCAAAATATCGAAAATTTTTAAAATTTTGCACGACCCCCTACCTTGTCAAAAATTCGAAAATTTTTAAAATTTTGCACGACCCCCTACCTTGTCAAAAAATCGAAAATTTTTTAAAATTTTGCACGACCCCCTACCTTGTCAAAAATTCGAAAATTTTTAAAATTTTGCACGACCCCCTACCTTGTCAAAAATTCGAAAATTTTTAAAATTTTGCACGACCCCCTACCTTGTCAAAATATCGAAAATTTTTAAAATTTTGCACGACCCCCTACCTTGTCAAAAATTCGAAAATTTTTAAAATTTTGCACGACCCCCTACCTTGTCAAAAAATCGAAAATTTTAAAATTTTGCACGACCCCCTACCTTGTCAAAATATCGAAAATTTTTAAAATTTTGCACAACCCCCTACCTTGTCAAAAATTCGAAAATTTTTAAAATTTTGCACGACCCCCTACCTTGTCAAAAAATCGAAAATTTTTTAAAATTTTGCACGACCCCCTACCTTGTCAAAAATTCGAAAATTTTTAAAATTTTGCACGACCCCCTACCTTGTCAAAAATTCGAAAATTTTTAAAATTTTGCACGACCCCCTACCTTGTCAAAAAATCGAAAATTTCTAAAATTTTGTGCGACCCCCTACCTTGTCAAAATATCGAAAATTTTTAAAATTTTGCACGACCCCCTACCTTGTCAAAATATCGAAAATTTTTAAAATTTTGCACGACCCCCTACCTTGTCAAAAAATCGAAAATTTTTAAAATTTTGCACGACCCCCTACCTTGTCAAAAAATCGAAAATTTTTTAAAATTTTGCACGACCCCCTACCTTGTCAAAAAATCGAAAATTTTTTAAAATTTTGCACGACCCCCTACCTTGTCAAAAAATCGAAAATTTTTTAAAATTTTGCACGACCCCCTACCTTGTCAAAAATTCGAAAATTTTTAAAATTTTGCACGACCCCCTACCTTGTCAAAAATTCGAAAATTTTTAAAATTTTGCACGACCCCCTACCTTGTCAAAATATCGAAAATTTTTAAAATTTTGCACGACCCCCTACCTTGTCAAAAATTCGAAAATTTTTAAAATTTTGCACGACCCCCTACCTTGTCAAAAAATCGAAAATTTTTTAAAATTTTGCACGACCCCCTACCTTGTCAAAAATTCGAAAATTTTTAAAATTTTGCACGACCCCCTACCTTGTCAAAAATTCGAAAATTTTTAAAATTTTGCACGACCCCCTACCTTGTCAAAATATCGAAAATTTTTAAAATTTTGCACGACCCCCTACCTTGTCAAAAATTCGAAAATTTTTAAAATTTTGCACGACCCCCTACCTTGTCAAAAAATCGAAAATTTTAAAATTTTGCACGACCCCCTACCTTGTCAAAATATCGAAAATTTTTAAAATTTTGCACGACCCCCTACCTTGTCAAAAATTCGAAAATTTTTAAAATTTTGCACGACCCCCTACCTTGTCAAAAATCGAAAATTTTTTAAAATTTTGCACGACCCCCTACCTTGTAAAAAAATCGAAAATTTTTAAAATTTTGCGCGACCCCCTACCTTGTCAAAATATCGAAAATTTTTAAAATTTTGCACGACCCCCTACCTTGTCAAAAAATCGAAAATTTTTAAAATTTTGCACGACCCCCTACCTTGTCAAAAAATCGAAAATTTTTAAAATTTTGCACGACCCCCTACCTTGTCAAAAATTCGAAAATTTTTAATATTTTGCACGACCCCCTACCTTGTCAAAAATTCGAAAATTTTTAAAATTTTTCACGATCCCCTACCTTGTCAAAATATCGAAAATTTTTAAAATTTTGCACGACCCCCTACCTTGTCAAAAAATCGAAAATTTTTTAAAATTTTGCACGACCCCCTACCTTGTCAAAAAATCGAAAATTTTTAAAATTTTGCACGACCCCCTACCTTATCAAAAAATCGAAAATTTTTAAAATTTTGCACGACCCCCTACCTTGTCAAAATATCGAAAATTATTAAAATTTTGCACGACCCCCTACCTTGTCAAAAATTCGAAAATTTTTAAAATTTTGCACGACCCCCTACCTTGTCAAAAAATCGAAAATTTTTTAAAATTTTGCACGACCCCCTACCTTGTCAAAATATCGAAAATTTTTAAAATTTTGCACGACCCCCTACCTTGTCAAAAATTCGAAAATTTTTAAAATTTTGCACGACCCCCTACCTTGTCAAAAAATCGAAAATTTTAAAATTTTGCACGACCCCCTACCTTGTCAAAAAATCGAAAATTTTTAAAATTTTGCACGACCCCCTACCTTGTCAAAATATCGAAAATTTTTAAAATTTTGCACGACCCCCTACCTTGTCAAAAATTCGAAAATTTTTAAAATTTTGCACGACCCCCTACCTTGTCAAAAAATCGAAAATTTTAAAATTTTGCACGACCCCCTACCTTGTCAAAATATCGAAAATTTTTAAAATTTTGCACGACCCCCTACCTTGTCAAAAATTCGAAAATTTTTAAAATTTTGCACGACCCCCTACCTTGTCAAAAAATCGAAAATTTTTTAAAATTTTGCACGACCCCCTACCTTGTCAAAAAATCGAAAATTTTTAAAATTTTGCGCGACCCCCTACCTTGTCAAAATATCGAAAATTTTTAAAATTTTGCACGACCCCCTACCTTGTCAAAAAATCGAAAATTTTTAAAATTTTGCACGACCCCCTCCTTGTCAAAAAATCGAAAATTTTTAAAATTTTGCACGACCCCCTACCTTGTCAAAAATTCGAAAATTTTTAATATTTTGCACGACCCCCTACCTTGTCAAAAATTCGAAAATTTTTAAAATTTTTCACGATCCCCTACCTTGTCAAAATATCGAAAATTTTTAAAATTTTGCACGACCCCCTACCTTGTCAAAAAATCGAAAATTTTTTAAAATTTTGCACGACCCCCTACCTTGTCAAAAAATCGAAAATTTTTAAAATTTTGCGCGACCCCCTACCTTGTCAAAATATCGAAAATTTTTAAAATTTTGCACGACCCCCTACCTTGTCAAAAAATCGAAAATTTTTAAAATTTTGCACGACCCCCTCCTTGTCAAAAAATCGAAAATTTTTAAAATTTTGCACGACCCCCTACCTTGTCAAAAATTCGAAAATTTTTAATATTTTGCACGACCCCCTACCTTGTCAAAAATTCGAAAATTTTTAAAATTTTTCACGATCCCCTACCTTGTCAAAATATCGAAAATTTTTAAAATTTTGCACGACCCCCTACCTTGTCAAAAAATCGAAAATTTTTTAAAATTTTGCACGACCCCCTACCTTGTCAAAAAATCGAAAATTTTTTAAAATTTTGCACGACCCCCTACCTTGTCAAAAAATCGAAAATTTTAAAATTTTGCACGACCCCCTACCTTGTCAAAATATCGAAAATTTTTAAAATTTTGCACGACCCCCTACCTTGTCAAAAATTCGAAAATTTTTAAAATTTTGCACGACCCCCTACCTTGTCAAAAAATCGAAAATTTTTTAAAATTTTGCACGACCCCCTACCTTGTCAAAAAATCGAAAATTTTTAAAATTTTGCGCGACCCCCTACCTTGTCAAAATATCGAAAATTTTTAAAATTTTGCACGACCCCCTACCTTGTCAAAAAATCGAAAATTTTTAAAATTTTGCACGACCCCCTCCTTGTCAAAAAATCGAAAATTTTTAAAATTTTGCACGACCCCCTACCTTGTCAAAAATTCGAAAATTTTTAATATTTTGCACGACCCCCTACCTTGTCAAAAATTCGAAAATTTTTAAAATTTTTCACGATCCCCTACCTTGTCAAAATATCGAAAATTTTTAAAATTTTGCACGACCCCCTACCTTGTCAAAAAATCGAAAATTTTTTAAAATTTTGCACGACCCCCTACCTTGTCAAAAAATCGAAAATTTTTTAAAATTTTGCACGACCCCCTACCTTATCAAAAAATCGAAAATTTTTAATATTTTGCACGACCCCCTACCTTGTCAAAAATTCGAAAATTTTTAAAATTTTTCACGATCCCCTACCTTGTCAAAATATCGAAAATTTTTAAAATTTTGCACGACCCCCTACCTTGTCAAAAAATCGAAAATTTTTTAAAATTTTGCACGACCCCCTACCTTGTCAAAAAATCGAAAATTTTTAAAATTTTGCACGACCCCCTACCTTATCAAAAAATCGAAAATTTTTAAAATTTTGCACGACCCCCTACCTTGTCAAAATATCGAAAATTTTTAAAATTTTGCACGACCCCCTACCTTGTCAAAAATTCGAAAATTTTTAAAATTTTGCACGACCCCCTACCTTGTCAAAAAATCGAAAATTTTAAAATTTTGCACGACCCCCTACCTTGTCAAAATATCGAAAATTTTTAAAATTTTGCACGACCCCCTACCTTGTCAAAAATTCGAAAATTTTTAAAATTTTGCACGACCCCCTACCTTGTCAAAAAATCGAAAATTTTTTAAAATTTTGCACGACCCCCTACCTTGTCAAAAAATCGAAAATTTTTAAAATTTTGCGCGACCCCCTACCTTGTCAAAATATCGAAAATTTTTAAAATTTTGCACGACCCCCTACCTTGTCAAAAAATCGAAAATTTTTAAAATTTTGCACGACCCCCTCCTTGTCAAAAAATCGAAAATTTTTAAAATTTTGCACGACCCCCTACCTTGTCAAAAATTCGAAAATTTTTAAAATTTTGCACGACCCCCTACCTTGTCAAAAAATCGAAAATTTTTTAAAATTTTGCACGACCCCCTACCTTGTCAAAAATTCGAAAATTTTTAAAATTTTGCACGACCCCCTACCTTGTCAAAAATTCGAAAATTTTTAAAATTTTGCACGACCCCCTACCTTGTCAAAATATCGAAAATTTTTAAAATTTTGCACGACCCCCTACCTTGTCAAAAATTCGAAAATTTTTAAAATTTTGCACGACCCCCTACCTTGTCAAAAAATCGAAAATTTTAAAATTTTGCACGACCCCCTACCTTGTCAAAATATCGAAAATTTTTAAAATTTTGCACGACCCCCTACCTTGTCAAAAATTCGAAAATTTTTAAAATTTTGCACGACCCCCTACCTTGTCAAAAATCGAAAATTTTTTAAAATTTTGCACGACCCCCTACCTTGTAAAAAAATCGAAAATTTTTAAAATTTTGCGCGACCCCCTACCTTGTCAAAATATCGAAAATTTTTAAAATTTTGCACGACCCCCTACCTTGTCAAAAAATCGAAAATTTTTAAAATTTTGCACGACCCCCTACCTTGTCAAAAAATCGAAAATTTTTAAAATTTTGCACGACCCCCTACCTTGTCAAAAATTCGAAAATTTTTAATATTTTGCACGACCCCCTACCTTGTCAAAAATTCGAAAATTTTTAAAATTTTTCACGATCCCCTACCTTGTCAAAATATCGAAAATTTTTAAAATTTTGCACGACCCCCTACCTTGTCAAAAAATCGAAAATTTTTTAAAATTTTGCACGACCCCCTACCTTGTCAAAAAATCGAAAATTTTTAAAATTTTGCACGACCCCCTACCTTATCAAAAAATCGAAAATTTTTAAAATTTTGCACGACCCCCTACCTTGTCAAAATATCGAAAATTATTAAAATTTTGCACGACCCCCTACCTTGTCAAAAATTCGAAAATTTTTAAAATTTTGCACGACCCCCTACCTTGTCAAAAAATCGAAAATTTTTTAAAATTTTGCACGACCCCCTACCTTGTCAAAATATCGAAAATTTTTAAAATTTTGCACGACCCCCTACCTTGTCAAAAATTCGAAAATTTTTAAAATTTTGCACGACCCCCTACCTTGTCAAAAAATCGAAAATTTTAAAATTTTGCACGACCCCCTACCTTGTCAAAATATCGAAAATTTTTAAAATTTTGCACGACCCCCTACCTTGTCAAAAATTCGAAAATTTTTAAAATTTTGCACGACCCCCTACCTTGTCAAAAATTCGAAAATTTTTAAAATTTTGCACGACCCCCTACCTTGTCAAAAAATCGAAAATTTTTTAAAATTTTGCACGACCCCCTACCTTGTCAAAAATTCGAAAATTTTTAAAATTTTGCACGACCCCCTACCTTGTCAAAAATTCGAAAATTTTTAAAATTTTGCACGACCCCCTACCTTGTCAAAATATCGAAAATTTTTAAAATTTTGCACGACCCCCTACCTTGTCAAAAATTCGAAAATTTTTAAAATTTTGCACGACCCCCTACCTTGTCAAAAAATCGAAAATTTTAAAATTTTGCACGACCCCCTACCTTGTCAAAATATCGAAAATTTTTAAAATTTTGCACGACCCCCTACCTTGTCAAAAATTCGAAAATTTTTAAAATTTTGCACGACCCCCTACCTTGTCAAAAATCGAAAATTTTTTAAAATTTTGCACGACCCCCTACCTTGTAAAAAAATCGAAAATTTTTAAAATTTTGCGCGACCCCCTACCTTGTCAAAATATCGAAAATTTTTAAAATTTTGCACGACCCCCTACCTTGTCAAAAAATCGAAAATTTTTAAAATTTTGCACGACCCCCTACCTTGTCAAAAAATCGAAAATTTTTAAAATTTTGCACGACCCCCTACCTTGTCAAAAATTCGAAAATTTTTAATATTTTGCACGACCCCCTACCTTGTCAAAAATTCGAAAATTTTTAAAATTTTTCACGATCCCCTACCTTGTCAAAATATCGAAAATTTTTAAAATTTTGCACGACCCCCTACCTTGTCAAAAAATCGAAAATTTTTTAAAATTTTGCACGACCCCCTACCTTGTCAAAAAATCGAAAATTTTTAAAATTTTGCACGACCCCCTACCTTATCAAAAAATCGAAAATTTTTAAAATTTTGCACGACCCCCTACCTTGTCAAAATATCGAAAATTATTAAAATTTTGCACGACCCCCTACCTTGTCAAAAATTCGAAAATTTTTAAAATTTTGCACGACCCCCTACCTTGTCAAAAAATCGAAAATTTTTTAAAATTTTGCACGACCCCCTACCTTGTCAAAATATCGAAAATTTTTAAAATTTTGCACGACCCCCTACCTTGTCAAAAATTCGAAAATTTTTAAAATTTTGCACGACCCCCTACCTTGTCAAAAAATCGAAAATTTTAAAATTTTGCACGACCCCCTACCTTGTCAAAATATCGAAAATTTTTAAAATTTTGCACGACCCCCTACCTTGTCAAAAATTCGAAAATTTTTAAAATTTTGCACGACCCCCTACCTTGTCAAAAAATCGAAAATTTTTTAAAATTTTGCACGACCCCCTACCTTGTCAAAAAATCGAAAATTTTTAAAATTTTGCGCGACCCCCTACCTTGTCAAAATATCGAAAATTTTTAAAATTTTGCACGACCCCCTACCTTGTCAAAAAATCGAAAATTTTTAAAATTTTGCACGACCCCCTCCTTGTCAAAAAATCGAAAATTTTTAAAATTTTGCACGACCCCCTACCTTGTCAAAAATTCGAAAATTTTTAATATTTTGCACGACCCCCTACCTTGTCAAAAATTCGAAAATTTTTAAAATTTTTCACGATCCCCTACCTTGTCAAAATATCGAAAATTTTTAAAATTTTGCACGACCCCCTACCTTGTCAAAAAATCGAAAATTTTTTAAAATTTTGCACGACCCCCTACCTTATCAAAAAATCGAAAATTTTTAATATTTTGCACGACCCCCTACCTTGTCAAAAATTCGAAAATTTTTAAAATTTTTCACGATCCCCTACCTTGTCAAAATATCGAAAATTTTTAAAATTTTGCACGACCCCCTACCTTGTCAAAAAATCGAAAATTTTTTAAAATTTTGCACGACCCCCTACCTTGTCAAAAAATCGAAAATTTTTAAAATTTTGCACGACCCCCTACCTTATCAAAAAATCGAAAATTTTTAAAATTTTGCACGACCCCCTACCTTGTCAAAATATCGAAAATTTTTAAAATTTTGCACGACCCCCTACCTTGTCAAAAATTCGAAAATTTTTAAAATTTTGCACGACCCCCTACCTTGTCAAAAAATCGAAAATTTTAAAATTTTGCACGACCCCCTACCTTGTCAAAATATCGAAAATTTTTAAAATTTTGCACGACCCCCTACCTTGTCAAAAATTCGAAAATTTTTAAAATTTTGCACGACCCCCTACCTTGTCAAAAAATCGAAAATTTTTTAAAATTTTGCACGACCCCCTACCTTGTCAAAAAATCGAAAATTTTTAAAATTTTGCGCGACCCCCTACCTTGTCAAAATATCGAAAATTTTTAAAATTTTGCACGACCCCCTACCTTGTCAAAAAATCGAAAATTTTTAAAATTTTGCACGACCCCCTCCTTGTCAAAAAATCGAAAATTTTTAAAATTTTGCACGACCCCCTACCTTGTCAAAAATTCGAAAATTTTTAATATTTTGCACGACCCCCTACATTGTCAAAAATTCGAAAATTTTTAAAATTTTTCACGATCCCCTACCTTGTCAAAATATCGATAATTTTTAAAATTTTGCACGACCCCCTACCTTGTCAAAAAATCGAAAATTTTTTAAAATTTTGCACGACCCCCTACCTTGTCAAAAAATCGAAAATTTTTAAAATTTTGCACGACCCCCTACCTTATCAAAAAATCGAAAATTTTTAAAATTTTGCACGACCCCCTACCTTGTCAAAATATCGAAAATTTTTAAAATTTTGCACGACCCCCTACCTTGTCAAAAATTCGAAAATTTTTAAAATTTTGCACGACCCCCTACCTTGTCAAAAAATCGAAAATTTTTTAAAATTTTGCACGACCCCCTACCTTGTCAAAAAATCGAAAATTTTTAAAATTTTGCACGACCCCCTACCTTGTCAAAAAATCGAAAATTTTTAAAATTTTGCACGACCCCCTACCTTATCAAAAAATCGAAAATTTTTAAAATTTTGCACGACCCCCTACCTTGTCAAAATATCGAAAATTTTTAAAATTTTGCACGACCCCCTACCTTGTCAAAAATTCGAAAATTTTTAAAATTTTGCACGACCCCCTACCTTGTCAAAAAATCGAAAATTTTTAATATTTTGCACGACCCCCTACCTTGTCAAAAAATCGAAAATTTTTAAAATTTTGCACGACCCCCTACCTTGTCAAAAATTCGAAAATTTTTAAAATTTTGCACGACCCCCTACCTTGTCAAAAAATTGAAAATTTTTTAAAATTTTGCACGATCCCCTACCTTGTCAAAAAATCGAAAATTTTTAAAATTTTGCACGACCCCCTACCTTGTCAAAATATCGAAAATTTTTAAAATTTTGCACGACCCCCTACCTTGTCAAAAAAGTAAAAATTTTTAATATTTTGCACGACCCCCTACCTTGTCAAAAATTCGAAAATTTTTAAAATTTTGCACGACCCCCTACCTTGTCAAAAAATTGAAAATTTTTTAAAATTTTGCACGATCCCCTACCTTGTCAAAAAATCGAAAATTTTTAAAATTTTGCACGACCCCCTACCTTGTCAAAATATCGAAAATTTTTAAAATTTTGCACGACCCCCTACCTTGTCAAAAAAGTAAAAATTTTTAATATTTTGCACGACCCCCTACCTTGTCAAAAAATCGAAAATTTTTAAAATTTTGCACGACCCCCTACCTTGTCAAAAATTCGAAAATTTTTAAAATTTTGCACGACCCCCTACCTTATCAAAAAATCGAAAATTTTTAAAATTTTGCACGACCCCCTACCTTGTGAAAATATCGAAAATTTTTAAAATTTTGCACGACCCCCTACCTTGTCAAAATATCGAAAATTTTTAAAATTTTGCACGACCCCCTACCTTGTCAAAATATCGAAAATTTTTAAAATTTTGCACGACCCCCTACCTTGTCAAAATATCGAAAATTTTTAAAATTTTGCACGACCCCCTACCTTGTCAAAAATTCGAAAATTTTTAAAATTTTGCACGACCCCCTACCTTGTCAAAAAATCGAAAATTTTAAAATTTTGCACGACCCCCTACCTTGTCAAAATATCGAAAATTTTTAAAATTTTGCACGACCCCCTACCTTGTCAAAAATTCGAAAATTTTTAAAATTTTGCACGACCCCCTACCTTGTCAAAAAATCGAAAATTTTTAAAATTTTGCACGACCCCCTACCTTGTCAAAAAATCGAAAATTTTTTAAAATTTTGCACGACCCCCTACCTTGTCAAAAAATCTAAAATTTTTTAAAATTTTGCACGACCCCCTACCTTGTCAAAAATTCGAAAATTTTTAAAATTTTGCACGACCCCCTACCTTGTCAAAAAATCGAAAATTTTTAAAATTTTGCACGACCCCCTACCTTGTCAAAAAATCGAAAATTTTTAAAATTTTGCACGACCCCCTACCTTGTCAAAAAATCGAAAATTTTTTAAAATTTTGCACGACCCCCTACCTTGTCAAAAAATCTAAAATTTTTTAAAATTTTGCACGACCCCCCTACCTTGTCAAAAATTCGAAAATTTTTTAAAATTTTGCACGACCCCCTACCTTGTCAAAAAATCGAAAATTTTTTAAAATTTTGCACGACCCCCTACCTTGTCAAAAATTCGAAAATTTTTAAAATTTTGCACGACCCCCTACCTTGTCAAAAAATCGAAAATTTTTAAAATTTTGCACGACCCCCTACCTTGTCAAAAAATCGAAAATTTTTAAAATTTTGCACGACCCCCTACCTTGTCAAAATATCGAAAATTTTTTCAAATTTTGAACGACCCCCTACCTTGTCAAAAAATCGAAAATTTTTTAAAATTTTGCACGACCCCCTACCTTATCAAAAAATCGAAAATTTTTAAAATTTTGCACGACCCCCTACCTTGTCAAAAAATCGAAAATTTTTAAAATTTTGCACGACCCCCTACCTTGTCAAAAAATCGAAAATTTTTAAAATTTTGCACGACCCCCTACCTTGTCAAAAAATCGAAAATTTTTTAAAATTTTGCACGACCCCCTACCTTGTCAAAAAATCTAAAATTTTTTAAAATTTTGCACGACCCCCTACCTTGTCAAAAATTCGAAAATTTTTAAAATTTTGCACGACCCCCTACCTTGTCAAAAAATCGCAAATTTTTAAAATTTTGCACGACCCCCTACCTTGTCAAAAAATCGAAAATTTTTAAAATTTTGCACGACCCCCTACCTTGTCAAAAATTCGAAAATTTTTTAAAATTTTGCACGACCCACTACCTTGTCAAAAATTCAAAAATTTTTTAAAATTTTGCACGACCCCCTACCTTGTCAAAATATCGAAAATTTTTAAAATTTTGCACGACCACCTACCTTGTCAAAAAATCGAAAATTTTTTCAAATTTTGCACGACCCCTACCTTGTCAAAAAATCGAAAATTTTTAAAATTTTGCACGACCCCCTACCTTGTCAAAAAATCGAAAATTTTTTAAAATTTTGCACGACCCCCTACCTTGTCAAAAATTCGAAAATTTTTTAAAATTTTGCACGACCCCCTACCTTGTCAATAAATCGAAAATTTTTAAAATTTTGCACGACCCCCTACCTTGTCAAAAAATCGCAAATTTTTAAAATTTTGCACGACCCCCTACCTTGTCAAAAAATCGAAAATTTTTAAAATTTTGCACGACCCCCTACCTTGTCAAAAATTCGAAAATTTTTTAAAATTTTGCACGACCCACTACCTTGTCAAAAATTCAAAAATTTTTTAAAATTTTGCACGACCCCCTACCTTGTCAAAATATCGAAAATTTTTAAAATTTTGCACGACCACCTACCTTGTCAAAAAATTGAAAATTTTTTAAAATTTTGCACGACCCCCTACCTTATCAAAAAATCGAAAATTTTTAAAATTTTGCACGACCCCCTACCTTGTCAAAAAATCGAAAATTTTTAAAATTTTGCACGACCCCCTACCTTGTCAAAAAATCGAAAATTTTTTAAAATTTTGCACGACCCTCTACCTTGTCAAAAAATCGAAAATTTTTTAAAATTTTGCACGACCCCCTACCTTGTCAAAAAATCGAAAATTTTTAAAATTTTGCACGACCCCCTACCTTGTCAAAAATTCGAAAATTTTTTCAAATTTTGCACGACCCCCTACCTTGTCAAAAAATCGAAAATTTTTTAAAATTTTGCACGACCCCCTACCTTATCAAAAAATCTAAAATTTTTAAAATTTTGCACGACCCCCTACCTTGTCAAAAATTCGAAAATTTTTTAAAATTTTGCACGACCCCCTACCTTATCAAAAAATCGAAAATTTTTAAAATTTTGCACGACCCCCTACCTTGTCAAAAATTCGAAAATTTTTTAAAATTTTGCACGACCCCCTACCTTGTCAAAAAATCGAAAATTTTTTAAAATTTTGCACGACCCCCTACCTTGTCAAAAATTCGAAAATTTTTAAAATTTTGCACGACCCCCTACCTTGTCAAAATATCGAAAATTTTTAAAATTTTGCACGACCCCCTACCTTGTCAAAAATTCGAAAATTTTTTAAAATTTTGCACGACCCCCTACCTTGTCAAAAAATCGAAAATTTTTTAAAATTTTGCACGACCCCCTACCTTGTCAAAAATTCGAAAATTTTTAAAATTTTGCACGACCCCCTACCTTGTCAAAAAATCGAAAATTTTTAAAATTTTGCACGACCCCCTACCTTGTCAAAAAATCGAAAATTTTTAAAATTTTGCACGACCCCCTACCTTGTCAAAAATTCGAAAATTTTTTCAAATTTTGCACGACCCCCTACCTTGTCAAAAAATCGAAAATTTTTTAAAATTTTGCACGACCCCCTACCTTATCAAAAAATCGAAAATTTTTAAAATTTTGCACGACCCCCTACCTTGTCAAAAAATCGAAAATTTTTAAAATTTTGCACGACCCCCTACCTTGTCAAAAATTCGAAAATTTTTAAAATTTTGCACGACCCCCTACCTTGTCAAAAATTCGAAAATTTTTAAAATTTTGGACGACCCCCTACCTTGTCAAAATATCGAAAATTTTTAAAATTTTGCACGACCCCCTACCTTGTCAAAAAAATCGAAAATTTTTAAAATTTTGCACGACCCCCTACCTTGGCAAAAAATCGAAAATTTTTTCAAATTTTGCACGACCCCCTACCTTGTCAAAAAATCGAAAATTTTTAAAATTTTGCACGACCCCCTACCTTGTCAAAAAATCGAAAATTTTTAAAATTTTGCACGACCCCCTACCTTGTCAAAAAATCGAAAATTTTTAAAATTTTGCACGACCCCCTACCTTGTCAAAAATTCGAAAATTTTTTAAAATTTTGCACGACCCCCTACCTTGTCAAAAAATTGAAAATTTTTTAAAATTTTGCACGACCTTATCAAAAAATCGAAAATTTTTAAAATTTTGCACGACCCCCTACCTTGTCAAAAAATCGCAAATTTTTAAAATTTTGCACGACCCCCTACCTTGTCAAAAAATTGAAAATTTTTTAAAATTTTGCACGACCCCCTACCTTATCAAAAAATCGAAAATTTTTAAAATTTTGCACGACCCCCTACCTTGTCAAAAAATCGAAAATTTTTAAAATTTTGCACGACCCCCTACCTTGTCAAAAAATCGAAAATTTTTTAAAATTTTGCACGACCCCCTACCTTGTCAAAAAATCGAAAATTTTTTAAAATTTTGCACGACCCCCTACCTTGTCAAAAATTCGAAAATTTTTAAAATTTTGCACGACCCCCTACCTTGTCAAAAAATCGAAAATTTTTTAAAATTTTGCACGACCCCCTACCTTGTCAAAAAATTAAAAAATTCTTGAAATTTTGCACGACCAAAAATATAAAATATGGTTGTACTTTACAGTTATTCACAATTTACAGTGTTTAGAAAATATAGAAAATATAGAAAAAACATTATTTTAAATAATTGTTATTTTTGTAAAGGTTTAAATAATTTTTATGAGATGAGAGACTTCATACCTAGAATTATGAAAGAAATAGCATGCAGACCATAATCTACCATATTAGCCCTTATATTTATTTTAATATAG
Organism: Condylostylus longicornis; assembly: GCF_029603195.1. Classification (NCBI taxonomy): domain Eukaryota; kingdom Metazoa; phylum Arthropoda; class Insecta; order Diptera; family Dolichopodidae; genus Condylostylus; species Condylostylus longicornis. The sequence goes on from NW_026577984.1 coordinate 1,938,031, forward strand.
TTTTACACAATACCTACTATTTAAATTTAATTTTAATAAAAAATTTAAAAAATTGGAAATTAAAGCCCATTACAAAAGATGGAAAAATGTTATGGGGTATCTTTTTTGAAAAACTTTGGCCGAAATAAAATCCCGTACGGTGGAGTTAAAAGAAATTTCTTGAAAAACAGATTTTTTATTATAATAAAGTTTTTCAATGTCCTTAACTTTATTTACATTAAATCTGCCATTTTTTATATTAAAACATTAAAAAAAATCTGATGTGGTCAGCACATAACCGACCGCATTGTGTATTGTCTAGTTAAATGAAAGTGTTACAGAATATTATAAAAATGTCTGTTAAATACTTCTTTCCAATTTTTAGGACATTAGTAAGCTTATAGTTAACATACTTAGAAAAATGTAAATTTGGCTCTTAGTAGAGTTTCGCTTTGTGCTACCCGAATTCCCTGAAATGCTCGCCAGTTAGTTTCGGTAACAACCAGAACTCAAATATCAAATTTCAAGAAATTCCATCAATTTGTTCTGTGGATATGGTGAAAAATGTAAAATCGGCCCGCAAATCAGTTCTCGAGCCCTGATTTTTCCAAAAAAGTTATATGTTCACTGCTTTAATACGAGGAATTCATATATTAAATTTCAATGAAATCGGTTGATTATTTCTCTTTATATACACAAAAGTGTATGTTTGGCCCGTAGTAAACGTCCAGTTGCCGATGCCTAATCTTTCCAAAAAATTTACATGTTCATTGTTTTAATACGGGGAATTCATATATTAAATTTCAATGAAGTTGGTAGATTATTTCTCTTTATATACACAAAAATGTATATTTGGCCCGTAGTAAACGCCCAGTTGCTGATGCCTGGTTTCTTCCACAAGTTAGGAATTTTTGCGTATGATCGAGCAAAGCTTATATATGAAATTTCAAGTAATTCGGTTGAATACTTTCTTCAAAATGGTGAAAAATGTAAAATCGGCCCGCAAATCCGTTTTCGAGCCCTGATCTTTCCAAAAAATTTATATGTTCATTGTTTTAATACGAGGAGTTCATATATTAAATTTCAATGAAATCGGTTGATTATTTCTCTTTATATACACAAAAGTGTAAGTTTTGTCCCGTAGTAAACGTCTAGTTGCCGATGCCTGATTTCTTCCAAAACATACGAATTTTTGCGGACGGTCGAGCTGAGCTTATATATAAAATTTCAAGTAAATCGGTTGAATATTTTCTTCAAAATGTTCAAAAATGTAAAACAGGCCCGCTAAAAAGTGCAGTTCCCGAGGCCTGATATATACCAAAAGTTGATCGATCCGTGCCATGGTGGAAACAAACTTACATATAAAATTTCATCAAAATCGGTTCAGCCGAACTTTAGATACACGCGTGCACACACAGACCGACAGACGGACAGACCGACAGGTTGTTAAAAATAGTTTATTTACACTTCCCTACTATGGAGAAGTACGTTCCCACCGAAAACTCGATATGCAAAATTTGTTGCCATCACATAACCTACCTATTGTTTACACAATACGGTCGATAAAAAGGAATGAGTTTTTAGTTATAAAGAATTTCAATCAAGAGAATAATATTCTTCTGGTAGCTCTTCCATCTATTATTTAATCTTAATTTTCATTCATAATCATTAAAAAAGTTGAAGAAAATATTTTTGTTTACTTCTCTAAAGATTTAAATTCTGAACAATTTTTTTTTTTATTGATGACCCAATAATTTCACAAGTGACTACGGTAATTCATATCCTTATATGTAGATATAATTTTTCTAACCCCAACTTAGTCTTTACGTATTTACATTGAAAATATTCTTCTTTTATTTTAATTATAATTTTAATTTTAATTAAAACAATATAAAGAATATTTATTGATAATTAATAATACATATATAATGTACAGAAATGTAGATCAAGCTACTTTTAAATCTTATATTGTATAAGTAACTTCATAAAACTAAGATTGAAAAGTAATTTTCTTAAGAAACATAGAATAATATTAAACGAAAAATTGGATTGTACACATGTATTTCGTATAATACTCATTTAAAAATAATTTTTAAAATAAAAGGGTTGCGAGAGAAATATTACCTCTTATAACTTTTTCAACCTTGGTATCTTTCATAAAAATTTATCACCCCCAATAAAGTAGTATAGAAAATTTTAATTGCAATTATTCTACATTTATGTTCATAAAAAGCGTGTCAAATAGCACATTATTTTCTATTTTTTTTTCAATTCAACTCCCACAACTTTATTTTTTTCATGAAGTGCACACATGAAAGAAATTAATAATTACATAAGAATTATAATTCACATTTAATGTATTAAAAATTTATAGAAAAACTTAAGACTTAAGATTTTACGTTGTTCAACTTTGAATTAATATGTAATAGTCACAAGTTATGTAAAGTCGAATAAAATTTAATTTTATTAAAATGACCTCAAAATTCAGAGAAAATCTATACATTATTTTTAGCAAAAGTTCGTAGCTGTTTATATTTTATTTCAATTAACGTACTAATCTCTCGGCGCATAGTTGACTGGAGCAACTAAAAAAGTAACAAATTTTTTATTAGTTATTACATGCATAGAGGTATATGCACACATTCTGTAGCAATAGGGTGAGTAATCTTTAAAACAAATGCAATCTTTGAAATGAAACAAATTTAATTGAAAGAAATGTTAACGTAATTCCTGAATTTAAGGGTTAATTCAGTTAGTAAAAGAAATTATTTTATTTTTCAATGGCATGTTATTCGCCGTTAGCTTTCTGCATTTATAGAAATTTGGAAAAGCTTACAGTTTCGGAAATCTAAGATGCCAAAAACTCAAATTTTACAAATTTCGAGAGGCGATAACTTGGGAGAGGTAAATTTTAACGACTATTTTTTTTTTAACTTCAATTATCGTATGCTATACGACACAAAAAGTAAGCTACTATGCTTGAAAAATGCTTGTTGTTTTCCTGCAATAAATGGCTAAAAAATGGCATTTTTTTGGTTTTGGAGGCTATAACTTTTAGTGGGTCCCCCCTCTAAATAGATAAAAATTTTCTTCTACGAAAGTAAGTTTCTGGTAAAGATCTATGTACATATGAAATTTAAGCTTTGTAATTTCAAGAGTGTAGAAGTTTTGTAAATATGACCATGGACAAATAGATGGAATGGAACTAATAAACACTTTTTTCAAAATTTTTTTTGGAAAGTGCTTAAAACTACTTAACGAGAATATGAAAATGTGTGCCAAGACTCATTCGTATTTCAAAAATTATTTAATATTTCCAATACAAAAAATTTGAATCTAAAAATTTTATTTTATTATACAAATTCCAAAATATTCAACTTTTATAGAGCAATTTAATTTCCTTATAAAAAAGCATATTGTTTAACTTGTCACAATAAAAAATCCAAAAATAAATCAAAAGTTAAAAAAAAATGTTTTATTTTCGTTTTGCCTCTGTGTTTGGCAAAAAGTTTGTAGTATCCTAAGCATGAAAATATTTTCAATTTGTAAATATTTTTTTATTTCTTTGTTTTTCTGCCTTACGCAATATGTTAAATATGTATTTTTTGAATCTATATGTATTTACATATGTAAAATATGTATTTACATCAAATTAAGTTAAGTGAAAATGTACATCAATTTAATTTGACTTAATTTATAAATTCAATTTAATTTAGTTGAGAAAAAAATTCATCTTCAAGCCTAAACAAATAAAAATCAAGAAAAAATAGCAAGAAGAAATTTATGTATGTAGATGATAGGAGCACATGTTCTTCATTTTGATTTCAAGAAAATAATATAAAAATTATATTGTTTAAAGTTATATCGGCAATCTCTAGGATAGCACCATAGATAATTTGATATTGTACAATTCTGCTTGTGCAATAATTTATATATGTACGTATTGAATTTGTAATTGAAAGAAGTGAAAAATAAATATTATCATTGTGTGTATAGTTTATAGTGATATACAGAAAGCGATTTTTGTAAATACACAATAGAACTACGTTTTTGAGCGATCCTACAATTATTGTACATTCTATATAGTCCAAATTTGTTCTTAAAAAATATTTATTTTGTTTTTATCAAAATTTTGATATTTTGTATAAGATTTTTCTTTAATTCAATTATTTTTAATAATTTAATGTTGTTTTCAAGCTGGCTCCGCCATAATTCAATTCCAAAATGCAATCTCGGAAAATGCAGATTATTTGTTTAATAGAGACTTGGCCATTCCAATATAAAGAGCAAAATATCCAGAAACTCACCATAATTTTATCATAAAATGTCTTACTAATTTACTGACCGATTCAATATTTTGTGCAATCTCCTCAATTTTCTTAAGTAAATTTTAAAATGATACAAAAAATTGTAATTATATATTTTGAATGAATACAAGAAAAATTTGTTATTTTATAAAAACAAATCTGATTTCATTTAAGTTATAAATGTTAATAAAATGCGGGTCGAATATATTGTAAATAAAAAAAAAACAAAAAAAAACACTACTAATTCAAGTAACACAGGATACAAACCGCAACAAAAAAATAAAATTATTTCTGTATTATATTATTGTTGGTGTATGATTGCATGTGTTGTATAAAATATAAAATTATTCAACTCTGCCGAGTAAAAGCATTTATTCCTACCACCTTCTCTTTTTTTGCTACAACGATATAAAACAACAAAGGTAGAAATTTACTTACTGAGATTTTTGTTTTGCATAGTTTTTGTTTTTTTTTTTGGAACAGACAATTTACATACAAAGCTTTAAAAAAAAAAATAACTTCAAGACGTTCAAACAAAATTAAAATAATCAGCATTCAGTTTCAATGTTCAGTTTGTAACAGTGACTTCTCATGAAGGGTTTCATTGAATGTTTTATCAGGAGAAACAAATCAGTTCTTATTTTCATAAGAATATTTTTATTTTAAATATTCTATCACTTTTTAATATTTGATTATAATTTTGAAGTTCAATATTACCATCTACTAATTTCGTACCGTTCTATACAACTTTAGAATTACTTTATATACCTAGTTCTAGTCTATATTGCATCAAGCCCATTCCACTTTTTCAATATAATATCTAACTTGTTTAAAATATATGCACTTAACTCAACATCCACAGATGGTTGGTTTGTCATCATAGTGAGAACACTTTTCGAACAATTTACAATAGTTTATTTTTTTTGGCTGGTTTTATGTTTAAAACTCAAACATAACCAAAGTTTATTTTCTACATGCTTTAAAATATTGCAGAAAGCTTCACTAACAAAGCTACAGTATTCACTGTATTCAAAATATTAATATTTTTTTAAATGAAAAAACTTTTCCCACCATTTTTGATGTTTTGGCACAGTATTTTTACGAATTTACACATTATGCATAATATTGTGACTGAAATTACAACACAATGTAAAGAGTAAAGGCAAAGAAATATGCAATTGCGATACGCTAAAACAGCTAATTCACATAATTATATGTAATATTAAGTAAGAACCAAAAACATCAATAATCGAGACTCGAAAAATATTTCTTCCTAATAGTACGCAATAATTTCAACTTATAAAATTGAAACACACTTAAGATTTTCAAATAAAGTAAAAATAATAATGGTCAAAAAAATTATTGATGTGTTTTAATAAACTTTCAATTATACCATATAAATGTGTGGAGCAACGCAAATGAATATTTTTCCATTTTGTGATGTGATTTTTATTTAATCTTCATTGCTGTTTCGTTTACTCCGCTAAAAAACAAGTCAAATCTAAATCTAAAAAGGCATAAGGATACCAGTAACATCAGCAAAAAACAGTAAATATTTACTTTTATATCCTGTACACAAAATAAAAAAAGAATCATTTCTTTTCTTCGTATTCTTCTGTTTTTGTTATTGTTATCATTGTTTTTGTTATTTGTTGCTTTCCGTTATGGTTACATTAAGTCACTTGTTTTTATCCTTGAATATGAAATTTATATACAATTGTACAAACATATATGTATCTTTTACATTTTTGCCTTCATATCATAAAACAAATTAGAAATGTTACCATGCTTAAGAATACCACACAATTCTTATATATGAGAATAAATTTACTAGCATTGTTTTCAGTTTCTACAATATTATATTATATTTACATACATACATAACTATATATTTAATGATAATATTAAAAAGGATATGTGGTGTGGTTTTCTTTTTGTTGCCAAAATTAGGTATATGGGTGAAATTTAAAATATTAAATTTTGTGTTTTTTAAAAATTTGAGTGTATATTTAAAGATATAAAAATGAATTTTTATTATTAGGCTTCCTTTTTACATGCAAAACATTGTATTTATGTATGTGTATGTAGATTCATTCAAAATATATGTACATTATAGTTGTAATGAAAATAATATACATTAAAATTGAACGAATTAATTTAACGTTGATATTCTTGTTTGCTTATACAATTATTGTGTGCAAAGGAGGAAGTTTTTGAGAAAATCTCAGCTTTTAAAAGTGTTAATTTCTTTAAGAAAAGTTTTTTACCCAAATTATCGTTACTCATAAATGTTTGTGGTTTCTAAGGTTTAAATTTTTCTCTTATTTTACAATTGATATGATGTGGATTAGGATTTGTCATTCAAAAATTTTTTTAAAGTTGGACTTGTATTAAAATAATAATTTTAATTTTCTTTGTATAATGATGAATTAAAAAAAAATAAAATGATTTAAAATCATATTAAAATTGGATTATTATAATATTGTGTTTAGTTGGGCCAAAACTTTTCATTTAGTGACATTTTCATAATTATAGGTTTAATTTAGAATCTAATAAAAAAATTAAAATTATGAATTCTAAATCAATTAATCCAACTTACCTCATCTTGTAATGGAATTCTGGGTAAGGGTCGCCTTTTTGCCTCCAAATATTTTTTAGCTAATTCAGTACCACAATTAGTTGGCGTTCTTATACGATCTGATGATATAACAGAATTTATATCTGTTGTTGTATTACAATCACTATAATTCTTTTGTTCATTATTAAATTGTTTTTTATTGTCATCGTTATTACTGATACAGTTACCATCCTTATAAATATTTAAGGAAGGATTAGTTTGTGGTATTCCAATGATATTTAATTGTTGAATTAAACCATTTACATTGCTATTATTTTTGTTTAAATTTTCAATATTGTCATTACATAAATTATTTACTTTATCTTCAATATTGTTCGTATTATTCGTATAAATAATATTATTATTAAAAGGTCGTTGTGTATTAGATATTGGAAAATTTGAAAAATTATCATTAGTCTTTGATGGTGATAAAATTCCAGGTGAATTAATTCTCATAAAATTTGTTGAATGTTGAAATTCAAGATTGTTCGGTTGAAAAGAATATTCTGGATACTTGAAGGATTGATCATTTGAAAAATTTCGTTGTCTATTAAAAGTTTCATCGATATTTTGATAATACTGAAAGTGAAATAAAAAAAAAACAAGAATTTGTTTTAAAATTTAATAAAATAAAATGGTTTAAATTTTTTATATATTTTGCTATAAGTGTTGGTAAAAGCCTAGTAAAAATAGTACTTTTTTCTTTAAAATTTTTTGTCAACAACTCATATTTCTAGAGATTAAGCAAATACAGTCTTTGAATGAATCTTAATTTAAAAATTCTAAAAATATCTTACTGCAAGAAAGTTTTACTAAAGGTACCTTTTGAATAAGAGGAAAATTTCGGCAATAATATTGAGTTTAGGAGAAGGAGAAAAAGAGGCTGAAGAATATAAGCAAATAAATAGACAAATAGAAAACTAAGAAGTACATTTTGATGTCATAAGATCGACGTCATAAGATTTTTAGACTTAAGCACATTTTGATATCATAAGATGTCATAAGATTTTGTCAACGTATTGTTATGAATATTGCAACACACAAGCATATGGCTAAATCCCTAATATTCGTAAAAAATATAGACATCAATTAAAATTTTAAAATTCATTCACAATACCTTGGCTAACACGAAAAATTTTGAATTGAAAACTTAAATTGGTAAATATTTTTACATAATGTACTGCAATAATATTTTTGCCGTCGCTATATTTGAGATGAAATAGAAAATTCAAACAATAATTACTGTTAACAATAACATCAACATTATAAAATACAGAAAAAAACTCTATGTCAAATTATAATAATAATACTAATTTTCACATATTACTTATATAATATGTGCTTATTAATATGTGCCCCCCAAAAAAATTATGAACCTAAAAATATTATTAACCGAAATATAGAAATAGAAACTATAAATGAAAATTCTTTTTTATTTTCATTTTATTGTCTACGATTTCATTTACATTTTAGTAAGTTACGTTATGGCTGCTTCGATATGTTATAGTACGAGGATGTGAGCCTAAAGAAAAAAAAATTTTTTTTTAATGTTCATCTTTTCTTACCATTTCACTGTCATCATCCCTATTATCAATATCAATATTATTATTATCCTGTTCTATTTCATTTCTATCGTTATCGCTGTATTTTTGTTTAGTCGCTTTATTATTAAATTTACTATTACAACTATTGTTGCCTTCATCTTTTATTATCATCCTTTCGTTTTCCATAGCTTCTGAAATCTTTTGTTTTTCTTTGTATTGTGACTTTTTCAATTGCCAAAAATTTTCATTTACTTTATACCATCTAATATGATTATTACTTATATCATCAATATCATCATCATCATCAATATCATCATCATTATGATCAATAATATTATCAATATTATTGATAGTATTTTGTTCGTTTGTTGAACTTTTGATACTAAAATTCGGAATATTATTGTTTTCGTTTCTTTGGTTATTCATTTGATTTTTTTCAATTTCGTTTTTAAGTTGTTTTACTCTTGAAGAAGACGATGATATTGCTGATGTTGAAGCTGAAACTGAATCTGTAACTGATGGTGATAATGTTGTGGTATCTTTGAATGATGAAAAATTTTGTACTTGTGTTGTCATCATTTTCATATCGGAAATAAATTTATTATTATTTTTTTTGTTATTTCGTTTTTGAAAACTATTTGCAGCCATATTACGGCACATATTTTTATAGTTTTCTTGATTAAAACTCGTATATAATTTAATATCAGGATCGGTAGGAGTTTTTATTGCTTCAATTTTAGATTTTGTTTTTATATCCACATCACATTTTTGTTGTTGTTGCTGTTGTTGTATTTTTACATTCCTTTGAACAGGCATTAAATTTAAATCATTTTCGAATGCCCCAATTTTTAATGTTTCCATTTCAATACCATTTTCATATAAATCTGTTCTATTGTAATAATTTGGTGGCTGTGTTGGTAATTTTTCGTTATGTGGTTGACGTCTTTTCATAATATTATCATTATTTTCATTCATTTTACTATCTACCATATCTATAGGATTATTATAGAACAAATTAGGGCTATTTGAATATGATGTTGATGTTGATGAAAACCAAAATACACCATTCCTTTTTCTATTATTTAAAGAATTGTTTTCAGATATTGTTTGATTCTGTTGTAATTTACGTTGTAAATTTTGACTAACCTCATAACAGGCATCTGAAGCTGATGGTATTGGTAAGTCAAATTCATTTTTAAATTTTAAATTTTCATGTTGATCACGTCTTTTAGTACTATCATTACTATAACTCTGGTTTTCTTTTTCATTCCAATAATGTCTACGTAAATTTTTCTCATCAAAAAATTCTTTTGTAAAATTATCATTTGCATCGTTATCAATATTAGTCACATTGTTCTCTACACGAGATTTAGGCATATGCGATAAAAATCCAGATGATTCTTTAATATTTAATGGTGTTGGTCTTTTAAATAATGAAATTTCTTCTGACGGAGCTAATATCGTTTTAATTGGTAGTCGATTTTGTTGTAATGTAAATGATTTTTTCTTTTTTTGATTAAATTTTTTAACAATTGAATTAGAAGAGCTTAGAAGATTGCATGGTTGTTGTTGTTGTCGAATATTTTGCTGTTCTTGATGATGATAATTTTGTAATTGTTGCTTTTTACCATTATCACACAAAATATATGAGTTTTGCTGAAATTCAGTATTAGGTAAAATGAACATTTCATCTTGACTAGACAATAGAGTATTTGGTATCCTAGTGAGGATTTTTTTCATTCTATGTCCCTGAGGTCGGCCATCATTTACACTTTTACTTAGTTCAGTCACATAATTATTATCATTTCTTTTATTAATCCGAATATTATAATTTTTAATATCATTATTATTATTATGTTTTTCATTGTGAAAATTTTGACGTCTCCTCAAATTATACCAATCATCTTTAAGTTGTTTGACTTTAAGATTAGAATCACTACCATACTTATTTTCTTCAGAACAAATTTCACGCTTTCCTCTTAAATTATTTATTGAAAAATTCTGATGAACTCTGCGTGTTTCTATTAAAACAAGAACAAAAAACAAGCAAGAGTAAATATATTATATAGAGTGGTTAAAAAAGTTCAATAAAGTTAATTTCAACTACGGAAATTAAATTTAAGCGGAAGTTACAGTGGAATTAGTTACTTTTAGTTTAAATTTAGATATTTTTATATTAAAACCGGATATGCTTATATACACATTATATAATATATTAAAGAAAGACACGTTTTTAATAAGTATTTATTATAAGAATACTATTAATATATAAGGACAAAATGATTTTTCTATTACATTTAAATTTAACCTTTGTATTTTCTATCTAACCATTGACAGGATTTAAGTAAAATGAATTGTTAGAAAATTTACTTACAAAATATATTTTGATTTTCTTTTATTAAAAGAAACAAAAAAGTTTATTATAGGGATTTTAAGGATTTCCATAAAGATTTTTCGTTTAAATAAATATTATAGAAAATTCAATTTAGGAATTTAAAGAATTTGTAAAGAAAAACTTTAAATTATTTTTAGAAAACTTATTTTAATGAAAATTTTTCATTTTGAACAAAAAATTATTTTATTTCGTTTTCTTGATAGGATTAAGACTTTGAAATAGTTTTATTGATTTCTAACAAAAAGAATTTCTTTAAAAGGATCTAGGAACTTTAATTATTTGCTGACGTACTTAATTTCTAATTTCTGAAGAAAATATTTAAATAGATAAACTTTTAAATTTTAGGACTTTATAGAAGTTTTAAATAAATTTTTCAAAAATCAGAGCCGCGCAGTTTGAATACCGTAAGAATACAAAATTTAAAAATGAATATTTTTTTAATGTTTAATACAATAATTGTTAACTTTGAGATTGAAGATGTATTTTCAATTGAAAAATATTCTGAGTTCAATTAGAAATTTAGACAATTTTTAAGAATGACATATGTTAAAATTAAAAATTTAATTAATATATGTATGTACTTACCTTCGTGTGGTGGATAAGGTAATTTTACACCAATATTATTTAAATTATCCGAAATTCTTAATTTTTCCAAGGCTACATCATATCGATCCAAAGATTCATAACTATCTGACGAATGATGTACCATTGAATTTTCATCTGAAAAAATTAAACAAAGAAATCAACTAAACTAATGGAATTTCACTTAAATAATAAATTTATTTTGTAGAATATTTATTTATAATGTAAGACAGAGCTAAAGTGCTTAAAATGTCTTTAATATAGAGTTCTTAATAATTTCTCTTGCAGCGATGAACTAAAAATGATAAAAACTTTCGTATAATTTATTCATTTCTATAAGAAAATTTTAACATACAACATTTTAGAATCGCAAATCATATATAGATTTTTTTTATAAAAATAACTATGAATCGGAATCGAATGACCTACATAACACTTTCCACATATGTATACCCATAAATTAAAATATTATTATTACTAATCCGTCAACGTTTATGGTAAGTTTTAATTTTTAACAATGCAAGAATAAAAATATTTAATGCGTTTGTAGATTTATTATATAATTCACCACCAAAATAGAAGTCCAAATTGCATTTTTTTTTGTTATTGTTCAAATATAAACCTGTGACTGTATTTGTTCGATTGTAACAATTACTCACTAAAGAAAGAATTATTGTATTTAATGCACTTTGATTTTGTGTCAAATTTTGCAAATTATTATAATTTTTTCTTTTTATTTTGTTTAACCACATATTTGAAAATCAAAAAAAAAAAAAAAAACGAAATCGTTGCTATTAAAAATTCAAACCACATTATTTTCTATTAAAATTTATAAATAATGAGATTTCGCCACAATTTCCAACTACAGTAAACAAAAAGAACAACACAAAAATAAGTAGATTTCAAGTGAGGTAAATTAGAATCCGGTCATCACAACATGATGAATTTTTATTCATTTGTTGTTGTTTGTACAAAAATTTATATTCGTACAAGCAAATGTGTATATTTCATACATCCTCAATACTATAATTGGAGAATAAATGACTTGTGAAACAGAATAAAATTTTAAAAGAACTAAATTGAAATTTACTGTGCGGCACTTATGTTTCAGAAAAACTGCACCTTGATAGGAAAATATGAGGCAGTAAATATTTTCAATTTTAGATATGAAAGCCAGGTTAGGGTGATTTATCTGCCAACAATAATATTATCATGAAAATTCATGTGGCAACATTTTCTATAAAATTTTTTATAAGAATTACACGAATTATTTCAATATTCTTTGTTTGTAATTAAGAATTAGAAATAAATTCTAAAGCAAATATTCCATCGGTAACAATAGTCTACACTTAAAATGTACTTTAAAACTTATTTTAATCACAATACGTAATAAGGCCGAAAAATCGTGGAAACTAAACTATTTTAAAACTCTTTTAAAAGGACATAACGCGTTTATCAAGTGAACGTTACTTATCATAGTTCTAGCCTATGTTATTACTTTTATTTAATGAATTTTACAGAAACTGCAAAAAAAAAATTTTGTTATATTTATATTTGTTTACAAAAAGTTTATTTCATGTTCCGGTTAAAATTTCAATTTTTTTTTGCAATCGTAAAATATTTCATTCTTCTCTTTGCCATTACATACATAACTACTTTGTTTTTACATCTTATTTAAATTATAATACAATGTAAATGAAAAATATTTATAAATTTTCAATTTATTCGAATAAACATTTAAAATTGGATTTAAAATACAATCAATATGAAATGGATCAATATTTTAATTAAATATTTCAATTTAATTATTCTATTCTTATAATGAATTAGTGCACATTATTTATCTTTCAAAAAATTATCTGACACCTATGATTCTCAATGATTTCAATTATTTAAACTGGCATCCTTAATACAATTTAATTGTGAAATTACTTAAACCTTAAATGTTTGTGTCCATATGCGCCGCAAACTTGTGTCTATGTGAAAAAGCAGTACGTCACCAAATTGTGATATCAAATAACTAGCGGTTTCTGGATTTTACCTTATGTATATAAAATTTTTTATGTTTATACATACATTGCAGCTATTGAAAATTTACTGGCATTATGAGTGTTTTTAAGAGTAAAATGAACTTTCTGCATTAACAGTAAGCACATATCAAATTGATATTGTGCTAATTCGCGGCGAGGTTCTATTAAAAATATTTCATTGTTTTTTCTAGTGAATATGTCATGAGAATCACAAACTACTGCAGCAGATTGCTTTGACAAAGAGGAGGAGGAGACATTGGCTGGTCTACTGTTTTTATGGCCGGATTTAGTGAGAAGCAGACATAGATTCCTTGGGTCGTATTATTTTGTTGAATTATATAATAAATATATTAAAAAAACAATTTTTTTTATTCCCACCAATTGTCGAAAAAAGGTGGTTCTTGGTTTTCGCAAAAAGTGTTAAACAACTTTTACAAATATGCGTTTAAAAAAATTTGAATTTTACTTTTACTTTCAAATTTAAAATTTAATTTTATTATTTCAATTCAACTCAAATCAAATTAAAATTCAGTAAGTCAAACTAAATTTAAAAACAAAAATTAACAGTTTAAGAAATACTCAATTTTCTGTGAAATCAAAAGGACAACCTATTATTTTAAAAATTGCGTTGGTTTCTGCTACATGACAAACATAAAATTACAATATTTATTTGAATTAATCGAATGTACACAAAATTTATAATAAATATTTAAAAACAAAAAAAAATTTATTGATTTATTAAAATTGCAAAAAAAAAAAGAAAAACAAAAGTTTTATTATAATTTTGATCGTCATAATTTTCTGAAAATAACTCCCTTTCTTTGAATTAATTTTATTTCAATATTATTAGAATTTACAAGCATAGGCTACAAATATTTACAGTTCGACAAAGCATAAAAATAGGAACAAAAACAAAAATTTCCCTGCCTATAGAATTTAATTTTCATTTATTTTAGAATTTTCCCTATCTTTTTTTTAATTCGTTTCGAGTCATAACCCAAGAAATGCCATTTAAAAAATAAAAGTATAAAAAATGTCAAAATTTGATATTTGGAATTTAATACTACTTACTAAATACAAAGTTACATACCAGACCCTATCTACATGTATATCTAATTCAGGAAGTAAAAAATAAAAGTATATAAGAACTTATATTGCAATATTGTGTACAAGAGGAATGTGGGACGTTGTGTATAAGAGGTTAAAAAGGACATGCTTTTGGTAAAGAAAATTTAATGAGGATACTTTTTTTAATTAGAACATCTGGAACATTTCAAATATAAAAATTTTATTGAAATTTTAGATAGAAGAGAAAAATATTTTAAATATAGGAAAAATGTTATTATAAAAACGTGTTGAGAAAAGCATGTTCAATAAATATAAAAAACTAATTTTTTTGATAAAGAAATTGAAGAAAAATAATCAATTAGGATTGCCAATTGCAAAAAACAACATTTTTATCAAGAATAGGTTTAATTTTTTAAGATCGGATAGAATAGATTAAGTTTTACCTGCTGCTAAATTATTCAATGAGATTTAAGAAAAATAATTAAAATTCAAGTTTCAACGTGCTTAATTCGAAATAATAAAACTCCACAATAATTTCGGGATATTGGCAAACTTTAATGGCATAATATTTCAATTCAATAAACATAAATTTAGAATATTTTTCAAATCTAGCTAAATTTTTCATAAAAAATAATTGCTTTCTCCTGAAAGTATGCTAAATTTTCAAAAACAATATTGCTTTATTATATTATTATTGTGAGAATTCCAAAATTATGAATTAGAGTCATTTTCAGTATTAATGTTTATCTGAAGAGATTAAAATTTTTTCCTCCCCCCATTTCTACCGAATTATCACAGTATCGTGAATATAAAAAAAGCAAGAATAAAGAAATATTATTATCTTTTTATAGCTTACTCTAATACTAATCTTTTGTAAAATATTCAGTTAGTACCATACACTTTAGATTCTCTGGAAGATGAAGTCATTTCTACACTGTTTTTACATATATACATATATATATATATAATAATATATGACATAAGCTTTTATAATTTTATTATTAATAGGGTGTTCATTCAATTGAAAAGATATTCAAAAATTAATTTTTCAAGCATAAGTAACCTCGAATTTCGCAGATATGAGCAAAATTATATTTAAAATGCGTATTAAATCAAATGCGTTACAATGAAAGTTTTAAAATTTGTAGTCAATTTTGTTCTCAAGGAACATGTATTGGTAATAATATGTCTATAATTTTTAAATAATAATATTAAATAGTAATTTCAGAAACGTTGCTTTGCTCAATTTTTGTGTAAGTCCACAAAAGGAAGTTGCTTTGTTCTATTGGTTCAGTCGCAATAAAATTATCGTTTCTTGTTGGTGTAGTGAAATTTAATATGAAAAGCACTTTTAATCTGAATTACGTCACAATTATTTCAAAAGTAGTCTCTGTTCTACAATAAAATTTATTGATTGATCAAATGCATGAAAAAATAATCATTGTACAGTTGTTATTCGTTCTTCTTACTAGTCCTCATTAAAAAATTAGGGCACAATTCTTATATATAGATAACGAGTAAATATAGTTGCATAATATTTTTCATAATTTTATTATAACGAAAGTGCAATTCATATAAAATCCATTTAATTAAATTCTTAGTATAAATTAAAATATTCTATAATATCCGCTAAAATTAATGATCACAAATTAAATTTTAACTATTTACTGTTAAGATTATTTCATTCATTTAGTAAAGAATGACTAAATCCGATTAATTCATAAAACAAAGCGCGTTTTTTTGCAATAAAAAAAAAAAGAGGAGATAAAAATAAAAGAACATTAAAATTTTAGACACAATAGTTAAATATACATACATATACATATTACATGAAAGTATAGCATAAGTCATCATATTTTAATTAATTTGAATCCTTTTTCCTTTTTATTTCCTTTTTGATTCTTTCTTTCCATTGAAAAGAATAAAAATTTTTATCTAACGAAATTTAAACAAAACCAGTTTTTTTTTTACTACCGTAAGAAAAATATTTTTGAGGTGGTGTATAAAAAATTTTTTTCTCCATTTTAGAATGTCAAAAAATTTTTAACATTTTGAAACAAGAATTCCAGTACATAGGGTATTTGCATGTTTGGAATAAAACAAAAATCGGCTTGCTTGCTGAACACTGCCTACTTGCACAAATAGGTTTTGCTATTGAAAGAGCCAAGGACTTTTTTTGTAAAGTGATCAAAATATGCAGTGATGGTAAAAATCCTAAAATCTTAAGAAATCAATAAAAGCCATTTTTGATACTTCAGTTATTAAAATTAAAACTGTAAAGGTTTGAATCATTTATGAATTTAATTTCCACATAGAGCCATACAGCCTTTAAAGGTTTGTAGCTCAACATTAAGAACTGCAATATCGAAAAATTCTGTAAAAATAATTAAATTTTTATAATGTTGTTCGAAAGATCTCCAATTTCTGTTACTCAAGTCTTAAATTCATTAGACAACTTTTTAAATTTAAATGCAATTTGTCAGACTACATTACTTAAAATAATGCTGTTGATAGTTGGCATTGATATTACACCCAAATTCAATGTATTATTTGAATAAAAGTTTTTACTTCAGATGCAAAACGAAAAAAAGAATGGAAAAAATTATGTACAAAAAACTTTTATAATTTCAAAATTCAAATGAAGAACAAAAATGAAAACGAATGTTATTTCATTACTCTAAAATCATTTTCCATTCTTTGTTTCAAACTCTGATTTCGTTTTTTCATTTCTCTATGATTTCTTTTTTTTTTTATAATTCCCAAATTTCCGCAGATAAGTCTTTTACGACTTTTATAGATATGATGAAACTAGGAAACTATTTTAAATTTAGCCATTACAATATACAATACATATTCAATACTACGTATACAAATAAGTATGCAGAAGTTGGAAAAATCTCAATTCTTCATCTGTATCTCTATACATATTATTAAATATAAATACATACATGTGTATGAACAAGACTAACTTGGAAAAAAAACTGACATATGCTTAAATATTACGTGGAATGTTGAGAAAGGATACAAAGGATAAAGAACTAAAGAAACAAAGATGAAAGGAATTGAAATAAAAGAAAAAAATTTTGCACGCTAAAGAAAAATTGTTATCTCTGAAGGAACACAAAAAATTTTACTATGAAGATTTATTTTTTCTTTTACTATATCTTTACATTTGCTCCAAAACTTTAAAATGGAAAAATTAAAATCCATTAAATTTAAGATTGATATTTCCTTATATTAGATCAGCATACTATCTATTAAAGGATTTCATCAGAAAAATGAAATGCAATTCCAGGAATTTATTTTTAAAGACTCAATAGTTATAAGTTAAAATTGAACTGTTGAATTTTCCAAAAAAAGAAGCAAAATAGTTTTCTCACTGCTCCACCACGGTGAAATGCGTTTCTGCGTCATTTCTGAAATGCAGCAAAAATTTTATGTGCAAGTACTTCCCTATCGTATGCAATACGGCCGCTAAAAGTTATAACAAACAACCTTATTTATAATCAATTTTAATATCATAACTAACAATGCATATTATATATTTGTGCCAATAATTACATTTTGATTTCATAATACCAAAACGAATAAACCTATAGAATATACATTTTCTACACTGTAAAATTTCTCTATCTAGATAGGCATATTCAAATCATTTTCCATCAAATAAATGTCGAATGGAAGTGATTGCTGACAGCAAAAGAATCAACTATTCAAGATAATTGTTTTACCATGTTTTCTATATCTGTTATTTCTTGTGTAGTATTGTGCAACATAAAGTTACTATACTACCTTATTGCATTAACATCATGTGACAAAATGCATTAAATATTATTCTGCATGTACAAAAACAATAAAAAAAAAGCAATAAAAATATAAATAGAAAAGAGCCTAAAGAGATGCAAAAAAAAAAAACTTCATTTAAAATACATGTCAATACAATTATATAATATGTTTATGATTTGGCACAATATCATTTAATAAGGAACTATTAACATCGTTTTTGAAATTTTGCCTCGCAGGTTGTAACATATCATTTAGCAGGAAGATTTTTTATATACGTCCCAAAAGAATTAGAATTTTGTTTTTTTTTATTTTTCCTAATAACATGAAAAACTAACACTGTTTAAAAGAGTGTTGATATTATTTTATATAAGGATAAAATGCATTCACATAAGGAAATAAATGATAAGGATACTGACATGAATAATACCTTTGTATAATGTGTGAGTTTCGCTTAGATTATTTTTTTATGTCAAAATTTCCATGTTATGTTATTAACAGGATATGTTAAAAGTGTATTAGAGATTATTGTGAATTTCCTAGATGCTATAATGAATGTAAATAGAGTTAGTTATTTAAAGTGACAGTTTAGTAAATAATTTATTTCCGCATAAACTGAATTATTAATAGCTTTATTTTGCTATATGCCTATGTAACATTACAAAAACATTCTGTATCACTCTCAACAAATGCTCAAAGGCGTAATAGAGAATAACAATGAATTATTGTTATCCTTTTAATTCCTGTTTAATGTTTAATGATAATTGTTGATGAATTTTGCTTAGAAAATATTAAGTATGTTGTGCAACATTTTTTACATATATACAGGTTATATCATACTACACATTCATATGTGTATTTTTATAATTATATTTTTACAAAACACAGGCATTATTTTTATCTAATACATAAAAATATGCCGTGCATTGACTTGAATATTATATAAACTTATTTCTTTAACCCTATACTTGAATCTAATTTTTAGCACTTTTCCAAAAAAATTTTTAAAAAAAGTGGTTATTAGTTTCACTCTGTCCGTCCGTCCGTCCGTCCGTGGACACTTTTTTTGTTTATAAAACTTCTACACCCTTAAAGATAAAAAGCTGAAATTTTGTATGTACATATATCTTTACTAGAAACTTATTTCCGTAGAACAAAATTTTTACCTATCTCCCCCCCTCTAGAAGTTATACTCCCTTAAAACCCTAAAAATGGCCTTTTTTAACTATTTGTTGCATTGAAACCATAAGCATTTTTGAAATTTTGCAAACGCAAAAAGGCAGTGGCTTGCTTCCCCTAGCGCGGTATACTATAGTTAAACTTTAGAAAAACAAAATGGCCGTTCAAATTTACCGTTATCTAAAGTCCTTTTTTTTCCAAATTTTTGATATCGTTTTTCTTCTAGACCCCAGCCTGTAGGAGCTTGAAATTTTAGAGACTTTTAGACATTAACAAATAATTCATTTTGTTAGAAGAAAATTTTTTTCCATCTCCACCCCCTCTCAAGTTATCGCCTCTTGAAATTTGTAAAATTTGAATTTTTGACGCCGTATATTTCCGAAACCGCAAGCTTTTTCAAATTTCTATAAAAACAAGAAGCTAGCGGTAAATTCCATGTCATTAAAAAATGTAATTATTTTTCTTAACTTACACAATTAACCCTTAAAATCGTGCATTATGTTAACCCCTCTTTATATTAATTTTTGCTTTATTTCAAAGACTGCATAAATCGTTCATCCTAAATGTATGCAATCCTAGAAATAGCTTTGTATATGAATGAAAATAATTTTAATAGTGTGATTTTCACTTGTTGAAGGTAAAAGTGCTACAATACAAACCATTTGTTTGACCCAATTTTATACTTACAGATTTGATGAATTGGTGACGGAGGGCTCGAAAATGTTCCACCACTGCTTACTGAATCAAGTAAAGCGTTTAAACTTAATGCATCATTTGATGTATAGAACAACTCTGGTGTCGCATTAAAATGGCTAATTTTTTTCTGAAATAAAAGAAAATTATTTTTTTTTATTTTTTAAACTTTTATTGAGAAACGAAGTAGTTGCAATTTAAAAAAAACTCGTTCTCCTATACCATAAAATTGTACAAAGATTTTAAAGTTTGAGTTATAGCCAATAAGATTTTTTACAATATTCTTAGAAAACCAATATGGTTAAGTAAGTGTTTAACACATTATTGATTAAGTTTAATTCCATTTTTATTGAATATTAAAAATCACACATGAATGTGTGTAAATGTGTTAATATCATCTAAAAAATTCATTGGTTCAGGGGTTACTTTTGATTATCCATTCCATAATTACATATTAAGATTTTAGAGTGGAAAAATATGGCACTCATTTTTAACTAACACAAAAACAATGATTCCGCGCGCAATTTTGATAATTTAATTGCCATGAAAAATATTTCATACTTTATTTTGGAGGGTATTAAGGTAAACAAAACAACTAGGATATTTTTATACACGTCAGTGAAAGAATATAGAAGATCTCCTTAAACTAAATTATGGCAAGTGCATTTTTATATACATCTTCTTTTAAATATAAAATATTATTTAATTTATGTTTGGTTGTGTACTTTCTTGTGCTACACAATTTTATACTTTTCTATATATTGTTAATTTTTCCACAAACAATTAAAGAACTATATCGCAGCCCTTTAGAAATAAAGTGTCAATGTTCTTGTGCAGCAACATCAAGAAGCAGGTATAATTCTGGCTTCAAAAAGAATACATATAAACCTTAAAAAGAAAATTAGTGACATACAAAAAACAAAATACAAAAAAAAAATATCAGTAGAGTTTTTTCCATTCTAGTACTATCAAATTTTATCAAAACAATTTATAGATAGTCAAATGGGAGTCGCTTTAACATTTTGTTAATTAAAAGACAGTCCACGTTAAATTTTTTACATATCGGATACTCGCATACTTGAACTTGTATTTATTTCGCATACTTGAAATATTGAGCCAAATTTTGTCAATGAAGTCATGATGGACGCAATATTTTTTAATAATACAACAAAAAGAAAAAAAAAACAAAAGAAAAAAATTATTATAGCCTTGTCATTTCCAGTTGCTTCATTGTTATATTGAACTGATTTCTATGCTACTTTAATAAATTCACAGGAACAAGGAAAATTTTGAACAATACAAATAATTTATCGTTTTCAAAATTATTACAAATTTTCTTGGACTTTTAATGCATTACAATATTTACAGAGAATAATTTTGTACTTCCTTATCAACGTAATAAATACACGTACGTATGTATAAACTATGCAAGGACAATGCAAAATTTGAAATTTCTCAATAATATTAGAATCGGCAATTTATGCTGATATAGATGTGGAAAGCTTTATATTGAAAATCCTGCCTACAAACTAAATGTAAGATTTATTTTATTCGACAAAATAGGCTGAGAAATCAAACATAAAGGCATTAGCACACTAAACAATGAAAAACGGAGGTTTGTCATCTGGATATAACAAAACAATTTTACAACACTATATTATTGTTATATAACAATTATAATACGATGGTGAAGAAATGAACACGTATACATGTAACACCAACCATGGACTATTATTATTAGTGCTATTTCTTTGTGCAAAATGCGAATGTGTACATGTGTTGATATTTGACTTTTGAAATAAACAAAAGTTAAACAACAAGATAATAAAAGGAACGATAAATAGAACAATAGATCAAGCAATGTACGTACGTATGTGTATAAGTATGAATATAAGTACTTTAAGGTAGTAAATGTATGAATTTATAAGGATAATAAATTTATACCTATAATAAATTTCCTCTCAATTGAATTTTCTGAAAGAAGTTCTGATGACACCGAGAATATTAAATTTCACACAAAAAAAAAACAGCAAAATAATAATAATAATAAAATTCTACAACCTATCTAATAAATATGAATGTATATAGGTTTGTGTCCTTACTCTGCACTACCCGAAATTTTATGGCGGTCAATATTTTTCACCTTTTTAAATAGGTTTAATAAAATTATCAAGAAATTTAATCAACAAGGGTAATTTTTGATTTTCCTTTTTGGGATACCTACGTATTTATAATATAACTGAATAAAAATAGAGGCATTGGTGAGAAAAGTCTTTAATTTCTAAAATATTTTTACATCATTTCGGTCGAATTCATTTTAAAATTTTTATATTAATCGTAAAAATTTAACTTTACCTTATAATGGAAAAAATCAAAACAGTCTAGGAAAGCATGTTAAATAGAAAGAGAAAAAAAAAGAAATTGTGTACTTATAATGTGAAAATAATAGAATACCCCGAAAAAAGAAAACCAACAGGACCATTTAGAAATAGGATCATAAAATTTATTTTAAATATTCACTTTATTACCTGTTTTAATACCCAAGTTATATAATATTTTATACCCTTATATTTTTGGGTAATTTTATCAGATTGATTTTTCAAATATTGGAAAAATTGAGTCATAAAATCTGAAGGAAATTCAATATTTCCTTTTCGATATTGGTTTAATTTAAATTCGTAACATGAATTCTGTTTCTATTATTACACAAGAAAAACTACTATAAATTTAGAAATAATAAAATACTTGAAAAATCAATATGGTGTTGAGAATTTCAATGATTTTAAAAATTAAAAAAATTAAAAAAATAGAAACTATTTTTATTTTTACCTTAATTGGTTGATCGGATATAAAACTTTCATCGCTGCTCGAATAACTCGATGATGAATATCGACGTATAAAATTTCGTTGCTTATGTGATCTTCGAGAACGTTTTTGTGGTACATTAAAACTGCTTTCATTTAATCCACTATCGTTTCTGTTATTATTAATATTATTGTTATTTATATTTGCTGGTGGACTTCGACATCTTCGGTTCGGTATATTTGATCTTCTTATTGGTATTCTTGAACGAAATGATGCTGATTTTCGTAATTGTGACATCTTGTAAATATCATTTTTGTTCTATAGACATTAAAAAATCATTGAATGATCGTATTTATAAGCAATGTTTTTCTGAAAATGAAAAGAGAATGAAAGTTTTTAGTTTTAATTTCAACTAAATCAAAATTAATTTAATACAGATTATCACAATACATTTTAAATAATTTTATTTATACGCTATTCATTAAGAATGAAAATAGTCTTTAATTTTAATTTTAAATAAAGATTTTTTATTAAGAAAGTTTCAATTTAAAAGTGATTTTAATTTGCTAAAAACAACTTTATTTAAAGATTATGGAATAATTTTTTTACGTTTTTGCAACAATAGCAAAATTTTTCAAAAAAGTTCTTTAAAACTTTTATTCTATTGTAAAATAAATTCAATAGAAATATAGAAAGACTTTTCTACTTCTCAAAAAGCAATTTTTCAAATAAATTTAGTAAAAGAACAGAGCAAACAAGAAAAGAAAACAAATCAAAAGAAATTTGAATATTGAAATTCATTTAGAAAATTTGTAAATTTAGATCGTGAAACAACAAGCAAAAATATTCAGAAAATATTCACAAAATTTAAAGCTAAATTTAGTTTTATTTCAGCATAAAGCATTATGAATTTAAATAAAGATAAAACTTTAAATATGTAAATTCATTGTGTTGCAGTAGGCTCGTCACCTATTTAGTAAACTCAATGACATAAGAAACTGATTCATAACCAGAAGCAAACTAGGATAAAAAAAAAGTTCATTGTGCACGCCAGGAAACCCGAATTTTCAAAAATAATTTTTCAAAACTCCTTTACACTTTAACTAGGTGACTAAGACTAGTTTAATTTAATGAAATTTTGAACCGAAAATAAATTCTGGCGTGAGTTAAGAAGCATTTATTATAATATTACTTTACATAATAAAATGTAAACACTGCTTGAAAACAAGGAACTACTAATTAACTAATAAATTTATTGGAAATAATTTTTTTGTCTTTCATCTAGTAGACGTGTCCTTTGAAAACAAAATAAATGTTTTTGCAATAATGATAATATCTGTTACTCGTTTTCTATGTAAATCACCTTATTATGCTATTACATGAAAAATTATTGAATTTATAGGAGTATACTCAATCTTCAACAAGAGTTTTGTTGAAATTTTAAGTCTCTTAAATTCACAGGTTCAATATTATTTTTATCATAAAATTCCGCTTATGTTCTTGCTACTTTGATTTAAAATACCAAAGAACGTAATTATCTAAGAAACTGCGTTATTTTAGTGTAAAAAAGGAAAAATTTTCCTTTTGTATAAATTTCTTGAATCTTAGTTTTGTTATTCAATATTATTATTTCCATAAAATAAGGATGAAATAACAATGATATTGATGACTCTGATTTCATATTAAAATTAATAAAATTTATACAAATGCATAATGAAGTCAAAATATTTATAAAATAAAATTTTTTTCCCTCAAATATAAATATTTACATATACAATAAAAGTTTTTCTTTTTAAAATGAATTTATAAAATAAAAAATTCAAGGATAACGCTATGAGCTCTATTTTTTGTCGTCAACATCAATAAGAACGTTTGCGTGTGTTTGATTCATTCGTTTCCATATGGTAGACAAAAACTGTCATACCATAGATATTTCATTATTTTAATAAATTTTTTTTAGAAATTTTTGCTCAAATTTTATAAAAATAAAAATGCAACAATTTCTTTCTTGTTAGAATTTTATAAAAATTCTTCTTTTGGAAAAATGCGCCATGTCTTTGTCACAATGACAAAATTATGAAAATTAATTTTTTTCATTAAGTATTTGGAAGACATTTTTTGATATCACATTTTTTATACCTTTTTTTGTGAAGCTAAAACTGATACATATAGTATGACTTACAGCAATTATACGCTGTTTAAATATTCTTTATAGTGTTATACGAACTAATAGTTTTCTAATAATATAAAATCGAAGCAAATTTATCATTTAAATTGTATAACAGTTTATAAATTTTTAAAATTTTTGAAATTATATGTTGAACATTTGATGAATAGAGTTGATAATAAATACTGACAAAAAACCCTTTGATATCTTGCATTGGTGCTATTTACCTTATAAAGTAGAAGTTTTGCAAAAATATTTTATAACTATTATTATCGAAATCAAAATCTATGAGTCTTAGAATGATTAGATAGTTAATGATTAAAAATTTTTGCTTAATACTGAATTAAAATTTTTTAAAAATAATAATACTGATTTTGATTTGATTACGCATTTATTAAAATTTGAAGAATTCATTTTAATTTCTTTAAGTTGCAATAATTATTATATATGTTATTAAAATGAAGAAACTATCTCAGAAATTCAGATATGCGTGCAAGAATACGTCCGTAAAGTCTATGCACACTGCAGAATATATTTTTGGAATTACTTTCAGTGTCTTATATCTTATTAACCTCATACAGCATACAAAATACAAAAAAATATAAACTTATTTTATAGTCATAACACATTTAAAGATTTTTACATGCTAAAATTTATTTAATACATGTACATACAAAATCAAAAATATTTTTCTAACTGTTTCGAAAATCAATTCAAAAGTCTAACATATTTTCTTTTGGGGGAAAACTTTATAAAAATAACAAACGGGAATAAAATTTCAAACTTTTTCTTGTTTTTCTTAAGTTTCTGTTTTATTTTCCCACAAGGGTTTTTGCAATCCCTCTCCTTTTTATGATATACATACACACTTCCATATGCAATCATATAAAAATTTATAGTATAACGTACAATTGCATTTTCTTGATGTTTTAAGTATATTGCAATTTTTCAATAAAACTTTCTTCATAGTATTTCTGTAAACTTATCATTGTTTTTGTTTTCTTTTATTTTTTATTTATATACGCTCAAAAATATCGCTTGAAGGTTGAATACTGTTGTCTTGTATAATTTTGTATAGTGTGTAAGATATATGAATGTATGTAATTAATCTTAATGAAATTTGACGTGCGAATATTTTCCCTATTCTCGTATGGTATTATGGTTTAAAAAGTTTTCAAATAAATTTTATTTTTTTTTATTATTTATTTTTAGTTATTTGGTTTTTTAAATCATCTTAAGTTTTATGACAAAAATATACCAAAAATTGTTCAAGAATTCCATTAGAAAATTAAATGGAATATAGTATCGACATTTTGTATACCGAAATTATTTTACGATGCATAAAAGCTTCTCTATTATTATTATGACATTTTGATATTACGTTATGTATATGAGGAAAAGAGAGCAATGATTATATTACTGAGCGAGCATAAAATCATATTATTGTCAGTAATGTCTAATATTTTAAAATTAAGTTTTAAAATTTACTATATTTCGTTCAGCGGCAAAATATTCAAAACAAAATACTCGTAACAGGAATTTTCCAAAAATTTTCATTTCGCTTTTATGATTTGTAAAGTTTATGAAAAATTATTTATTGAATTTTATTTTATTTGGGAACATATTGGTAAGCAATTTTCAACCGTACAAAATTCACATTCAACTGAAAGCTCATAAATAAATTAACTAAAATATTTTTGTTTAGCCAAAGATTATAGAAAAGAAAAGTGAGTAATTGTACAAATTTATCAAAGGATTTGACATTTTTGTTATACCACCTGCATATATAACTTTGGTATGGTGTTTATAATCATTTGAAGGACTCATCTGCGGTATAGACATGTATTCTTACTCAGCGCAAAATTCTGCGTTGAATTAGATATGTGTGTCAGTCCGTCCGTCCGACCGATCACATGATAATTCAAAAACGAATAAATTCCACAAAACTTTCATAGGTTGTTTCTTTATGCCAAGGAGCTATTTATGTTATTGTAACTGAACTGATTTAGGCAACGGGATCGGGTAGCAGCCATACAACTCAAAGAGATTATTTTAAATATTTTAAAAACTAAGCGGTATAAATATGAAATTTTGTTTACGTAAAACGCAAAAGTTAATTTTAAATATTCAGCAAAATAATGGGGTTAGGGTCATGAAACTTGGCAATCATGGCCCCAGTTATAAGTCAGACATATCCTTCAAGTTTTTGTGATATGGTTTGACAGGTTTGAGTAACTGCCATCAAATCATGAAAGTTAATTGTAGATGTTTTAAAAATAAGTTTTTATAATCAGATTGTCAAGGTGCAGGGTATAATTCAATCGTTTTAGATCACGCCACCAACTTAGATTGAATAATACGTCTTAACAACTTTTTGACTTATGCCAGAATATTTGGTATTGGATAGAAGTTTAAGACCCATCTTAACCGAATACAGTGTTGAACAATTAGTGGACGTCATTTATGTATTACGAATGATATAAATTTAAATATTTTATTCTACGTTCTAATCATTTAGTTACTTAGGGATTAGTATCTACAATACTTATGTTATATAAGTTTTAATTGCACAAAACGTAACTGCAGTTAAATTTTAAGTTGAATTTTTATTGAAATTGGTTATTGGTTTCGGACAAATTGAAGAAAGAATGGGAAAATTTGTATTTCAAAACCATAATTGTGTATTTTATGCGAAAACACAATTTTCTTAATATTAATTTAAAAATTTGAAAAAATAAATTGATAAAATATTTTCTTTTTTTCAAAGTTAGTATTATTTAAAGTTTAGCATTTCCTAAGTTACCTGAGGTTTCATAATTCAATACACGAATACAGTATGAACAAATATACACCCGTTCAAACTATTCAATACAATTCGTGTAGATACCCTTTTCTGCTTTTATTTCTCGTTGCTGTTCGACCATTTGTATTTCTCATGCCTCGATTATTTTATACCACATGAGTTGACTGAAAACATGAAAACATAAATTTATTACAAAAGTTTTCAATCAATTCAATAGAATATAAGAGTGGAATACACACGTACATACAAAAAATTATATTTAAAAAAACAATTTTTTTTTATTTGTGTATAAAAGTTTTCGAAAAGTTTTATACTATTTTTTGAAAAAATAAAAATTGCTATTTTTTACTTAGTAAAAATTCTTAGTAAAGAAATAATTAAATGGGAAGTGAAATACAGTAACAAATTGCGTATTTTATAAAATATAGATGGCGCTCTGGTTGCTCTGAAAAATATACTATGGTATTTGACAGAAATAACTAATAATACTGTCAACTCCTGATGACATTGCAAAAATTAACAAATTTTTATTATGAAAAACTATACAATACGCAGGCTTTTCTTGCCCAATGTTAAATGACTGACTTTAGCAATGTTTCAGGTAGGTATAAAAAAAATAATATGAACAGCTTTAATAGTTGTATTCTGTATAAGTAGTTGTTTTTAAATATTATATAATTAAATATTATAGAAAAGGCAGAAAAATGTGTGTTAAAAGAAATTTTTTTATTAAAATTCTGATAAGTGATAAGTCAGTAGAAAGTCACTATTGAGTTAATACCACTTATAGAATTAGTGTTTTTAAACTTTTGTATTGTTTTGAGTCCCCAAAAGTCAAAATTGTTTTATCTTCTAGGTTTCCAAATTCCGTCAAAATCAGGTCCATTTGTCAAAATCATACAAGTAAAACTAAGCCATTTAACAAACATTGATCTTAAGGTTTTTATTATTAGGTAGCTTAACAGATCCTCTGATACAACCGAAACGAAATTTCGATTCAAATTTTAAAAATACACATTGGATTGCCAATCAATTTGAATACAAATATTTAAGTATATAGTGTATAAAAATTGTATTCGCTTTTCCAAATGAAAGAAGAATCCAGCAATATGTTCAAAAAAATTATGAACACGGTTATTGCATTCAATAGCCTAACATCTGAATTCTGTTAGTCAGCAAAGTTAACAGAAATTTTCTCTTTTTAATTTTACAAATTTTGTTTTAAACTCTTTTTCTATAACTATAACAAAAATTTATTTTTGTTAAAAGTTATTTGCAAAAAGTTCCTGATTTTCTTTCCTTTTTAATGATAGGAATACGCTCTCTTAGGGTTATTAAAATTTCAATAACTCAAATGCAAAAATTTTCTTTAAATATTTTATTTTTTAAAAAGATTTAATTAAGTTATGTATAGAATAAAAAGTTTTTTTTTTTACTAAAAAATTTATTAATTTTATTACATGAGAAGTTTTCTAAGATTTTGTATTGCCTGCAACTTACCATTATATTCTTTTAATGTTGTTGTAAAAAAATCAGAACTTTTTAACAAAATTTATTGGAGGCATCAAAAATACTTATTGAATGAATAATGTTGTTAATTTAAAATCTTTATAAAATTCAAAAATTTTAATGATTTAAATTAAAAAAATCTGAATTTCTCATGATTTTTCAATATTATTCTGTAATTAAAATGGAATTATGGAAAAAATTGTAATTAGATTTCAGTACTGAATTGATTTTTAATTGCAACAAAAATTGCATTTCCATTTTATCTCTACAATTATATTTATAATACGTTTCAAATACAGCATTAGAAGCAACAACAATATTACAATAGTCGTACGTATTATTGATTTATTGGTAATCAACACCGGTGAGTAACTTACCAAGTTAGCTTTTTCCACTTAGTGACTCATTACTAAGTGGAATAGCTAGGAACCAAATAAGAAGTGAATTTGGCGAAATGACTGTTATATAAATCTATAAACTTATAAAGGATACAAAACCAAGATGTCAATTTCTTTTTCTGTCATTCAAAACTTCTGTAAAGTAAGGGAGACCCTGTGATCTGCGAAAATGCGCTTGTCCATGCCAGGAAAGATGTCTGTTCGTTCATCTATCCCTTTGCCATTTGTCTTTCTTCACACTTCTGTTCCTGTATCTCAAGCTCGGTTAAATCGATTTAAATAAAAATTTATATCTGACTTTATTTTGACTTTGTCACGCATTGATAAATTTTTTTTGCGTATTTCAGGACTCAACAACTGTATGACAGAAAACAGTAATAATACAAAAACCACGTAGCTTTTCAAAGAAATCAGGTGACAGCAGCTGAACTTTTATTACAGACTGAATATGCATTTTTACGCACTATAAATAAATATTTTATCCATTTGTTTAGTCCACAAATGAGCGAGAAAATTCATTTGGAAAATCAAGACTCGCAAAAAAAACTGTAGCTTAATTTTACATTTTTGATTATACCTAGGAAATTAATAGTGAAACTTCTTGAAATTTAGTATTTAAATTTTATTTACAAATAAAACAAGCCCAATAACTCTTGAAGAATTGAATCACAGGAAGTAGATTTACTTACATTTTTGAATGTATATAGGTTCTTTGAAAAGAGGAGAATTTTTCACAATATTTTCCAATGTTTTCATGAAACTATTAACAATTAATTAACAAAGATATTGTAATATCATTCATAGAATAAATTTAAATCAGTTACCTGTTGTTCATAACAATTATATTCATTCCTGTTGTCGAATAATTTAAGGAATATAAAAATGTAATGAAATTTATTGATATCTTAATATTTTTTTACACACTATGTACTTACATTATAAAATTAACAAATTACATAATGTAATTCATCCTCATATACAACAAATTAAATATCAAAAAAAAAATAATGAAAAATCTACAAAAATAAAATAAGAAGAAAACAAAATGCTTTTATTTCAAAAAATTTCAAATTTCAATAAACTTCCGACAAAATTCAATCAATAAATGGAATTATGAGTAAAAAAAAAACAATTTTTAAATCTAATATAATGCAAGTATAAAGAACCACAAATAGGTTTTATTTTTTTTGTGTAGAAATAAAGTTATTTAATTCTTGTGAAATTTATGGAAATTTAATTTCCCCACATAACATGTTTCCTGTTATATACTTATCTGCAATACAAAATGTGTGTGTGTACATATGTATATTAATTTTTTTCTGGAATAAAAATTGCTTTCCACAAAATAACTTTATAAATAATTTCTTGTTATCCTTATTTACCTTGGTAAACATAAAGAAATTCTAAAAGAAAAAATTCGTCTGTTTCAAAACAACAAAAAAAAACTATAAAAAACATTTTTTTCTCTCCAAAAAAATGTTTTTTTTTGTTCCTTTCTTTGTTACTATACTTATGTTATTCCACGAATTTTAGAAAATTGGTATGCTAATATGAAAATTTGCGACAAATCTTTCAAACGAATAATAGGAAAATGAAGAAAAAAAATGAAACTCCTGTAAAAAAAAATTTTTTTTTTGTCGTAAAAATCTCAGCAGTTTTTGAGAAAAGAAAAAAAAAGGTTTTGGGGGTTGTTTATAATACGAAATTTCATTGGAAAAAAAGTTTTGTAAATTTTCCAAAATTTATTTTAAGAAAAGGAAAAAGAAGAAGTAGAAAAAGTATCAATATTTTTTTTAATTTTAAAAACATATTTCAAGGTTAAATTTTGGCTTATTTACAAAACATTTTCCAATTTGAATAGGAAATGCTCGTGTACCAATAACAATTTCTCATACTAAACTCGAGCTCATTTAAATTACACAATTCATTTCATACAACATAAATTTGTATTTTATTTCGCAAAACCTAAAAGTTCAAAAGTCAACAAAATGGATAATTTTAAATTGTCTTACAATTAGAAACACTTACATGGGAATACCTAATAAACGTACCTGTTATATTGCGATTTTCTTCAATGAAATTAAATTAAAAAATCTCTAAAATATCTTAAGATCTAGAACTTCTCCAAATAAAACATGAAAAGTAAAATTTAATGATTAGGTAAATATAAATAGATTTGAGTCTTATACTGCACCTAGCCCTTTTACTTGTACTTTTAATTTTTTACGATTGAAAAAAGGGCTTTTTTATACGATTTAAAAAACGACTTTTTTAGTTCTTAGTGTGGCGACTCTTGGAGCAACAAAAGCTTTGTAAACTTTTTGATTAAAAACGGGCTGTTCCAGTAGGACCCAACGATACAAAAGATTGTTCAAAATTCAAATTAATAACACTAATTTCGTCTGAAATTTACAATAGAAAATTGGAAGTCAATACCAAATAACAAATGATTTTTATTTTTTGCTATTGTTAATTTTATTTTTCCCAATTCAGTAGTAACATCTTTAGATCTAAATATTATATTTTCTAAATCAAAAACTATGAAATATCTTGGAATAGATTTGTAAGTCAAATTCTAAAGAAACCTTTAAAAAAATTGTAAAAAATTATAAAAGATTTACCTAGTAAGTTTCTATTTCACACAAACAAAAAAACTTATTTAAAACTATATGAATCACATTTTAACATATTTTTAAATTTTCTTTGTACTGTACAACGCACTACACCTGAGTTCATTCCAAATTTACAACATTAAATTCGAAGGGAAATTTCTACCAATACAATAAACTATGTAAACATATACCTGAACAATATAGAATTTAATTCACGTATAGAACTTTTTAAAATTTAATAATTTTCTAGTTCAATTTACACGTACCTACTCGTATAATGTCGTGGATTTTTGACCATAGCTATAAAATTTCAATTGAATTTTTTTTAATATCTTATTTAAATTTAAAAGAACGTTTAATGAGGTGTAAATTAGAATAATATTCCAAATTTAATATTTTATTTTAATATTTACATAATAATTTGACAATAACATATTATATACATATATATATACATATTATGTATAAATATTTCTGTATTGTGAGAGTAAATACAAGGAATTCGAATTTATTCATTTTACAGGATCGAATATTCAAAGAAATCAAAATAAAAGTGAAGTTATGGTAAAATTTATTTTTTCATTGGTTCATATGAAAATGTTAAGAAATACTTCAACGTTAAGTTTTGTGTTGGTAGCATTTACTTATTATTATGAATGTCCAAATATTCCAAATTTTCATCTATGGTAAAATTCAAATATTCAGTAAGGAAAATAAAAATTCTACTTTTTTTTTTTTTTAAATATCCTAATTTATCAATATATTTTTCAATAAATCGTAATCATCTTAAAAATACTAATTTAACTTTTCCTGACTTTTTATTTTTTTTTATAAAAATTTCATTTTCATTTTTTTTTCCGACTTTAAGGAATATGAAAAAAAAAACTAAGCAAGTTAACAACCAGAAGAAATCGAATTATGTTTGGTACTTCAAATTTTCTGAAATAATAAAACAAGGAAAAAAAATAAAAAAAATATATTATTTTAAATGGAGAAAAAATAAAAATATAGAGAATACAGAATAAGTATAACATTATACATAAGAACAACTAATAAGGATATACGAAATTAGAACAAATCCAGAGGAAAATTGGTTTTCAAAATTTCATTTTATTTTGGTTTTTCCTCATTTTTTTTTTAAAACTTAAATCCTTAATACAAAAAATTTATCCACATATCCTTCAAATATTATATTGTTCAATATAAATGATACCTAAGGACATCACTACTCTGTAAAATATAGTACATATATAGGACAGTTATGTAGGTACAATGTAGACATTATAACATTTATAAATGTATATAAAACAAAAATTGAATTGAAAGTAAAACGAATGAAAGTCATTTTCCAAAATATCCGTCTCATAGGAGCTTTTTTCTTTCCAAAATGTTGATCCTTTTTTTTTAATATTTTTTTTGTGTATGCATATTTATACACACATATATATTAATATATATACATGTGTTATATAAAATTATTGTTTTGTTTTTGTTATTTTTTTTTTAAATTTATTTTACCTATACATAGCATTAAATTTATATACAAATAATAAAATAAATACATAGTATATGTGAAAAGGATATCATTCAAATAAAAATAATAATAAAGAAAATAATATAATAAAGAATAAGTAAAAGGAAAATAACAAAACATGAAAAAATATTTTTAAATTCACTTACAAAAATTTAAAAATTGAATGTTTTATTCCACTTGAATTACTATATTGACATGTCAAACGTTTTTGAATATACTTATAGGAAAAGGAAAATAGAAAGAAAAATAAGCGTTAAATGTAAAAGAAAAGTGTTGGTTGCATTTTATTTTACGAGTTCAAGAAAACTTTAAGATATTTTGCACATTAAAATTTTACTATAGCGGAATTCCATTCGGCCAGAGCAGAGAAAAAGATAATGTGGCTTAATTAGTCATAATAAAAGCATTAATTAGAATTAATTATAGAACTATATTGTAAAGTTTTGTTTTGTATAATTATTGAATTTAAATTTAAATTTGACAAATTTACTATTAATAAATAGATTTATTAATTTCAACCAATACTTAATGCAAGTTAGCATCTTAAACAATTGTAATCAAAAACAAAAGTAAAATTTTTCGGTACTTTATTTAACAATTGTCCCATTCGTTCAGCCGAAACACAATCTATTTTATTTTGTGCATTAAAACCACAAATAACTAAATAGAACGTGTAATTATTAAAAAAAGTCATGCTACAAACGTATAAAGAAATAAATTAATTTAATAAATCAAAAATATGCGTTATTTGTGAACATTATGTAAGTCAGTGATTAAAATACCAATATTCTCCTAAAAATATGCAATTTTCGTTGTGTATTACAAGTGAAAATTTAAAATATCAACATTTTTCTTAAAAGTACTGTAAAATAGCAGAGCAAAAACCTCATTATCATTATTTTTCTTTGTCTTTTCCTTTTTCAACATGTACTGACAGTGCATACACATATCTCTATATATGTATATATATATTTGCATATAGTTTAATATACCTTTTCGGTTTTTATTTAATATGTTTTAAACGAGAGAGAAATTCCGAAAAAAGAGAAATGACAAAACCAGAAATAATTGAAAAGGTGTTTAGATTCATTTTACAGTTATATTTTTTAAAATTTCTTTTTCCCATCATTTTCTTATTCTTATTATAGATTGAAATAAAAATATGAATACGAATTGTTGTATCCTTAGAAATTTCTGTTCCGCGTTATTTTTTTCCCTTTTCCTAATACATGAATAAATTATTATATTATTGTGAACGGAAATTGAAATTTTATTTACCGTTCAATTTTAAAATACAAATAACATTAAGCGACAAAAAAGTCTGTAATGTATGTAGATATGTTTGTAAAAAAAAAAGGAGTAGATGTAGGTACATGTTATATGTGAATGCATTTTAATAAGAAAAAAGAATGATGATAGCTGATAGTGTGTTAGACTTCCAATATGGGTTTGATTTAATAAATAAATTTTCACTTGGAAAATATAAAATTGAAGAGTATTGTGAAAAATTTAGTAAAAATACAATATCCGAATGTCATATGCCCGTAAAAATCAATGTTACCAAACGGACAAAAATACAATATCGGAAACTTCATAACGTAATTAGAAAAATTCCGTTATTAAAAGAAAATTGTAACAGTATAAATTTAAAAGAAAATTGTAACAGTTTAAAACTAATTAAAATATTGTAATTATTTTACTTCAAATTGTTCTTTTTCATTTCAAGAATTCAATGATGAATTTTAATTCGATCGTCGCTCATTATATCATGTATTTAATTCATGACTTAAATAATAAATTTATTATAGTTCAATTGAGTTTTCTATAGATTCTACACCTACTATTTTTATTTTGTACTATCATAGTGGAGAATATAGGGGATATCCAAAATCTAGTTGACTCGATTAATAAAATTAAATTCTAAACGTTAAACATTATTTAGCAAATTGACACTGTCTTTTGACAGTGACAAAATTGGCTTTTAATCAAAAATTTATTCTCAAAATTTCTCTCAATCATAATATTGGCAGTTTGGTAACATCACAGTGTAATTTCTCTGCTAGAATGTACACAAACATATTTATCAAATTAAATGCTTCTGATGTCTACTTGTGAATCAATTTATTCAATTGCAAAGTGTATTCTCTCTTTTTTTAACATAATATTTACTTTTGTTAAAAAAAAACAAAACAAAACAAAAATTCATAGCAAAGAATTAGAAAATAAAAATTAAAGAAGGATTCAGGAACTATATAACGGTTCTCTATTTGAATTATCCTTTGTTAAGAAATCAAGTTAAATGATATTATATAGAATAATTATACGATGACTACTGAATATTGTTGATGACACTTGCATTAAATTATTTCGATATGCGCATACAAATATAGTGTACATTTCGTAAATAAGTAATTGACGAATGCAGAATTGCACTCAATCTTTTAACCTTTATGCTTATATACATTTTTACATGAATACAAGGAATTAATATAAAAGGTGTGAGAAAATATTTAATATATGTGTACATTTACTTCAATTCGTATAGGTACTAAGTAACTTTTTGTTTAATTTTTGTTTTTTCATCATATTCAAATATCAAAAGATTAAAATAAAATCTTATACATAATGTATATATGAACATACAAAGGTAACAAAAATAAATTTTGATTTTTACTTTATAGAATATAAATTTTCTTTCACCTTTAAACTTAAATATAGTGAAGTGATGAATGACAAGAAGCAAAAAAACAAAAAAAAAAGTTCAAAGATTAATGAACTGGGGAGAGTTGAACTTTATAGGGGATGATTCGATTTAAAAGGAAAATACATTCTATTTATATACATATTATATACTTACATAAGGACATACAAAAAAGTAAATAAATTACAATATGCAATATGCATAGTGTATACAGATTCGGTTGAATGTTATTGAAATTTTTAATTCTTATCTGAATTAATTATATTAATTGAGTATTCAAGTACTTATTTATAAAATTATTATTATTATTATTATTATTATTATGTAATTAATAGATAATTACAAATATTCATCATAATATCATGCACTTTAAAAATATTTTTACTTTTATCTTTAACTGAAAATCTGTTTGTTTTTATTAAAGAGTATGTTTCATACATAGAGAATGTTGCTTTAATTATTATACTGTAAAAAAATAGAATTTTAATATGAAGCTAAATAATGGGTATTAATAGGTTAATTACTTAAATTTCAACTTTGTACCGTAAGTTTTTCTTATTGATTCATCAAAGGATTACTGCTAAGGATTAAAACTTGTATTTATTACAATGGCAAATGAAAACTTGCCAACAATACAAATTGAAAGATTGTATTAATTGAGGTTACAAATTTGGCAACTGTGTCGTATATTTTTGGGTAAAAATAATGTCTAGTCTACGCGTCAATTTATTTTAAAACTAATTTTCGATATTTTTCCTTTATCATTTGCTTCCGTTTTTCACTTATCCCTTCTTCTTCTTGTAAACGTATATTCTTGAACCATAATACCAAAAGTCTCTAAGTAAAGTGCAAAACAGCCAAATTCTGCATTCAAATCGAACAAATAACATAATTATTGGAAATTCAAAACCAAATTAATTTCTTAATTTCAACAATTTCAATTTTATAAACATTTGTTGGGAGCTACAAAAATGCCGTGAATCGAAAAATCGCATTAAAACTTATTATTAAAAAAATAAATATAAGAGAGTGGCTTAAAATAAAATATGACTGTAAGATGGCGGTATTCTAGTTACCATTCTTCTAGTGATACTGTAATAGTCTACCTTACAGTTTTATAGCAAAAATCACATAAAGTGTGAAACTGCATATACATTCAATAATAGTAGAAAAACAAAATCGAAAAGTTAGAAAATTTTATTTACTTCTGTATTTGGAAAATTGGGATAGCAACTAGGATAGGATCTTCAAACAAATTTAATAGAAGTTTATCTGTAAACTGTTCTGGTACAGATGCATTAAGAAAAACAAGTTAATGGAAACCAATTTTTAGCGGCTGCGTTAGGAAATCTTATCAGTAACAGATGTAATGTTGTTAGCAAAAACATTATATTCGTTCCACTTACTCCATATGAAGCTAATGTGGAATAATATTCACTTAAAAGCTAATACAACTTTAATTTTTTGTATAAGAATCAGATGATGAATTTTTTTATTTTTGCTTTTCATTGGTAAAATAAATATTTTATTTATTTATGTTTTCTTTACCAAAATATTTATTTTTATTAACACTTTAAAATACATTGCCACATTTTGTCCAGAATATTAGAATCTGTTTTTGAATAGGTTTTTACAAGGGTATTTCCTCTCACCTCTTCAATTACGAGTATGTTACTGTTGATTTTATAATTTTTTATAATTTTAAAATACTTATGTACTTTTAGTTGTAATGAGTTTTTCAATTGCTTGATTATTAACCATTTTTTCCAAAGCTGTAAATAAAATAAAGAACGATGAAATCAAGAAATTTCAAATATATTGAATATGCGTATTAATTTTTATTTTTTTTTTTTATTAAACTTTTTATTAACTTTCTTTAAAATTTCTATTTTTATACTTAAAATTCCTTAAATATATTTAAGAGTTTAAATATTTTCCTACTTATAACCATTTCTTAATATTATCGTCTCAATTATAGCAAGGTAAATGACATATTTAATAAAGATTACATTCTATATCCTTAAGTAATCATTTTTAACAGTTAATAAACAAAAGTAAACCTAATAACTGTATATAAAAGATAAAAATGAAAAGTACAACAACGGAAAATATAATTCCCTTTAGCGCAGTTATGCGAAACCTCTTGAAAGAAACTTATTGTGCATCCAATGTTCATCCTACTATACTATTTTAAGTATTCTAGTAAAAAAGAACAAAAAAAGAGAAACAAAAAAGAAAAAAAAGAAGGACTTAAAAATGCACTTTTCCTTTAATGTATTAAATTTTATGTTCTTCCTTTAATATAAAGTTTTCCTCTTCTATCAGTCTCTGTTTTGGTTCTTTTCTCATCTTTGCTTTAACAAATTAAAGAGCTTTATCTTTTTCTTTAAAATTAACTATCTCTTTCTAATCCTTCACAATTATTAAAAAAAAAATATATGTATATACAAGATTATATTTTTTTTCTCCTTGTAACAGAAACAAGTTTAAAATATCATTGAATATCAGAGGTTTTACTTTTATTTCAATTAAAATGTACTAGGTATGAACATTTTATAGAAAGCGAGAAAATATATTTGAAAGTTGCAAAATAATTAAATTGGAACATGTGAAATGTGTTAAATCACTTCAACATATAGCCCAAATATTTATTTTTCCAAAAATTTAAAATTTTGAAATTAACAAATTTCTGAAACTTTAAGTACTGCCATAATATTTCATTTATAGCTTTTGACGAATTTCTGAATTGTTAAGAACTTGAACCATCTTGCAGTTAAGTTATAGTCTATAGGACATCATGCTTGCAAACCCTTGGAAGAAGAATTTCCTGATTTTATTCAAGCCTATGTGTATATACTATCATAGTAAGGAGGCATTATGTATTTTTTATGATGGGCGTAACACAGAATGCAAGACATTTTTTCTCTTAAAGCATAGTACATTAAGCCTACTTGCAGTGGAATTTTCATTCGATAAACATATCGGTCCATTTTATTTATCAAATTGCTTATTTGAGAATGGAAAAGGACATTAAGGTTAAAATTTGTTACTGCAAATGCTTCTTATTGTACTATATGCAATTTGCAAATGAATGAAATTTTACTGGAAGCAGGCTTTGAATGAGGTCAAGAAATCCATGTAAAACAGCATCTCGCGTAGAGCTAAAATTTATTTCTCAAGACCATTCTGCTATTATTATAATGTTTTATACAAATTTGTCAATAGTTTTTTTTCTGTCTTCCATAAAATTACATTCTCATATTAAGATTTAAACTTTATATGAATAAAATTTAATACAATTCCATTTTTGTTTCATTGATTGGTATTATTAATATTTAAATCACAGATTTATAAAATAGAAGAACACAAAAAAGACAACATCTAAGTATATACGCTACTACTATAATAATTTCAAAATTATCCTTTAGGAATAATGTCAAATATATTGTAGCACTGCCGTCGTACATAATTTCATTTCGAATGCTCATAAAGTACCTATCAACGAAGTGAATATACTATTTTATATATATATATATCAGAAAATAGAATGAAACAACCTGGCAAAGTTCACAATTCACGTTCTGAATTCTGAGTAGAATTGAAAATAAATTTTACAATCCAAGATGAGCATTAAAAAAAAAAAAATAAAAATAAAACCGTAAGCAAAAAAAAAGAGCAAAACAAAAGTTTAAATAGAGAAAAGTGTAGAAGGTATATTACATACGAACAACGCAACTATATAATAATATTATAAAGATAGAAAAACGAGGACATGGTTGAGTGGTTCTTGATGTCAACTTAAATATATGTATATATTTATAAAGTATATTAACACACATACATATATACATAATTGTACCAAAAGGCATAGGGAATTAAGAAGAACAAAAGCTGAATATAAAAAATACAAAAGTAAGGAGAGAACACACAAAGAAAAAAAAATAATAAACTATCGTAACAGAAATCGCATCTGATCTACCAGAAATGGTACGTACCATCATATTATATGTATGTACAACAAATTTATTTATAATAAGAACAGTTCTATATACGTATATAAAAAGGTATATGTATAAATAAAACAATAAAAGTTATATTTTTATTTAATAAAAATATACACGAAGAAAAACAAGTTACAAAGTAAATATACTACTTTAGGTGTTTTATAGCATTTTATATGATGCATGTAATAGAAGCTGCATCAATAAGGTTAGTGCTCCATTGAAATTTTCCTTTGTATTCTCATTCTTTTCGTTTTGCTATTTTTTGTTCTTTGCGATTTTATGAATCTATAAATTATTATTGCTGTATATAGTGAAATGTTCGAATTTATGTAGATGGCCTTTTTATATATAATATCAAGTCATATAAAATTATACTATGAGAGATATACACTTATTATATGCAAAGAATAATTATTCTTATACTACACATAAAATATTGATAAAATTGTATATTCATAATTATCACTGCAATAAAAATTGCAGAAAAATTAGCTCTTCAAATCTGTATTATATATTTGCTGTTAGAGAATAGAGGAAGTTAGCGTATTTTATATGTACGTATACTGTCGGAGCTAAAAATACAATTAATAATAATTAAAAATAAGTGAATACAAAATAAAATGTAAATTTATTTGAAAATTTAATTTATAAAATTTAATTACGTTTTAATCCATCAACTGAAAAAAGTCGGGGAAAAAATGAGATTATAAGGTGAATTTTAATAGATGCTTTGAATACATTTTTTATGGTAATTTTTTCTATTAAAGTTTTCCTTTATGTTTGTATAAACTTCATGTCGCTTGATGTAAACAAAAAT
This sequence comes from Condylostylus longicornis, assembly GCF_029603195.1. Classification (NCBI taxonomy): domain Eukaryota; kingdom Metazoa; phylum Arthropoda; class Insecta; order Diptera; family Dolichopodidae; genus Condylostylus; species Condylostylus longicornis. The sequence continues at coordinate 1,979,558 of NW_026577984.1, forward strand.
AAAATTAGCATTTACGCTCAGTAATTGTATTCAAAAAAAAATATCAAAAATGCAACTTATTAAAAAAACATCTTTGATGAAGCAGTTAAAAAATGAAACTTCAAAAACTAAATATAATATCAGCATAGCTTATTTAAAAACTTTATCAGAATTATAAATTAAACTCAAATAAATAACACTTTTGCCTTGAGTAAGTGAAAATACTGCTTTTGAACACAATTAATTATTATTTATGCTCATTATTGAAATTTTCTATCATTCATACTTATACAAAAAAATATTAATCAATTGCATACTTTTGGGGTGAGGAAAAGAAAAAATTTAAAAAAGGGAGTTAGGACCATTAGCTTTTTGATTTTTGATCAAACTGCAGGCTTCTACAAATTTTTGAAATTTGAGGAAGCCTGCAGTTTCGGAAACTTAAGGAACTGAAAATTCAAATTTTACAAATTTCGACTGACGATAACTTGAAAGATGATGGAGGTGGAAAAAAACTTCTTCCAACGAGAAAATTTCAGACTTCTACCAATTACTGTCTAGAAAAAAAACGATATAAAAATTAAAAAAAACGGGTTTATGTAATAGTTACTTTCGTCGGACATTTTGTTTTTCGAATGTTTGACTATACAGTACTGAACAAGAAACTCTTCTGTGTATGCAGAATTTTAAAAACTTTTGTTACTTTGATTTGTCATTTTGAGGGCTTTGAAAAGTCATACTCTTAGACGGGGGAAATTTACTAATTTATATGGTAGAAGTTCCTAGTACGTATCGTTTTTTTTGGAAACTATAATAAAATTCAATTTTCACCTGACTCTAACCCATATACTTACAATATTTTTGTAATCAAAGAATTAACAATTTTCTGTTCGAACAATATTATACAGTTATTGCTGATGTAATTTTACTAATTTCTAAAGCCCATCAATTCTCCATAATTACAAAACAAAAAAAAAAATTACTCTTTATAGTTTAAGTAACAACGTATTAAACATGTTATTTTCAACTTTACTGTAATAATTTAGTAACGCAGTGCAATCATATTAATAAAAAATACTAAAACCAGAAAAAAAATATTACATAAATTTTTTTCTTTCTTACTTTATAACTTATTTTTTAATAAAGTAATTTAAAACGATTCCTTTTGTTTTATGTCTTGTACATGAAAGAATGGAAATGAAAACCAGACATAGTCACAGACCTAAAATGAAATTTTTTAAAGAATGTAGAAAATTTAATACCACATTTTGTTATAATTCTATTGTACAGTGAAATAAATTCATTAAATACCGATATCCTATTACTTTTATACGAACTACAAGAAATATATTGGATTAACGTGATGAGATTTTTGCTCTACTTGGAATTTTGAATAGTACGGCAAAGTTTGTAACAAAATTGAAATGCCTAATATAATATTTACACAACTACAACAACTAAGTTTAACTTTTGCTCTTGCAGAACTGAAAACTAGCTCTAAAAATATTTTCAAATAATTATAATAGAATAAATTAGGATATTCCAAGTTTCACTCATTATTTTACAATATTTGTGTCACTATAGAAAAAAACCATTGCGGCGGAATTTACTTCGGGTTGTATTCAGTCCATAACATAATTTTAATCTAAAGAGAGGTCAATGAAAATTTATATTTAAGGTAAATATCTCGAAGTCAAATTAAAAATCTCTTTATAAAAATTCAGTTTTTACCATTATTTTATCTTAACAATTTACTTTTGTCTCATACTTCTCTATATATATGCAGGTATAATACAAAGTATACTGTGTCTGTATGTTTGTCAGTTATTACTCTTCTCATTTTCACCTTTTGCTTGTGTTAATGCTCTTTTGTTTTATTTTTTTCTTAATTTTTTAAAGTTACTGATTTAATTTTATTTTGTAAGATTTATGTATACACATAAAATACATACTTGCCTTAATAAATTTACTTATATATATTGTTGTGAATGTATATGTATATAAGTCTAATTATTTTGAAATTAAATAGTGTTGCGAGTCGTTGATGTCGTCTGCTCCACTTCTTTACTGTGTATTTTGTTTTTCTTATAACTTATTATTAGCAATTATCCTACAATAGTAAGGTACTTTAGGCGAATAAATAATAATAGGTAAAATTAAACAAAAAAAAAAAAGAAAATATATAGGTCGCTTGTTGTTGCATATTTGTTGGCTGTACCTCTACTCTGTAAATTTATTTTTTCATGTTTTATTGTTTATATAATAATATTTTTGCGCTTTTTTACAGTAAGTATAACATTATCTTGTATGTTATATTACAGAATTTAATTTTTTAATTTTCTGATTTAATACTACTTATTTAATTTCATAGAACATTATATATATATAAACTGAAAACCCCATGAACTTTTTCCGTAACAATAAGAATAATGTTAAACAATATTTTACATACACACACACATACATACATGCATAAATAAATGCAAAAAAATCTCAAAATTGAAATACTTAACTAACTAGGTAGCTAATTTTACTTTTTTATTTGTTTTTTTTTTTTTAATTATTATATTTAACTGTATATTTGTATAGAACTTTGCTTATTTATCATTTCATTGGAAAGTAGGTTAGAGGAAAGTTTTCTGTCATTTTGTGAATTAATATTTGCCTTTTTGTTTTTTGTACTATTTTTCACTTTATTTCCTTAATTACTAAATAAAACAGAAAAAAAATAGTAAGTACAAATTATTAAAAGGATTTCTGTAAACTTTTGTGTACATTTTACATACATGCATATGTGTAGCCATGTAGCTACAAACATTATTTTATTTTCTAATTTTTCACATATTAATAGGGTAATTAACCATAAATACATATTCATTTAAATGTTTAAATTTCCCTATATATTTATAACAATATAAAAGTTATAGTTTGATGATCACTTAAAAAACTTTTCATAGTATTCAGAGAGAAATGGAAATTGGTTTTTTTTACAAAATGGTAAAAAGGGAAAAGTGTGATTATAGTTCATATACTTTTGATATTTGAATATAAAATTGTTATACCGTTATAATAATAATATTCACATGTATACAAAATAAATATTTATGCCGTTTATAATCATATAATTATTATTTACATGTGGTTTACTTTATAATATTGTTTTGCTTTTTTTTTTTAAAGTTCTACCTTATTGAAAGTTAACAACTTAATTTTATAATTTTATTGTAAATAGAGCACGCAAATTATATTGTACATATACGGTATACGCAATTTGGTTTAATATTTAAAAAAAAATATATAAAAAGTAAAGTATAAAGAGTTAAAGTTGAAAGAATGAAATCTGTACTTACAGTACAGTTAATTTGAACTTACGATATAAAATTATTGTGCTAAATGATAATAATGAGATTGTAATTGCACTACATACAAAGTAATAGCTTATTAAAAGTAATTTAAACTGTGTTTTAATTTTACTGAAATTATGTGAAAACACCAAAATTCGCATACCGAGTCGCCTATTTTTTTGAAATTTAATATTTAATTTCAGGGTTTTAAAATAAACTTAAAAAATTTTTGATAATATCAGGACTGAAGTTCCAAGGCCGATTTTCACTGTTTTTACCATAACTAAGGAACTAAAAGAACGAATTGTTTTAAATGTAATATTTGAATTCTATTTGCTGTCGGAAGAAGCTGACAAACTTTTACAAAATATCGACGACATAAATTAAACCTGTAGTAAAGGCTAAATTAACATTATTCTAGGTATGTTAACTAAAAGCCTTCTAGTGTCCTTAAAATTGGAAGGAAGTGTTCTAAAGGTATTTTCATAATTTTCTGTATAACTTTCGCTAAAATAGACAACATACACTGCAGTGGAAAATGCGCTCATCACATCAGATTTTTTAAATTTAGTTTCATGTAAATTACGTATACATTGTGTAAATTTTTGTAGTGTATAATTTATTTTATCAAAATTTGATCTTATACAATATGAGCGAATCTATCCATACAAAAAAACTTAAAATAACCAAAAAAAAAAAACTGATGCGGACCTACCGTATTATTGTGTAGGATGTTGACAATGTCATTTCTAAAGCATTTATTTCAAATTTTATAACAAATAGAAAATATCCTTTAATTACCTACAGAAATGTAAATTTGACTGTTGAGATCCATTTTTTGTGATCAAGTTTTCCTGCAAAGTTATCAACTTAATTTCGTTGACAATAAGCACTTAAATATTAAATTTCAAAAAATTTCATTAATTAGTTTTTTCTGGATATAATGAAATATATGTAAGGGCAGACCATTGTAAAAGTTTTGTTTTCGAACTCTAATGTTCTTGAAAATTGGTGTTGACAGTGCTTTTCTCAATTAGTTATTCACTCAAAAATTATCGCTTCTTTTCTCATTAAGAAAAAATTTTTTCCTAGCTAGATAAACTATTTATAAGTATCTATAATAAATTACAAACTATTTAGGTGTAGAAGTTAATAAATTTTATTCTAATACTCAAATTAGGTTCACAGTTTGTTCGAGTAGTTGCAATATTAATGCTTTAGTACTGAAATTAACCAAACAAAAATATAGTTCTTTTATTTTCAGAAAAGACGGTTCGGGTTGTACTTCTCTATTTGGAATATTCATACAATTTTAAAAATAATTTCATCACATCCCAGAAACTACATGGGCTACAATACTGAAATTTTATTAAATGAATTTTACGTATTGGTATGATTACGATCACAGGTACCATATTCAACCCCGTATACGGGAAAGTAAAAAAGGTATTTGTTAATTAAAAAATTTACCTTTTTCAGCAGAAGATTATGTGTAATATGCGATCATTGACATAGTGCGGTAAGTAAAGTAAATACTAAATTCTTTTATACTTTAATGAAGACAAAATGAGGCTCATAACATAATTTTAAATAAATACCTATAAAAACAATATACGAATTAACAGTAGTTTGAAAAACTAGTTTATATTTTCTAGTAAAAATTTTTAATACTAAAGTCCTTTGATATTATTAACCAACGACCAAAGTTGTATTTTTTATATACCCAAAATTATATAAGCAAATAATTAAGTTTCAAGATTTTTTGATAAAATATTTATAAATAATCATTTTTTATTCATTAATTTGTTATTAATAAGGGTATTTACTCTCTTTAGTTATTCCTAAAAAATAAATAAATGGAATTTTTCAAAACCAGTATAAATTTGCACAAAAAACAACTCAATATAGGGGGGAACATAATTGAAAATACACAAGTCATGTACAAAAAAATGTTTTACAACACATAGTCAATAAAACTAATTAAATTTTCTATAATGCTATACACTGATCCAATATACAAAATTAAAAATAAAATCAAAGGGAAAAGTTTTTTCTTTGATATTTTTATAAACTGTATACAAAGTACTTCCTTATGGAGGCTGTCATTACCATAATTAATTTTAAACTTAAAATACATAATATCATTCAATTGCTTGTGTTGTACTTTCATTTAGAAAATAGAAAATTTTTATTATGTAATTATAAAATCTCAAATCAGTGCATACATTGTCTCGTTCTTATAAAATTTTAGATTTGCGGAATAGTTCAAAAGTAATAAATTATATTGTTGTAGTAGGTGTAAAAAGGTTTAGGTAAATGTTAATTGAATTAATTGATTTTAATTTTATTCAGAAATAAGTACAAAGTAAATACAAATTGAATATGAAAAATAATAGTAATGTTACATTCAAAACAACTAAAGAATCTCAATTAAACAAAACAAAGAATCAGTTAACGGAAAAACACAGTTATTCCGTTAGGCTGCCTTACATATATATACAAGGATTGCAAAAATACCATGTGATAGAAAACTCTGTTAGAGATAGTTGTTCTTATACATTTCGTGCCTAATTACATTAAATCAAAATTAGGTTTATAAGCAAAATATTTTAGAATTTCATTCAATTTTAAATTATTTATTTATAGCGCATAAATCAATTAAAAATATTAATGCCAAAAATTTTATGTCCAACCCAACTGTTATATTAAATCGTAAAGTAAAAAAACAACCTCTCGTTCTATCTTAATATAAGTATAATAATTATTTATCCAGATTGTTTTTCCACACGATTCCAATTCTATTTTTCCATTACTCTCAAAAAATTTTCATGTAAATGACTTTCTAAATTGCTTTCACTCACTATAGGTATATATTATTTATATGTTTGTAAATTGGTATATTTTATGAAAAATTTTATTTTCACATTAATCATTCTTAATCATCTTCATTATTTGAAAAGACAAGAAAAATATTTAATTGTGTTACTTATTTATGAATCTGTTAAATATTATTATACAATAATTATTAGAAAAGAATAAAGAAAATGAAAAATAAAAAAAGCAGTTTACCAACTCTTAATATCTTAGAAATTTAAATTATTTATCTAGATTTTTTTTTCATTATAGCTTAGCTTTCTATACTTATAAGAAAAAGATTTGAGCGAAATTCTTGAAAATCATCAATCATAAAATTTAACTATATAGGTAAGCGGTATAATATACTTACACGGAACACGCATAGAATGGAAAATTGCATGAAAATAGGGTAATCTTAAAATTCTAAGTTTATTTGACTGTTTTTCAATTGGAAACTAATTAGGAAATTGAAATAATATTGAGAAGTAAAAAGCGAAAACAGTTATAGCCTTTCTTACGAAAGCCATAAGAATTTTATCTAGTAGGTTTATACTGTAATAAGAACAAATTTTACAAAATAAATTGTTATGGTAGCAACCATAAAAACCAGAAATTTCTACTTTAGTATAAAACTTGATTGTAACACCGATTATAGTATTTTGTTGCGTTAATTTTAATTAAGTTCTGTTACCGCAATAGTTTCTGAGATATGACCAAATTATTTTGGACTTTGAAAGATATCCCCATCTTCACTGTTGCACTGGTCGAATACAACATTCGATCTTATTTGCCATATACTTTCCTGTTATTAAGAGTCGTACATGCATGGATACACATAGTATATACGTTATTTTTGAATCTTGAACCCAAGTAAAATTTTTTCTCGAAAATTTAACTTAATAATAGAGAAATTTAATCGCATATAATATAGCATTGTCATTTAAATAATTTTAATCTACATATTAGTGCTCAAAAAATTAAAGAGCTTTACTAAACTATATCGCTTAAAAATAAGATTAAAAACGTGTCAACAACTCAATTATTTTCTATTTAATTATATTTTAGAAACTATAATAATTTTATATAATTTATTTTAAATACTCATGTATATACATATATCATTATATTTACCCTACATATGCATATACAGAAAATTATAGCATTTCTAATAAAAAAATAACTCGAGCTCATCATTAATGTGTGCGAATATAATAACTGGTATAGGATGTATAGCTTTGTATATATTTATTATATTTGTATTATGTATATATATATATGATTATAATTATTTATCTAAAAACTCATACAACTACAATATAATGAAAATTTGTTTCGCTCTATATTTTATCTTCTTTCTATATAGCATCTTATAGTATGAATGTACCTTATACCTACTTACGCTACTTTTCCTCCTATGTCTACCATACAAAGATCAATTTTTCCGTAACAGAAAAAAACATTGCTTAAACTTTACGTAGATACTCGTATATATATCTACATAATAAAATATGTAAGAATGAAACAAAGAAAAACAATGAACCACCAAAAAGAAAACCAATTATACTACTGGGATAGAAAACTTTAACTGAAAAAGTAATAAACGACTTTCGATATTAATGATCCAAAAATCCATCCCATAAAATTAAATGAAAGGAATCAAATTTGATTTTTTTCACTTCGGATTTTATAATACACGTCAGCTATCAATACCCTACCTACATACATACATCTTACAAAAGTGGGTACTGAGGAACGCTTTTAATACCATATTTAAAATCTCATATTCAAGTCACAAACTCATTGTAAAAACGTCTTTTTAATAAAATTTGATTTTTATTTTCATTTCCATTTGATTTTTCTTATTCTTTTTGTTATTCTATTTCTTTGTGGTATAATAGTCGCATTATTATGTCAAACAATTGTTTATACATTTACTTTTATGTAAATATACATACATAATATATAAACCTACATATTTTAATACCTTCTGCCTATTACAACAGAAAAATTAAAGTCAACCTCAAAAAAAAAATAATATTCAACGGAGGCATAGACAGCCTAACCATTCTATATTTTGATTGCAAAATATTATAAGAAAAATAAAAAGAAAGGTAACAAAGAAAAAGTAAAGGAGAAAAAAAAAAGAAAAACCTTCGGGTTTCATTTAATAATCACGATCAACAAATTATTCAGGTTCACCTACTTTAAAGTTGAGTGTCAGAGATTTAGAAGCTGAATAATCTGAACGTAGGTACTACTTTCAAGTCAAGAAAAACAAAAACCAAAAAATTGAATTTTTGTAAAGTTACAAGTATTTTTATATATGTATGTATATGTATTTCATGTAGCTATAAGTATACAGGAAAAAATACTTAAAGAAAATTTTTTGTACACGATTTCGTGGTGTTCATTTTATTTATTTATTTACTTTTTTCTTTAATTCGTTCATATTTTTCTGACATCGGAATTCGGAATTGCAACAATTTTAACCTGAAACAAAAGTATTTTTGTATAATATAATGAAATAAACAAACAAATAACAGAAAAAGAATGAAAAACAATTGAATAGAATCCAAGTCATCTTTTATTGAAAGTTAAGTAGATGGTGTCCTCTTTGTAAGGCTATAATTTCTAATATGATTATAAAATTGAGATAAAAAATCAAAGAAAAATTTTAAAATGGTTAAGAAATATTTTATAAAATTCGAGATATTTAAATTTTTTTCAGAATTATTTAACATTGGGTCTTATTTTGGGAAGCGGATTAATAAGTAATGATATTTATGACAACAATATTGATAAAATTGTATTATAGACAGAAATCATTTGAATTAATTAGATTTTGTTTTTGTAATGATAACTGATAACAGCTATACTTACTTAAAATAATTTTATAACAACTTTTAAAACTTAAATTTTATAATACAATACTAGGAGTTTTTGATTATCTTATGAGATTCTTTGAATTCCTTGATAAATATGAGGCTTACCACATTTAACAGGGTATGAAAAGCCCTCTGGCGGTACGAATTTTTCATAGTTGTTTTTAGTGTTCATAGTATTATTGAGATTATAAAATTATCGAATTTGATTATTCTTGAACGGTTATATAATTTTACTTAAATTATGTAGGTAATGTTTGTACCCTGATTTAGATTTTCTGTATGTTTTAGGGAATACTCATTTTCTCTCAAATTTCTAGATTTTTTCGATTGGTGGTCTCCAATTATTAATTTTATCCCCAAACGGTCTTATTACGACTTGAATTAATATTGTGAAACTTTTTTAGGGTCCCATTACTTAATGTTATCATGAGTTTTTTATAAATTTATTGCATACTTTTCAGCTGTTTACAAAATTTTAATATTTTTTCAATAACAAGGTGTTCGTTCCAATGAAAAATATTGTCCTCCAGATACTCTCATTTTCTTCTTATAACCAATCTAAAATTTGCCCTAAAATATTAAATTTTCTAATATTCAACAACTTATGCAGTTTTTTTCCTTTCAAAAACATAGCGATTATATAAGAAATCTCTCAATTTAAGATATCGTTTACTTGTATTTACCTTAAAAATGTTTAAATCGTTAAAATTTTAACCAATCAAATTGTTTCAAAGTTTATTAAAACAAATAAGGATATTTTATTGCAACGATAACTTTAACATTGTTTGTACCCTTTCTTTTTTTTTCATTTTCTAATTAGTTATTCAGTTAACATTAAAAAAATTAAATAGATTTAAGCCATAAGTAAAAAAACAAACAACACAATAAGTATAACTATTTCCCTGCACAAAACTACAACTTAAATCTCAATAATTTTCATTTAAACCGGAAAATTGTTTGTAAAAGTTATTAAAGTCTTTTTATAAGTTCATATCACAAAAGATTACAAAAAAGACACAGAGAACAGCTAGAAAAAAATTAAAACTACACGTAGACTTCAACTCAAAGCTTATATACATATATATATATACATATGTATTTATATACACATTCATACTAGCAGTATAGATAATTAACATCGAAATAAAATATTGTAGTTTCCTTAGTGCTTATTTAACTATCCATAAAAGTTTATCAGTAGTTAATAACGTGAAAAGCTCATGCCGTATATATAAAGTTGAAATATTATTTAAGACCCAAAGTTACTACAGGTATCGAAAATTACAAAAAACAAGAAAAAAATTAGTAGAGTTTTGATAACTTTGTCTTTTATACATAAAAAACTGCAAAAAAAAATTTGTAATCAACCTGCAGTGTGAAAGGAAAATGTTGTCATGGCGGAAATTTTTTGCTCAGAAGTATACAGAAAATAAGATTAAATACTCAATCAAAAATTTAAACAGCGGAAAAAATTGTCATAATAAATTGGGTTTGTAAATTATGTATTTTTATGGAGAACTATTCATAACGTATACGATATTTGATTTTACTTTTATAATGCAGCATTCTAAAAGTATTGTTATGGAATTATTTTACCGAAAGAATTGGTAAAGAATTCTAAAGTAGAAAAATGCACATATACATCTTTACTAGAAACTAATTTCCGTAGAAGAAATTTGTTTTCAAAAGTTATAACCCCTCAAAACCCCTATAAATGCAATTTTTTAACTATTTATTGCAGTGAAACCATAAGCATTTTTCGAATTTTGCAAACGCAGATGTATAACGGCTGGCTTCTTCTGTCCGGTCATACCATATTTTAATATTCGTTTTTTTTAAAATATTTGATGTCATTTCTCTTGTAGACATCAGGTTGTTACAGTCTGAAATTTTTTTTCCATCTCCGAAGTCATCGTCTTTCGAAATTTGTAAAATTTGAATTTTTTGTACCTTATATTTCCGAAATTTCAACCTTTTTCAAATTGCTATAAATATAGAAAGCTTACGGTAAATCCCATGCTATTAAAATATATTATTATTTTTTTTTAAGTCACCCTTTAAATCGAGCATGTTATGTTAACGCTTCTTTAAATTTATTTTTGCCTTATTTCAAAGACTACATAAATCGTTCATCCTAAATATATGCAATCCTAGAAATAGTTTCGTATATGAATGAAAGTAATTTTATTAGTGTATTTTCACTTGTTCAAGGAAAAAGTGTTACATTACAAACCATTGGGTTACATTACAACTTTATTTAAATTTTTTTCGATACACGCTGAAAATCTGTATGTATCTCAAAGTGTCCAAGTTATTATATTGAACTCTTGTCCACATTTTGTATACATTTTTCTATGAGAATTTTTTGTCTTAGCATTTTTTTATTGTTTTCAAATTTCTGTAAGTTCTGAAACTTTTGAAAGGCAATAAATGCTTACATACCTACATATATAGTCACATGGTCACATACAACATTACTAAGTTTAGTACATATTAAAATTTCCATTAAAAAAAGAACTTTGCTTTTTTATTTCGATTCGTAGTTACTTATGTACATACATACAATTCACTTTAATATTTTGTGATCTACCTTTCTTATGTCTACTTCTACTTCAACGTCTTGTAACTTTGTTGGTTGGTTTCTGCTGTTTTTTTAACGGACGTTTACCTTTTTTGATTAAAAAATATAATTTTTCTGTTGTCTTTTTTCTATTTCTCTTTCGTTTTTGTAATCAATTACAGTTATTTGCTTGTAATTTCCTCTATCTAAAATAAGTACGAAAAATAAACTTATTTTGTTCGTTATTTATGGTGCACAAAACAAATATGACTATAAGCAGGGTTGCCACAGCAGGAGGAAGAAAAATACCAATTTATTTAAAAAGTTACCAAGTCAAAGACGAAACTAGAAGAAAATCTTATGGTGTTGCACATAACGTTACCTCAGAGTTTATTCAACTTAGGTTCTATATTTTCATTCCTTAAAAAACTTCATTCCAATTTTAAGGAAGCCTGTAAGATATCTCGAAAAATGAAGATTTGGCTTTTAGACCACTTTTTGGTGTCCGATTTCCCTGAAAACTTCATTACTTAGTTGAATTCGAGATACACAAGAGCACAAGGAGGCAAAAAGTTAACGTTTCTGTTCATATTCCTTGCACTATGGAGTGCGAATTTCAGTATTAAGAATTTAGAATTTATGGCAAAGTTATGAAAACGGATAAAAAGTTACCAAATGAAAATAAATATACTACTTTTGCTAAATGGCAACCCTAACTGTACCTTAATATGGATTGAGGTAAATGTATGGTAAGTAAGTATATTTATGTATTGAAATAGATAAATATTTAAGTGTGTACACATTATACCTTATGGAATATAAATAAAAGAAAAAACATTGTAAATATACGCCGAGCCACAAAACAATAAATCTTAAATTAAAAACAGAAATATAAGAGTGCGAATGAGTATTCTTTAGCCTAATTTAGAACAAGATTTTTATCATATTTACACCTTGTATGCACCCTAATTAAATATACAAAAATTTCTTGAAGGGTTCCCAGATAAAATCTGACACAGAAAAAGTACAACTTTCATGTGAGCTTCTGTGTTACTTTCATGTGTAAAATTGCATATAATTTTATTACATACTTTATGTGTTAAAATATTGGTGTTATAAATATAATTATATTTTGTAAATTTTAATTTATCATAGGTACATGCAATTTCTCTCCCTTTTTCTTTCTTATGAGATGAGGATAACAATGGAAAAGAAAGTGTGTTACGTACTTATCTGAATTTATTTCATTAACAATACATAGAATGTGCAATGTATGTAAAAATTTAATTGTTTAAAAAAAAGGGAACCCATATACGAGTAATGTTTTTCTCCAAAACAAAGCAAACGAATAGAAAATAATTGTGGATTTACGAAAATGTTATTCGTATATTGCTTACAGTGAGATCAATAAAACTGTTTTAGCAATGGCGTTATTTTGTCTAAATAAAATTTAAAATTCAAATAAATGTTGACTACTTAGTTTAGCGAAGCGTTTGCAAACCTAATTGCTCTGTTATAACTTAAACAAATTTAGGTATATGTACATACATATATGAATTTCATACTTGTATTCTTTACAAATTTCGGGAAATTTTACAAATTGGTGGTGGAAAAATATTTTCTTCTAAAAGAATATATTATTTACGAAATAAAGAATATCAAAAATATGAAAACATTGATTTAAGATAACAGTTAATTACCCCGGCCCTTTTGTTTTTGTAATATTTGACTGTGCTGTGTCGTGATAGAAAGAGCTAAAAGCTTTTTTCCATCGTTTACAGAATTTAAAAACTATTTGTGATTGCGATATTTACAATAAGTATTCAAAAATTACATTTTTATGATTTGAAGGGTTTAAACTTTTTCTTCTACAGAAATAAGAAAAAATTCATTCGTGTATGGAATTTCAGCTTTCTATCTTGTGTAGCAGTTTTGCAAACAGACACAACAGGAACAGAGTAAAACTAATAAGCTATTTTTCTTAAATTTTTTTGAAAAGTGGCAAAAATAATTAAAGCAACTAAGTTTAATCCAAATTTTGCTTACAAATTTATTACCCAATCAAAATTATATTTTCCGTCATCGGTCTTGTTTGAACGAATCGCTGCTAAATTTAAAGAAATCTACAAATGGTAAAGAATAGTAGAAGTACAAAATAATTTAAAAATATTAATTATTTCCCCTGCATTTCGATATTAACTATAAGCATTAAATCAAAATTATTACTTATACTTGTTTTTTATTTTGACATTAAAAGTTCATTATAGTATAACTAGATATTTTATATGTACATTATATACCAGTTAAATGTGTGTACTCTCACTTAGTAATGAAATATCAATAATTAATTTTCCAGAAAAAAATTTTACATTAAAAAGATTTTTTGTGAAAATCAATTGCATTTTCTTTATCATCCTTTTCTCCTTTTTTAATTTCTCGGTTCCTTCGATGAAATTTTCTGATTAAAAGTAAAAAAGAAAGACAAAGTATTAATTGATTTTCTCCTCAAGGAATATAATATTTTTTAAAATTATTTTTCAAAGAAACGTTCGCATATACCGTTATGAAGAGTATATACTTATATGCTCCCAAATTTCATCATCATATTTTTAATAATCATCGAGTACAAAATGATATTTTAATGAATATTTTTCACTTTTGCTTTTAATTAAAGAAAAATATTTATTTTATAAATTTACAAATTCCCTTGGACCTAAGAATTCATCAATTTTATAACAATTAAAATTTACAGATAGATTCGTGGTTGTGAACATGAAATAATGAAATAATGTTTTCTTTAAGATTGATTTTTTTTTATAATGAAAACTAAGAAACTAGTGTTATACGCTTATAGAATTAAAAAAATAAAATACAAGTATGTCAAGATTTTCAAATAGGTTGAACTTTATAATAGAAAATATGATGAATTGCAATTTTCGAGGTCATTTTTAATTAAAAAATATTTTAAATATAATGGTTATAATACTCGTAATGTTATATAAGTATCATAATATAACACTGATAATATAATAATGGAAACTTGCATTTTCATCAAATTGTGATCAATTTTTTTCTTTTTTTTTAAATTGAAAAGGTATTTCAAAAATTTAATAATGTTGTTATAAAAGTGGAAAAATTTATAATTTCCCTTATACGCGTATATTTGCTATATTTATAAATAAATTGCGCTTTTGTATTTTACAGTTACAGTAATTTAGTATTACGTATATATTTTTATTATAAGCTTCATAGTCTAATTATCTGTACTATTCTATTAACGATTGTAAGACCTATTGAAGCTGTATAATGATAAATTAAACAACATAACAGCTATTACAAATTGAATCGGGCACTACAAATCGGTAGTTACTTACTCTAAGGGCACAGCAAATATTATAAAAGTTTTTGTATTTTACAATAAAATGTTGTAGTTACATAATTCTAATTTAAATGCATAAAATTTTGCAATTCTGGAAATTTACATTTTGAAAACCAGACGCCCTGATTCATTTATATAGGAATTTTTCAGCACGCAGCATATTATAGACGAAATAAGATAAATGCTTACTATTATTTTTTGTTCGTTTAGACCAATTATATTACCTTGTTTCGGTAACATCACCGAGCTTCGAACATCCTGTATATTAGACAGTCAGTTATTATCTGGAAGAGAACAATGTAATTTTCCTCAAATGTCAAAGATATTTTGTATTTAAAAAAATTTAAAATTTGTTTTTTATAAAACAAACCCAATATTTTTTTCTAAAAGAACTACATTTTTTGTTTTCTTTTTTTGTTTTAACAACAGGCAACATAAAGCAATCTCTTTGAAATATGAAATTAAAACAATAAATTATAATTTCCATTCTTATCTATAAAAAATATAAACTATAAAATATCAATTAATTTTATAGATCAAAAAAATAAAAAATCCTATTAGATTCACAATATGACCAATTTTAATAAAATTCAAAAAACACCCTTTTCTACATGGTGCATACATACACATACATAGTATCTCCATCAAAAGTAATTTCATTAAAAGTTGTGCCGTGTTTTACAATAGTTTGATAATGTTTTGGGAATATTGTAAAATTCGAATTTTTTTTAATATTCTAAAGGCAATCAAAACAGATATTTATAAATTTTCAAATAAATGTATAAAAACATTATGTAGTATGTCGATTATAGGTACAAATAAGAAAAAATTCGCACCCTCACGTAAAAACTATTGGTTTGTCGCAATTTCGAATACATCTGTCATGCCAAAGCTAAAATTATTTCTTGAAATATTCCGAAGTAAAATAATTTACGAAAAAATACACTGTTTCAAAAGTATAAACCTTACAATTTCCTTCACACAAATAATGCACCAACTACTCATTCGATTCTCAAATCAACTTGGAAATTATTTTTGACTCACTAGCTTAACCAATAATTCATACATGTATTCGACGTTAGATTTTTGGTAAGTGTTGCAGTTTAATTTTTCTACATGTCAAGAAAAAAATTCAAATTTTTATGTGCCCCCAGGAATGTGAGTGATTGCAATATAATAATGCCTTTATTTTAGAAGCTATTACAAATTCAGTCAATATTTTTAAATTTTCAAAGCTTTTTTAACTTTTATACTTTCAAAAATATACGGCAATCTCCTTGCTAAGGTACACAATATCTATAATAAAGTAATAATTGGTAAACAACATGGCTAAATCTGATTAAAAATTTTGTGTGTTTATGTATTTTTCTTCACAATAATATTTTATTGGTCATATAAGAGAGTGATTTTTTTCAATATGGAAAAAAATGATTTTAAATTATTTCTTAGAATGTAGCCATGAAGAACATTAAAAAATTCTGAATTAAATCACTTATTGAAAATTGCGTAATTCTTTTCTTTACACAAACATAATATTATGAACATATTTCATTGTTTTTTGGAAATTATTGACCTTTTCTTAATGTCAAATACATAATTGAAAATTATTAGGAACAGATTTTGTTAATAAAAATTGTTTTATTTTTAAGGTTACTCATATAATTTTCTAATGTGCTTTAATAACATTTGTGTAACATAAAAAGAGATTTCAGTCTATATTATATTTAAAACGATTACTTAATATTGCTGATGTCTAACAACCGTCAGACCCATCATTTGTAGAAGAAATTTTAATATAGTTTACTGAAGTTTACGCTATAAATTTGAATAATAAACAATGTAACTTTTGTGTATACACATGAATCCGAATATATACGAGTTTTTAAATAGATTTCAGAAAAATTAATTTTATTGAACTCAGATTTCTCGATTATCAAGGTTATAAATTCATGCATATTAAATCTAACATTATACCAAACTTATTTTCTTAAAAATTGAGCTTACACATAGCGCTACAATTCAATATAATCCACGACAAATTCTTCATTACGCACAAAATGGATGCCAGACTAACAGTTTTGGATAAAAACAATAATTTGAACAACATTTTTTGGAATTCGTACCATGACACATATATATATGTACATATATGCTTTCAAAAACCTGGTACCTATTCCGATGGGCAGAGGAACACAAATGAAAATTGGAAATATAATTGGACACGTTAACTTTCGCGACAACTTTCTTTGAATATAGTCTCTTAAAAGCCTTTAAATTATGCCACATTATGAACGGCTTTTGAAATCTATCAACAAGTTTAATTATGCATTAAATAATTATTAGTATAAGTATGATAATTTAATTTTAATATTGTATTTAATCAAGTATTTAATCAATTAAATTATTAAATATCATATTCTTAGTGTAAAATTAATGCAATAAATTTTCTCCTAATTGTTATTACCTAATTCTTTAATATGTATATAAATTATATAACCAAATTACATAATATCAAGCTTATTAAAAGAGACTCAATTAAAAAATTTCCTATATAAACACGTATGGTACATGAAAATATTTGGAAAAATTATAATATAGAAATTGTGAGAGGAAGTTAATGCAATAATAAATTTTGGAAAATTTCAATAACCATTTAAAATATACTATATTATAATTAACACGTACAATATACACAATCAATGACTTATAATATACATAATATAAGTATATATATGTCTAGTACATGTATATGAAATTTTAAGTATTCTATATACAAACACCCCATTCATATTTTATAGGTTTATTATTAATAAATTAATTTTTGATTAATTTCAATTTTAAATGAAAGAAAAAAAATTGAAAATTCATGCCTCAAAACAAAATAAAATTACAAAATTTTTTACATTTTAAATACAGACTTTATTTCCTTTTGTACTTATAGCGCGAATGCCGCACTTATTACTTAATAGAAAAAAAAATTTTTAAAACGGTCATTCTTTCCTGTGCACGCTACCTACCACCATTTTTATATTATGTAGTTATAATGAGCAACGACATAACTACACGATGCATATGAAATGTGCGATTGGAATTTAAACAAATTTCAAAAATTGAAGTCGTATTTAAATTTACATTTTCTTTTTCTTTTTTTGTTTTCAAAATGTAGCATAAATTTATGCATGCATACTGTTATATCTACAATTACAGTCGGAACCTTATATAAGCAACACGCATATAAACAAAAGTCTTTTATTAGCAAACCACAATTGAACCTTATAGCAACAATTATAATTACAATCAATTAATAGAAAAATTGACAATTGCACCAATTGTTAAAACGTAATTGAACTATGTAATTTTTTAAACACTTTTAAAAATAAAAGTTGCTGACGCAATAGGGTCTTCGTTTTATAGATTTTTTAACTTTTTTGTTTGTAATTTAGACGCATGTGTTTATAAACATTCTGTTAAAAGCAAAAAACTTTAATAAACAAAAAAAAATTTATCAAATTTACCTCTTCTTCTTTATATGGAGGCCCTCTTTACAAGCAAACAAAAATTTTATTACAAACATTTTCAATTTCATCTAAAATATTACAACTATCATAAATTATACTTTAATAAGCTTTAATCAAAATCATCCACTCGAAATATCATTTTTGCTTTTCTTTCAAATTTTTGTCGAGTCTACACACATACGTTAGCAGAAAACTTGCTGATGCTAAAATTTATGCTTACAGTTGAACTCGTTTCGTGCGATTTCGGGATGTGCTAATAATCGAGTTCGACTGTATTTATTTTTATATTTATGAATAAATAATAAATACACGGGTAAATAACAATTTTTGTGTATGATTGAAAAGGTCGAAAGTTAAATAAAAAAAAATATTGGTGTAATAATAATCAAGCGCCACAGTATATTGATAAGCCTATTAAATAAATATGATGTTGATGACCATCATAGATGAAATTAAATTTCTTATGTATTGCTTAATAACAGTTTTCGTAATTAATATTTTCAAGGCATAAATCTAAGTATGTGTGTATTTAATTATGTTTTATGCTAGAAACCCCCTAAAAAAATTAATACAAAAATCAAACATAATTAAAAATTGATTTCTTTAAGCACATTTTCTTTTTTTTTTAACTTTATTCGAAAGTTAAAATTAAATTTTTTTAATTATCAACATACGATCGTCGTCCCGTCCCGTTTGTTGTAATTTTAATGATTATGAATGAATGCTTGTTTTTGAAAAAGAAAATTCAATATAAATTAAAAAAAAATCTAATACCTATGTATTGAATAATTGTAAAAATTTGATTTGAATTACGTTTTTTTTTGTTTTGTTCTTTTTTTTATTACACCTTTTTCTTTATAAAAGACTGAATTGAATTCTAATAAAGAAAAATTTTATTACGGGTTCCAAGACATATTAATATCGAATAGTTTCTTATACATATGTATGTGTATGCAATCTTAATTTAATTTTAATGTTATGTATCCGTATAAATTCATGAAAGATTTACAGCTAGTTATATAAATTAACATTTGTGACTATTCCATTAGTCGAGTAATAAAATTAGCTATATTAAATCGTAAACAGAGCCGTAAAGTAAAATATTTTTAAATTTAAAGTAAACACCTATTAAATAAAGTTGGGCCAAATCAATGGTTACTAATGGAGCATTTTTCCCTATACAGCAACTGAAAATATGCTGTTAAAAAAAATTTAGCGATGAACTACCTTATTAAATTACTTTCATTCATATACGAAAAATTTCACAGATTAAATACATTTAGGATGAGGTAAAAAAAAATTTGAAAAAGACATTAACATCATACTCGATGTAAGGATTAATATTACGTAAGTTAAGAAAAATAATTATGTTTTTTTAATGGCATAACATTTACTTTTAGCTTTCTGCATTTATAGAAATTTGGATAAGTAAATAAGGTGCCAAAAATGCAAATTTTACAAATTTTGAGGAGCGATAAATTTTTAAAATTAAAGGAGATTTTATGGACCATGTTGTGTTTTTAAGGATCGAATATGGTATGGAACGTTAGAAGAAGCCAGCCACTACTTTTCTGCGTTTGCAAAATTTTAAAAATGCTTGTGGTTTTTACGGACGGACAGAGGAAAATTAATAAGCACTTTTTTCAAAATTTTTTTTGAATGTTAAAAGTTTACGACAGTAAATAAGAGATTAATTTGCAACAGTTTTCTGAAAATATATGGTCATAATATTTTTCAGTACTGCAATATTTTGTACTTACATTAAAATATAGAACGTTTATTATGAAAGTTCGGTTTGGGTATGTGGGTCAAATTTTTAGTCTAAAGAACTTTATATCAAAATTATTTTAAAAATTTTTTTAATTACCAATAAAATCTTAAGTTTTAAATTTTGACAGTATGTAAATGAATAATTTAAAAGAAATACTGTTAACTTTTCTTATCCATAAACTTATTTTGATTTCTATTTTCTTGTCTGCAAAATAACGTTATCTACATTTACAAGACGTATATTAATAAAACTGATGTACGTATTTTCGATTTAGTCAGTGTCGCGGCAACATTATTTCTGTAAAAATTAGTACCTGAATATTTTATTAATATATAGTCCTTAAAATATGAACGTGCATTAGACATTAGCTTTTATTTTTGAATAATTCAAGAGTCATTAGTTTTTTCTAATGAACCACTTTCACGAACTTTATTTTATTGGTAAACAACTTCTCCGGCGCAAACTCTTCTTTCTAATGCTGTGGTGCTTAAAGCGGTATCTACGACTATCAAGTTTTATCTAAAGCTCAAATCTTCTTTTAATATATGAATCTCATAGCGTCAAAAAACACAAACATTTTGCTTATTAACATTGCGTTATTGCTTTATAATTCTGAAAATTTAATTTGCTACATACTTTCTTTAAAAATTGATTTGAATTTTAATTAAACGGTTTGATCCAATTATTTTAATTCAATTAATTAATAACTCAATTTATGCCAAAATCCTTCTTAAAACTTTGATTATAACTTTCTATAAGGTCATCAAAATAAACTACGTACAAATATCTAATTACTTTTTTTCAATCATTATTTTTATGTTATATACATAATTGCCAGATAACCGTATGTTCTTTGATTAAATTAACTATTGTAATTAAATTATTGACATTAGACTTCAAGCTTAACCCAACCCAATTGTCAAAAATTACTTATTCATATTTGTATTGTTGTATCGCATGAAATGCCTCCAAGATATTGTAATATGCATTTCCATCTTGCTTTATGCTTAATTATAATACTTAACTTTCTGTTGTAAAATTATATACTCTTTTTATTTATTTCAATTACTTATAATTGTAAAAAAAAATTAAAAGAAAAACCAGATTTGTGCAATTTAATTTATGTCAAATTATTAACTATTAAATTCCGACCAACTAGATATACCAGTTGAATAAATGAAAAATGTACATTTCATTTTAGATATTTAAACATAAGTATATACATCAATTAAATAAATAAGTATGTATATTGCGGCTAGTTAGAGTGTGATTATTAAAATTTATTGTAAAAAATGTTTTAAACAGGTGAACCACCTCTTAGTTTTCAATTATAGATTTTCAAATCAATATAAAAATAGTATTAAAAGTTTAAGACTCTTTTAAACCCATACATAAATATAAAATGAAAAATGCTTGTGAAAAAGTAATTGAAAATTATTATTGCAAATAATTTTAATAGCGTACGTAAATGCTTAATATTAAATTTTAAATAGATTTGCTATAATATTTTACACCACTAGTTTATCGTTAATTTTAATCTTAAAAGGTTTTTTTTTCTTCTTTTTAAAAAAGTAAAAATTTTGAAATTGGTATTAAAAACATTTAACAGTTAAATTAACAACAGAAATTTTAATTTCTCTACAATTCATATAAATGTAAAAATTTTCCTTTTTGAAATTTTGTTGATATTGGAAATTTGATATTCTTTATTAAGAGCTTTACATAACTTAACTATAAAATCGAGTATATTGGATATTTTTAAAATCTGCTCCTTAAAATTTGAATTTTATTCAAAAACTGGGCTTTCTCAAATTTATTGTCCACCCAATTTGAGGTTGTAAAAAATAACACAAATTTTATAGAAATTTCAAGTTTGACGAGCTTTACCTCAAAAAACTATTGCTCATATCTAATTTATTGTAAAACCGAAAATAAAGAATATTCACAAGCTTGTAAATCAAGTCCCAGGTTGTTTCTCTATGTCGCATGGTGCCGAAGTAATATGCATACAGAAAATCCGGCACCTTTTTTTGAACAGGCTGTAGCTCGTAAACGAATATATCTGCAGCCCCTCAAAAAATAGAATTTTTTGCTGGAAATTTATCAAAAAATCATCCCTGAAATTATTTTCCACCTTATACAAATCACATTGTATTTTAACAAAACTAGGAAAGGACCAAGCTCTTATTTACAAGCCCGGACAAGTTAATTTATTAAAATTATTGCAGAATCCGTGTATAATGCATTTCTTTAATCTCATTTTAATAATAAATCGAGAAAATAATTTTTAAATTGAATATTTGAATTCTAGAATTTCATTTTAAAATCGTCATGTATTTGCATTCTGCTCATATAGAAACCCTTATATATAACATAAAATACTTTTTTTTATTTAAATAAGGAAGAACGTAAACACACATATTTAGAAATCTTAAAATCATCTGTTGAATATTATTTGGTTTTTGCATAAGAATTCAATAAAGTAATATTATTTAAAGAATATTTATATTTAACAACTCGGAAACAAAGTCTAACTATTTATATGGGTGCAATAATTTAACCTTTTCAATAGAGATAAACAACATCTAAAACATAAGTTCTACACAGTTTAAAATAATACGAAGAGTATAGCTATAGAGAAAAGTTCACGAAGTGGAAGAAGCAACAGATGAAAAAAATATATTTTCTTTATTTTCTTTTCTTTCTCTCAGTATAGGTACATGTATACTTATATGTACATATATATTAATACTATCATATTTACCTACTACCTACACATGCATATTATATATTACTTAACAAACAACAAAAGGATTGTGTAGATATTTAAAATGCGTTATTATTAGTGCTATGCGATCAGAAATGTTCTTTCGTATGCAGTTTTCCTACTCAAATATTTTTAAACACCCCAGATAATTAGCAGTTTTCAGTCAGATTTCATTCATTTCAAATGTCTCTTTATATAAATATACTTCACTATTACACATAAATCCTTAATTCTTTTCAATCACTAATTACATGTACATATGTATATCAATTTTATATATAATATATGTCAACATTTTGTAGTGAATTTATTGAAACTAATTAATTCAGAACAAAAAAAAAAGAAAAAAAAACTACAAGAATTTTAAAGCCTTTTGATGAGTTTGCGAATATTTGAATAACTATACCAAAGAAGTTGCTGCACGTAAACTACACTATTTATTAATGTGATGGAATTTGTACTTTATATTAGAAATACAAAATCATAAAAGTTTGGAGCAATCCTTCTATGCAAGGTATTTTCCGCATCAATTTGATTTATAAATTTGATTTCATATAAAAATTTTGGGAGACGTTTACAACTTTTAAAATTTTTCTTTCAAAAATATTTTTTAAAGTTCCAAAATGTTTATTTATTTCAAAGAAAAAATTCTATTAAAAATTCAAATTTGGAAATATGTAATTTGTAAAGCTGGAATAGCATCATTGGCTCTAACCAATAAAAGTACATGCACAATAATTGGAACACTCTGTAAAACTCAAAACCTTTTAACTTCAAAACCTGTACGTTTAGACGTACGACAAAATTTAAAATTTAATCTAAATCTAATGAAAATCGTGTGTGTATACAATGTATGACATTAGATTTCTGCCGAAAGTCGTTAAAAATTACTCAATTCTCATTAGATTTACTGTTTAAAATTTTTTGAAAGTAAAATGACGACGATTAATTTTTTAGATGAGTTTTTAACAGAGCAGAAGAATAACAAACAATGAAGTATAAGCGATTACGGACCAGAAGCCTGTAAACGGGGCTATAAAAGAGCGAACGTGGAGATGGCTAGGAGACGTTACGAGGCCCGAATAACACGATAACCAGGCAGATATTATATTGGAGCCCAAAGGGAAAAAAAAAGATGGGTATACCCAGTAACTCGTGGCAACGAACCACTAAGAAGGTTGAATCAAATAGAAAACAGAGTGCAATTTAGATTATTTGTTGAACGGGACTGAACAAAGAAGAAAAAAAATTAAAAATATTCTAAAATGAAAATTCTTTTAAATAACTTTAAATATTTGCGTTGTAGCTCTGTTAACAGTAACGTTGTAGCTCTGCGTTTTGAAATTTTTCAGCCTTAGAATATAATATAATACTAATAATTTATTTTAAATAAAGTCATTTCTTATTATTAAATTCGAAAACCCTGGACAAGGATTTATTCTATGCAGATTTGTAAGTAAAATATAAAATTACATACGGTTTTGAAAACCTTTCTTGAAATAAGTGCTTGAATTATTTAAGCATACAAAAATGTAATTTTGTGTGTCCTCTTAGAATTAATAAAATTTTAAATATTTGCTAAATTTTTCCATCTAAAAAACTGAAAAACAATCTTAGAATGCGTGTATGTGCACAAATTATAATCTTATAA
Organism: Condylostylus longicornis; assembly: GCF_029603195.1. NCBI lineage: Eukaryota > Metazoa > Arthropoda > Insecta > Diptera > Dolichopodidae > Condylostylus > Condylostylus longicornis. Next base: position 2,004,268 of record NW_026577984.1, read on the forward strand.
TGAAATTATTGTATGTAAGTATGGAAATATACTATACACGAACAACTGAAAATGTAACATAAAAATATTTTTAGTATTGTGTAAGACAATTTTTTCTAATTTTCTAAAAAATATACATAACAAGTAATGTACTTTAATAGCTCTGCATCTATTTACTATATGATATCAAATGTGCATTCGACATTTCATACATATATGAAAGCTATATATTGCTGCTTTATTTTAAAATGTCTGGATGTCACGTTATTTTATTATGTCAAGAGTAAAATGAGCAATTTTACTAAAAAGAAAAGAAAAATAATATTGTAAACAGCATAAATTCATTGCTTAACTTTTTCCTTTAAACATTAAGCTTTAGATATTAACCATTCCACTAAAATGTTAATATGTTGTGCATTACAGAGTATGCAAACGCTCATATACTTACATTATTTAAATTGAATTGCATTTCTATATTTACTCGTATAAAAAGAAAAGATAAAAGAAAATCTAATGTCTTTTAATACGTTTTTATGTTGCTTAGGTACCTATCTAGAAAAAAATAATTTTATAGTAATGAGAATTTCTATAAATAGTTGGAGAATAATAGCTTTGAAGTTTCGTAAATTAACATTATTTGTAGCTGTATCTATGGTAGTCTGAATAGTCTCATTTCATTTGCATTTCTACAATATGACTAAGATAATGGTATTAATCAATTTAAATGAAGTATGTACATATATGAAAATTGTTTTAAATTCAAAAGCACACATGAGGCTTCTCTATATTGAAATATAAAGAAAATTAATCAATTAAATTTTGTTTTATATTAAATAAACTTTTTTTTCGTTAAATAGAAGAAAAGGCAAAGCTACAAATATAATTTTTGAAATTTAATAAATCAAATGCAGTTGTCATATTAACTCAGTTGGATTTGCCGTAATACTATGGAGAAAAAGACTGACAAATAACACCTCCAAGTTATTGAATCACTTGAAGTTTTCTCCAATTTTCAGTTGCTAGAGCAAAAAACGGACGTATAGCTAAAGACAAAATTTGTATTTATGATTGCAAGTCACTTATTATAAGCAATACATTCGGCACAAAAATAAATAATCAAGATTAAATAGTAAATGTAAGAATTTTTAATTAAAATTGTAAAAGCGATCATTGGACTTTGGTAATTTTCATGTTAAGTAACTAAAATTTTATTCAATATTTCCTATAAAATATCATTTTCAGCAAAGGTGACTAATCCAAAGTGTAAATTTTTCTTTTCCACTAAAATGCAATTTTATATTTACCAAATAATCTTCCTACTTAACTAGACAACATGTCTACATATCTACATAAATGATATTTTAACGCAAATAAAATTACACTTTGTGCCAGATGACCATTAAGTTGAGGCGGACTAGAGGAAAAAGGGGGTTACAGCTAGGAGTTACAAAGCAAATTTCAATATTCATTTTCCATTCCATTAAAAATTTTCCATTGCAAGAAAAATCATTTGAAAATTTATCTACATATTCATAATATAGAAAAGCGATGTTCGTTTGCATTTAAATATTTATGGTAAACCAGTATTTATTTTTAATAGTTGGTTTTTCTTTTTTTTTCTTATATATTTTCCTAGTTTATTAAAACATTAAATATAATACAAACAATAATTGAATAGAGAAAACAAAAAGTTTAAAGAACTTTTTATTTATTTATGTAAGAACGCATTTCATATTGTATATGGTTTGTATCCAAAAAACACAATATTTTTGTAGGTTTCCCCATTTAAGTATATTATATTTTTTTATTATACATACATTAGAATTGTGTACATTTAAATGGGATCGATTAATGTCTTCCATTGAATCGATTTATATATTATTATTATTATTCAGTTTGATGATCCTCTATATATCCAGTTTCAAGAAATATTTGTATTTATACCTATAATAGGCAAAGAAAAATCTTCAATATTAATTTATTATACCACAATTTCACCATCTATATAGAGAAGAGATCTGTTTACCAATGATCTAAATAAAAAAGAAATAGGTAACTAAATGCAATAAGAAACTGAATATCTCTATAGGAACTCTTGTTTTTTTATTATTATAGAACAAAAATGAACTGAGTTAGCCATTATTTACAATACTTAGATATAAATTTTTTTTTAAACAGAGGTTCGCAATTTTTTTGCTATTGTTACGTATAACCCAATATTTAGTTTGCCATATAACAAAAGTATTGTACCATGATAAATTTTTAAATGTTACGCATTCCGTATAGTGCAATATGTACTCAATGCATTATAAAAATTCTGGATCCTTTTTGCAATATTTTGGCAATATAATATTATTGAAAGGGATAATCAATATTTTAATTGAGATGAAGCTTACGAGTACGTTTTACTTTAAGCGTTAAATCAAAAAAAAAAATTAAAATATCAAGCTCTTTCGACCAAAGTTAATATACTAAGCTGATTATGGTAAAACTGTGCTTAATATAACCGTATAATAAGGTGTAATTAGTATGAAGAAAATTTCGCGAATGACCAATCCCTGCAGGGGTGATTTGAATAATTTTTATGGTTTTCTTATTTTTTGTTACATAAAAATGTTAGAACAAATAAGAATAACAAAGCTATATTATAACAAGACAGTTTAGGGCAAATTTCAATCATTTCTAATAATAATTAAAGAATTAACAAAATTAATGAAAATCTTACTACTAGTTTAAATTAAATCGACGATCTTCCTACTACAATAAACGATTATTTTCTTACTAATTTTTCTAGGTACATCTTTGAATTCATCAAATATTATAGTATGTGGTATAACAAAGAAATGTTATTTTCAAGCAGTAGGAGTCAAATTTGAAAAGCGGTCGTTTACATGGCAATTGAATTATCCATAAATGCGCAATATTTTAATACTTATAATTGAAGATAATTTGCATCTATAACGTGTACGAAGGCTGCAGAGACCGAATAAGAAATTAAAGTCAGTTTCTTTATTATTAATTCCAATTAAATTACTGTTCTCCCTATTATCAAAGTCATCCACATTAGCTTGACAAACTAAATTGAATTTGAATAAATTTCAAGAATCTCAAATAATCATTATGAGAAAGTACCATACCTTGCTACAATAATTTTATAAAAATTGAGTTGCACTGATCTACAAAAAAATTACAAAAAAATCGAATAAATCGGTACACGATTTTTTTTTTGCTACAATTATTTATTATACAACATTTACGTGTGGATATTTTATCATTTTATGGGTATTTACTTGCATATGTATATACAAGGATAAATAAAAAAACAGCAAGAGAAAAGAAAATTTAAAATCTCATTTCATTGACTTATTTTTTGCTTTTTTTTTTATACATCTGATTTTCTTTATTTTGCAATTTTGGTAAAATGCCTTCCTTTCTCGTTACAATTTTCTGAGATTCATCTGGTTCTGGTATATCAATTTTAAATATATTATAGGTACATAACATACTCTAAGTGCATATGTATATGTTTAATTTTGAATGTGCATAATATACACATTATTTTTATGTATGTGACTTTGTATCATTTTATTGGTATAAATTTACCTACATACGTGTACGTATATTTTATATAAGGAAAACTAAAAAAAAAAGACAAGAATAACCATTTCTGGAATAAAAAATGGTATTCAACTCACGTTATTTTTGTAGATTATTGTAAACAACAATGTTAGAAAAGAACAACAATATAAGCACACATGTGTATACACATATATTTTTTTTATCTTTTTCTCTAGTTTCTAGATTTGACTTACTCTGTTTTCTATTTTTCATTTTTTTTCTCATGTTTTTAAGACGTCACATAAGAACACGTTTTCCATTAGATATTGATTCGATAGGTAGTGTGTGGTTTTTATTAGGATTTAGAATCTTTATCATTTTTTGTATTTTTTTTGCAATAATACACAATATTATAATATAGTATTTAATGTCTATATAGGGTGAACAGAAATTAGGTAGGCATATATGGTAGGCCCAATTAAATTATGTATACCAACTAACAATAAACATATTAGGTGGTGAAAGTTTTAGTTTCCACTTTTTAAGGATGGTATTCACGTCGGAAACAGATCCGTGTTTTAGAGTTTTTTTATATAAGACTTATAATGCATAAGTATATGTATATGCAAGTTTTGAGGATATTATGTTGCTTAAAATAAAATATTTGAAGCACAAAATTTTTCTAATTCATTTTTAAAATTAGACTTTTTTAATTAAATTGTATCAAATTTTCCGAAAAGCCCTTAAATGTATTTGCGATGTACATATATAATATTATTTGCTTAAAATTAAGGAAAAATTTACATAAGTTTCAATTTCAAGTTGTCTGCATACTTGGTTGCATACTTGAATTACGACATAACACAATAAATAAATGTTCATTTGATTTTAGCAGAGGGCAATGTACCCAATTACATTAATATTTTAATTCAAATACATTTTTTCAAAAATTGTTCTCATTTCCAGACCTGCTCATAATTTATTACAAACAGCATATAATAAGACCATAATTCGATAGACCAAAAAAAATGATGGGACAGCAAAAAATATTAATTTCGCCAGATAAGAATATTAATTTGTGAATCAGTACTATGCAAAATTCGGTCTCTACGTTAGAATTAAATTATAAATATTGAAATAATTCGCATAGTGAATAACAAACCACTCGGTTATCCTTAAATTCACCCACAACAATATATTGATTGCGTATAACTAAAAATTGATAAGGTTTAGAGAAGGATTTTGTATTTGGTGTAAAAAATTTTAAAAAAGGCAACATTAGAAAAATGATATTTGGAAAAAAGGAAAATACAACGTTGTAAATAAGAATTAAGGAGCCGTATACAAAAAGTATAAACATGTCATTGCGGTTTTGCTTTTTTTCTCTGTTTCATATCCATACATCTACATGCACGTATACTATTTAAGCATCTACAATTTTATACTTGAATATAAAATTACTTCATATATGAATTGCTTTTAAAAAAATATTGGAATTCTAAAATTTTTTTGTAAAAATTTCTTTTTTTTTTTTCTTTTTTTTACAGAAAAACCGAAAAAAAATAATGAAGATTATAACCTTATATTGTTAAGGAATACCAATGTTTATGTTATGTCATTCTAAAGTAATCTCAATTAAATTTCACCTACTACCGCCTACCATATCCTTCTTATGTTCAATTTTTCTTACTCTTGTCACATTTTAGATTGTAAAATATTTAAGTATGTTTGAATAGAAAATACAAGAAAAAAAATATGTTATTCTTCACTTTTTATTTTTTTTAGAGTACGTTTTTTCCTTTTTACAAAAATTTATGGTGTAAATAATAGGTTGCATATGCTATGTAATAAGGATTTTAAGGATACTTGCCTAAATGAATAACAAGTAGAAATAAATATTCAGGAAATACTTTTCAAATAAATTAAAAATTTATTGAAGAATTTCAGAAACAAGAAAAAAGAAACAGAAGAAATAAAAATTAAAATTTTAGTGAATAAGTTAATCACGATCTCAATCTATTTAAATCATAACTTTTATTATATTGAAACACATAGCACATATTAAGGAGGAAGCTTTAATCTGTAGATTGATGCTTGTTATTGTAAATTGAATTGGAATTATTTTTTTAACATTATTATTTTTAGGGGTTCCGAAACTAAATTATTAAAGTGTCCAAAGTTAAAGTAAGGAATTTAAAACTTTTGAAATTACGATGGGTTTCAATTAGAGCTATATTACTTTATAGTTAAAGTGCACATTAAGTGTTGAGTATTTCCAAACTGCTAAAGTATTTTCCTTGAATAAAACTATAAATATTACAAAAATTGTTCTATAATTTTTTTGTTGTCTATGATGTAATGTGGAAATCCAATAAAATATTTTTCCTATTTGAACCACAAAGTTATCATCACTGTTCTTAAATATTTCTACTCACTAAATCACTAAAATTTTCATAATACTTACAATAAACTCTTGAATTTTTTCGTTGTTTTTATTTATTAGGTGTCAAGTAAATATAAAAATCTCTTTTAGTTTTAATATTTATTGTTTAATATTAACAAATTACCTCATTCTATTTATAATTTTTACATTTCAATATTATAAGATAACATCGCACAATAACAATAAAATCAGAGTTTGTGGGAAAATAGAAGTGGCTATAGTTAAAGCTTTATATTTAAAATTTTTATTGTTTCCCTAACAATTTTCCACTCAATAAAAATTTCAAGATCTACTACTATAGTTTTCATTTCAAGCATACTAAAATTATATAAATTTTATAATAAAACTAAATCGTATGAAACATTTGAAATACTTCAAATTTTTTTTTTTCTAAATTTCCTTCAGTTTGAGTAATAGAATTAAAAACAATCATTGAATTTATTGTATTTTGTTAACAACATTAAATCAACTTGTATGACATCATTAACTCTAACACTGTTATAAAAGTGTACATTTTAATAATAATAATGTAAGTTGTCACTAGTAATTCTTAAGTAGAACTATTAGTGGATAAACATACAAACACTTTCAAGAAATAAAATTTTAATAGAATATGGGAAAAATTCTTATTGAGAAGGAAATAATATGTTTTTTTATGAAAACTATATTTTATTACAGAAACAATTTGTAAGAGTTATTTAAGTAGTGAAATAGGCTTGTGACGTGAAATAGCTATTTTCATCTTTCACAAATGGATATCGTAAATGTTGATACATAATTAAAAATAATAAAAGCCACTATCAAAATAATATAAAGGAGTTTTTGTGTTATAGACAACAATTTTTAATTTTATGTTAGTACCCAAAGAGCTCATTATATTTTACAATCAATAAGCGTATACACCTTGTAACACATTCTTTCACGTTAAATTGACTTGGAAGATGGTCTTTCATTTCATCTGACAAACGCTACGTGTAACAGGAATGATGAAGTATGTATGATGAAATAGTAGAGTTCGAATCCCTCTTTCAGAAACAGAATTCTTCTGACAAAATTTTTTTTAGCCACCAAAACTAACCCCATACATTCCAGTTTCACACACGAACAATTTGTTTTCTAAAAAATACCAATTAATTACCGCCCCAGGTCTTGAGACCTCGGCCATCATATATAGTTCACTTTAACAATATGTTATTAATATTATTTATTCCCAACTGTTTCACAAACAATTATAAGCATATACATTATGTTAACTGAACTTGCAATTTTTAAGGAATTTAAATAAAACTATTATTAAAAAAATTGAAATTTTTTTGTATTTATAACAAATCACTTATTGCTCTTCTATAAAGTACAATGTTTTAAAATAAAATAATAAATGATTAGTCTTTTTGCAATATTAAAAATAATAAAAAACACCAGCATATATACATACTATTTAATATACATAGCATATACATAGTACGTACATTGTGATCACACTATAATACTAATACCAAGTCAGTGTATTGTACAATGTGTTTTCATCTTTGTCACTTTTTGTATTATGCTCCTCATAAAATATCTCACACAAACAGTCATCTAGTGTCTCTATGCTATGTACATTGTACATACATATTTAAATCCTACGATCATAACATATAGATATAAAAATTTTTGATTTTCTATATTTTAACTTATAAATTCTCTCGAATTTCGTTGAATATTAAACAGAAAATGCATTGAAATATAAGATAAGAAAAACATTGCATATGAACGATAACAAACAGGAAAATAGGGGAAACGCAAAATTCAGATTTAAGATACTTTTTTTCCTATGCTTTAGTTAGAGCAAATATTTGCTTTCCTATATATGATGATAATGATATCTACAATATTGTATACATACATCATGTTCATAAGTGTATACATTGTACATATATTAACAAAATTAAAAAGAAAATCAGATGAATTTGCTTCGTTATGCTTTTCTATATTCCATAGATAAGAACACATTATATTATATAAAACAATAAATATATATAAGTATATATAAGTATGTATCTATAAATTAATTAGGTGCTTCCCAGTTTAAACTTTTTCTGTATGTTTTATAGTGATCTGAAATTCTTATCTGTACATACATCATTTTTATCCGTACGTATACATCATGTTATATGTAAATAATGTGCGCATATACAGGCAGATTTTTTTAAGAATTCATGTATAGAGAATCATTCATTCTATTGATTCATTATAAAGTATACTGAACGTAAACAGGTGAACAATACCATCTAATATTTAAGTACACACATTTTGAAATTATTATTCACATTCAAGTCATAAACGAATCGAACAAAAGCTATGACCAATTAATGTTTATATAGTGCATATGTATTATTTACATTTTTCATGGTAATATGGAAAATTTCAAAAAGTTCTAAAGATTTATGAAAAAATATGATTTGAACGTGCATAGGTATAAATTTTTATTCAAAACAAAACACAATGAATTAAAATGAATGATTTGTTGGAAGAAAAGAGGTCATATGATGCGCTTTATGCGTTGCCCACATTTCAAGTTTGAAGATAAGAATCAGAACGGTCATATACGTAATAATAAGAGTGCGATTATTTATTTACATTGAAAATAATACAAAACATTCTTAAAATGGAATGAAAGTGAAACGAAATTTAGCATGTTTTCCTTGATCAAATGCCGCTTAAGAAAGAGTAACTTGTATAACAAATTGTCATATTGTAATTGCTTTTTGATTTTTCTGATTAGTTAAAATAGTTAATCAGGAATTGAATCACAATTGAACGATATTACCAAATTATATAAATTTTTTTTTCGAAAATAAGTTGACTCGTCTTTTAATGGTTACTTTTGATGAAACTTATTTTAGTTTTCACGAATTTGATAGCACTCAAAATCAAATAGTGAGGCCACCTGATACTCATTTACGAGTAATTCATCGTTTACACCAAGAAAACTTTAAATTAAAGGGTTCTCATTTTTAAAAAATGTTTTAAAAATATATATTTCATAGAAATTATTAACTAATTTACGATATTAACTTGTCGGAAATTACAAATGTGCGAAACTTAAATACGATGACATAAAAAACAATTTTTTCGAATGTTTCACTACACTCATTTAAAAAGAAGACATACCAACACACTTAATGTTAAAATTACTTTATAATTGTGTACATAAAATTATATTGCTAAAAAAATAAAAAAAATGCAAAATTCCGAAAACTGTATAGTGTCGTCATAAGAAACCAAGTAAATAGTTTTTGAGAAAATAATAATGACACATGAACAAATTTAAAATAATAATCTTGACTTTTAATTGCAGAGAAATACAAGCATTTTATGGCGAAAATCTTTTATTTTTATGGCGCCTAATAGCAAGAACGATCGGTTCTTTTAATTTTTTTTCCTTTTTTAGCACTTTTCCAAAAAAATTTTGAAAAAAAGTGCTTATTAGTTTCACTCTGTCCGTCCGTCCGTCCGTCCGTCCGTCCGTCCGTCTGTCCGTGTGTCTGTTTACAAAACTTCTACATTCTTAAAGATAGAAAGCCGAAATTTAATACGTATATAGATCTTTACTAGAAACTTATTTCCGTGGAACAAAATTTTTACCTATCTCTCCCCCTTTAGAAGTTATACCCCACCAAAACACTAAAAATGGCCTATTTTAACTATTTGTTGCAATGAAACCATAAGCATTTTTGAAATTTTGCAAACGCAGAAAGACAGTGGCTTGCTTCCCCTAGCGCGGTATACTACAGTTAAACTTTAGAAAAACAAAATGGCCGTTCAAATTTACCGTTATCTTAAGTCGTTTTTTTTCCAAATTTTTGATGTCATTTTTCTTCAAGACCCCAGCCTGAAGAACTTTGAAATTTTAGGAGCTTTTAGACATTAACGAAGAATTCATTTCGTTAGAAGAAAATTTTTTTCCATCTCCACCCGCTCTCAAGTTATCGCCTCTTGAAATTCGTAAAATTTGAATTTTTGGCACCTTATATTTCCGAAACCGCAAGCTTTTCCAAATTTTTATAAACGCAGAAAGCTACTGGTAAATTCCATGAAATTAAAAAATATAATTATTTTTCTTAACTCACACAATTACCCCTTAAAATCGAGCATTATGTTAACCCCTTTTTATATTAATTTTTGCTTTATTTCAAAGACTGCATAAATCGTTCATCCTAAATATATGCAATCCTAGAAATAGTATCGTTTATGAATGAAAATAATTTTAATAGTGTGGTAGATATACATAGAGTGTTTTTAAAAGCAGGATTTTAACTTGTTGAAGGGAAAAGTGCTACAATACAAACCATTGGTTTGACCCAACTTTATTAATTTGTACATCAGGAAATTCCATTAAATTATTTTATATAAATAGTCGTCTTAAATTCTGTAACATAATTATTTCATCAAATTAAGAAAAAAAGAAAATTTTAATATTTACTTTCTTTATTATTTTTATTTTTAAAGTGAAAATTTGCAAGAAAAGACCACATTAATTGTATTTTATGTTTTCGATATTACTAGATGACATTCGCTTCTTATTCATATCATGTCCACATACATATAATCTGTGCAATGGTATAAAAAAATTGCGTTTAAGTGTTAAGTAGAAAAAAAAATTTATATTGAAATTTATTTTAAATTCAGCGAGTTGAAACTCTTAAAATTGGAATACATGTAATAAGAACACTCTGTTAAATGCAGATTTGAACATGATTTTGGCTTAAAGACACGATATGGACGAAATTAAATACAAATTTTTTAATTCAAGAACGAAACTACCATATTTCTTATCATTGGATATCTATAAAATTGTTAAAATAGTTGAAAATTCGAAAAAATAAATCTTGAAAATTTAAAAATTTAAATGAGTTTAAAGTAAAATGTGGTCCATTCAAGAAAATTGATTAGTTCCAGTTTGAACACAACGCAGTGGCAAAATATGAATTTAAAATTTAAGTGAGTAAGTTAATATAGTTTTGATGGCATTATTTCAATTAAAATTCTCCGACCAACTCAAATACCAATGAATAACATTATATTTGACTAAAAAACAGAACTTAATTAAGAACTTATTTTGATTCCTTTTGATGTAAGTAGAGTTATAACTTTGATAAGAATTTGTATTAAATCATATTATGTAACATTTATAGTACCAAAGGTGACCTACCCAACTCAATATTATCTCAATTTTTACTTTAAAATTAAATGAATGCGTTTCAATGCGTTTTTCCTTCAGAACTTCATAATTAAAAATTTTATTTTTTTTTTCATTTTTTATTAAAAATTTTTCGTATTCTATTTTTAAACTCATCCGATTGATTCTGTTTTTTACTCTTTCTTTTATTTTTTGTACACCAAGACTGTTCAACTTTATGTCGATATTTATAATTTTTAGAAATTTATTTTACTTATGGGGCCAATGAAATAACCAAATAAAAAAAGGCACCAGCACAAATTATCGCGGGAGTACGGTTATTTTTGTTTTGTTTTTTTTGTTCTTTTACAAAACATTTTGGTTGCCGGCTTCATTCAAAAAAAATATTTCCTCAAAAATAAGAAAAGGAAAACCAGAAAAAAAAAAGAAATTATAATTTTCATATAAAAATTCAAGAAGAGGAAGAGATAAATAAAATTATTGGTCCCCCAATTTTTATAAAATACCACAATTAACAAATTTTTTTTTCGGCTCTTTTTTTTTTTTTATTTTCTGCCTCATTTTTTACGGTTTACTTCATTATTAAATTGTTAGAATATTTTTTTCTCCGGTCTTTGTCGAAACAGTTCTTCATAAAATTATTTTAATTCGCCTTAATTATTTAGACTTTGTTTCTGTATTTTCTATTGTGTACCAAACAAAACCCCCAACATCAGATTGCTCTTTGCTGAGTTAAAATTTCTTTTCAATTTTGTTATGTGCTGTAGCTTACCATACTCGTACATATTATTGTTGTAGACACAAAAAAATTATAAATTTTAATTTTCTCTTTAAAATTTTTCAAATAGTTTTCAAAATTTTGAATGAAATTCTTACACTTTTTGTGGAATTCTGTTTTTTAATAGATTTATAACGAATTCTATAAAAAAACTTTTAAATACATATATTATCTGTGCGATAATATGAGATGAAATCAAAAAGTTAATAATTACTTATTTTGGTCAACTTTGAGATGCTCATATACAAATACATAATCTGTAGTTGTACATTTTTATTGGCCCGCCTTTAATTGCAAAAAATGCGAAAGTGCTTGGTTTTTAGTTGACCATGAATGCTTCAATGATTTTATAGGTACACGTATATATGCAGTTAATAAAATTTCGTTATTTTGTAGCGAGTGCTCGCCAATAATGCTATTATGAAAATTTCTTGGTTAATGGTACGATATTATATATTTTAGAAGAAACTAACGACATTGAGATTTGCGTACCATGCAAAATTGAAGAGGAGACTTAGCCACTATTCAAACAAACTGAAAAACAGTAAGAACTTATAGAAAATTCGAAAAAGAACTAAGTATAACTTCACAAATTTAATTTCAATATTTTCCATAACCCTTCGCAATATTAACAAACATTCACTTAATAATTAAGATTTAAATTGGAATATATTTTCATTCCTAAAACTAATTTTTAGCATTTTATTACCCTAAAACTATTCAAAAATTTAACACCTTCATTTAGACAGCACATTTTCACTTAATCTGAAGCATTTAAACTAGTTTGGACTGTCATGAAGCACAAAACTTTTGTATATTGTCGTATAATAGAAAATAAATTATGTAAATAAGAGTTTCTATATACATAGAAAAAATTTAACTACACACATGCACACCTATATTTTAAAAGTTGTATATAGTCATAAATATTACAGTTGGAAAATCAAAATTAATATGCTAATTCATATATCTAAACTATGTGTGTATATACTTATATACATACTTAAGTTGTTGCATTTAATACTATTTAAATGTATGCATATAATGCTTATTGACTTTAAGTTCTAAACAATTCCATAATATGTGAGCTAATGATGATGATGATGATGAAAATATTAAATGACTGATGAGTATTGAAAAGAATTTTATGGGAAATTATGTTAATGTCATGGGCATTGAATTATACGGGTTCTATTCCATGATTTCATAAAATCAAAATACATTTTTTATATTGCAATATACAGAAGACAAAAGAGATTTATTTAGAATTTAAATGAAAATGAAGGAAAATTTAGATCACAAAATTTGTTTTCATTTAAAAAATAAAAAAAAATTTTTAATTGAGTGGGAAGTTTATTTGATCGATTGTTGTAGTCATTTAAGATATTTGACAGTAATTAATTTTTTTTAAATCTTTGTTGTTTTTTGTTTTCGTTTTTATTGCCTTATTTTATCATACATATATAAATAAAAAGTAGAAAAATTTATTTTTAATGATTTTGGAATATTTTAAATCTATACAAAATTTTGTATTTTAAGCCATGAACATATGCACATAATGTTATCAAATCTTAAATGCAGTTTTGAAATGCCAACAGCATAGATAATCTAAAATTATATAACGATTAACTATAATATTTTCGTAAAGACTAAATTATGAAGCTTTTTCCAAACTATGATCTTGTAATTTAAAAATAAATTAGCTTTTGAAATTGCACTACGGAAGCATGCGCTTTAGTGGAGATCTGGCTTAGAAGCTTTACATCATCAAATTTGCAAATGTCGGCCACTTTTTTGAGGCGAAATTTTATTTTATTCAATATTTTTGTTTCGAAAACGAATTTTTTTTCTTCACATTTTTGATTCCATAAGAATACTCGAAATATCAAAGTGCGTGATCTTTCGAATGCACGTGGATTATGTCAATAAGCTTTCCAAGTTGGGGTTTTTTTCTTTTTGAAGGTAAAACTAACTAGCATTAATAGGCCATAACACCGAAAAATGTGTTAGTATTAAAACGAAGCCTTTCTTATTATGCAAAACAACGTTTCTATTCGTATTTTGCGTATATGTCTTAGAAAATTATAATTTTCAATTCTATATAATTATGTACAAAATTATAAAGTGGCATATTTAATTAATTTTAAAATATTTCATTACTGAATTCAAAGTGCTAGATTTCAAGTTAAAGAACACTGCTCATACAGTTTAAAGCCAAGATATCTTTCCCTCAGGTCTACATTTTTCAAACATATATATATATATAAATACATGTATGTAATTTTGGTACAATTTAGGACAAAAGGAAGATTAAAAAATTATAAGTACTTATGTATATAATTTTCAAAATATATCTATTTAAAAATGGTCTCTTAAATTTTGCGAATGGTATGCAAGAATAGTATTTTATGCAAAAAGCTCCTTCGTGGTAGCAAAACAATTAAAAATTTTAAATTTCAAAAGATTCTCGTATAAATCGGTTTCATAAATAACAAGTTTTCGATGATTTCCATCTTTGCTCAACCTATCTTGTACGTTTTCTTATTGCACCTAATCCGTCCTTAAAATCTAAGTAATTAGAACCCTCTGTGCCAAAACGGTGAAAATCTTTGCAAGTAGTGTTATAAACGGCACTTGGACATTAATTTGAAAAACAGCTTTTACAAAAAATTTCAAACTTAACTATTTGTGGATATTGAAATTAAAATGAAAAGCTGGCGGTATATTTCGTATGATTTCTTAACAAAAAAAAATGATTTAATAATATACGTAGTATATAAAATGATTTATTACGAAAAAAAATGGTGTAATCCTAAAATTGCTTGTGAAAATTATAAAAATCAAAATGAAAAAATATTGAAATATTTTTTATTGTCGGAACAGTATTATTATTGTCATTTAATATTTTAACTATAATTTATGAATTAAAATACATGGACGCAAAGTATAAAGTCGTTTATACTTGCATACTTGCATACTACAATCCAATATAAATGACCTTTCTACATTAAGTATTTGAATTAACCATAACACTTATGTTGACGTATAGTGAGATTTTAAATTGAACAGTTTACAACCGATTTTTCCAAAAGGTGATTTGTGTAAAATCGTAACTAAATTCCAGCATAACTGTGTGTATATGTATAAGATTTCCTCTATTATATTTTATGTTGTAAAATTGACACGACGCTATATAGCTGCATACATAAATATTATTTTTGCTTGTATATTATTTAGCAAAAAAAATGCGAAATATATTGCTCCACGCTGGTAATTAATTATTAGTTTTATGGTTAATGTGGGCATGTTTGCTTAAAATATAAATTTCCTGTGAAAGTAAAAGGAAATTTTTTCGCTGCTGTTGTTTTTACAAAAGTTTGGAAAAAAAAGTAAAGCTAAAGTGAATAAATTAAATTTAAAATGTTACTAAACGTACTTTATTAAAATTGCAGTTTTTTGGCGTACTAAAATTTTGCTTTAAATGTAACATTCTCGATAATATTATACAAGATACGAGAAATAATTTTTGGATGTGTATGGCAAGTGGCAACAATTGGTTCAATCATTAATACTTTTAAGTATTAAGTACTTTTTGAAAATTTTATTACCTTGCTCAATTTCGTTTTGAGTTATCGCTACGACACATAAACAGATTGCCGGACAAATGTACAATGGTGAAGAATAAATTTAATACTTAGCATTCTTATTTCAAATAATTTTACGCGTTCTCGTTGTCCATGCAAATTTAAAAATGTTTTCCATTTAACTTAATGGAAATTTCTTGAACGTCATGCAACTGCAGAACAGATAGATGACGTAATCAAAGGAACGAGTTAAAGGCAGAAAAATTAATTAAAAAATTTTTCTCCTCGAACTGGACTCGAACCAGGTACCTACCGCTTTCTAGGCGGACGCTCTACCAACTACAACTCCATTCCCGAATTTCTTTGTGTTGTAAAAGCCAAATTTATTTGTTAAATTACAATCTATTTCTTAGTTAAAATACTAATTATATATGAATATATATGAATATATGGATATAGTTAAAGCACCAAAATTATATATGAGTTTCTTTTTTAAAATTATTCAATAAAAAAATTCATGTACTCGACATTTATTTTCACAATTAATTATATAAAATTAAAAGATAATTTGATCGCAATTCAATATTAATATAAAAAATAACTTTAAATCACGATTTAATGATAATTAATTAAAAAAACAATTTTTTTTCTTCTGTCTTTAATAATAAAGAATTTTTCCTATCCTACATAAGTACTTGCAATTAATATTTATAAAAAAAATATTTTTAAATAATTTATTCCTTATAATTAAAGTAATTAATAATCGATTTATGTATGCACTTTATGGTCCGATATATTTTGCATATTCTGCCATTAATTTATCATCAATCACTAAATGCATAAAAATTAATTTTATATACAGATTTAAATTTTATCAACCGTAACCAAAAAATATACAATTAAAATATAAGAAAAAAATTAATAGTAATTGATAGTTTCGTTCTTTGTACTTATTTATTTACAAATATATACGACCGCATGCTTATAATTTCAATGAAAATGTGAAATTGAGTAAATCAGTGGAAATTGAAAAAAACTTTAAGTACTTAAGAATGTACATGTAGGTATCTTTAATAAAAAATAAAAATTAAAAAACAATGAAACCTAGCAAAATGGCAAAATTAAAGGTTTTCCAAGTATTTAAAAACAAATAAATTTTATGAACAAAATGAATATTTTTTATAAAGCATTGTTTCGCTCTATAAGTAAGTAATATTAAATAATTTTAACTTTTTAGTACCGGTACTAGAATATAGTTAACCAATAATGGATTACTGAACGGCATTTTTGGGTTTACAAATTATATTTAATTTATAATTAACAAGTAGAATTAAGTTCACGTTTATAATACATTTAGCCTTCCTAACTTCACGTATGCAAATAATCAAAAGCCATAGTTAAAATATGAAAATTCAATTGCAAACCCCGCTCATAGCTTTATAGTCCAGTTATATAACTTATAGCATATTTTCTTGCAGAATATACATAACCATGTAAACTTACATTTTAAATTCAGAATGTTTAATAGCATAAAAATTTTCTTAATAATGTTTAAAAAATTGTTAAAATCTACAAGAAACACATAGTAAATCTTCTCTCTCCTAGGTGGTATTGAAAAATAACGTGTTGTGGGAATGTTAAATATAAATATGTACTTTAAAAAAATATTGAATTTTACATACGTGAACCTTAGAGTTAAACTGCAATAAAAAACCATATAAATTTTTTTCATTTTTTAATAATTATTACTTGTATCTTACTAACATTTGCAATTCTATATTAAATTATTACGAATAAATGTAAAGGTCAAATTAATTAAAAATTGTTTAATATATATTCATTGAAAACAAAATCAAAATATTCAAAAAATTTTGTGGTAATTAATTGAAATTTATATTGAAAATAATTATAATTCTAATTTTATGTTCAAAATTCGAATTAAATCATATAAATATAAAATTTAATAACAAATTAAGTTTACTATATAGTTACAGGTTTATTTTAACAATCATATATAAAATCAATTTAAATCAATATATCAATTACAGGTGTATTGAATTTCGATATTATTAAGTTTTGTTAATTTTCAATCATAATTATATTACAATAATATTATAATTACTTGTTATTAAATTAATTCGATTATATAAGAATAGCAAAAGGTATACTTGCTGTATTTAAATATACTTGTTCGTATATTGCACCATTACTGATAATGATTTAAATGCCTGAATGAATCCATCATATTCAATAACACTCATAATTTTGACATTAAAAACCATTAATATTATTTATATATTATGTATGTTTCATATCAGTTGCACAATACTTACTTACATTGCCATATAATCATACATATGAGCATACGAGTATATTTTAGTATTATGTAGTAAGAATTATTCTCTGTTATAGTTCAGTGATAATTTTCAGTGTAGTTATACATAATTTTCTATATATAAACTGTAAGACGAGAATTAAATAACATATGTACATATATATCTGCAAGTGTAATGTTGAACGAACTGCTTTACACTAGCCTTCGAGAATTTTAATAAATTTCCTTAAAGAGTGATTTATTTGCAACATATGAGTTATTTATAGTGTGAATACTAGAACTAAATAAGCACAAACAAAAATAGTATTGAAAAAAATTACGTAAGCTTATAAGTCGAATATTAAAATTTGGGAACTGCGTGTTCAGTATTCTACAGATAGAAGAGCTTCGTATTTTGCATAATATATTCAATTAGAATTTTGTAAAAAAACAGTCTACAGTTTCAATTGTCCCTATGTTTAAGCTTATTACAATGAAGTCAAATAAAGAGTCTTTTAGCTTTTAACACTTTGAGCAGTATATAAATCGATTTGTTAAGTTGTGGAAGAAAAAACTAACTTATAAACCTTTTAATTAACAGAATAACAGGAAATCTTTCATTTATTTAAATAGATGTTACATAAATTCTGTTAAAAATAGAGTGAAATAATATTTTTAGAGTTGATATTACAGTGAATCAACGTCCGGCCCTTTAAATGTACATATGTATTTAAATTTCATAATGTAAATATTTTATAATGTACATGTCATTATGAAAGGGTTGTGTTGTACTGTAGCATGTACCCTAAACAAAACCACACATCTATACAGAAAGTGATCTAATAAAAATATTTCCTTACATAAAAACCGCTAAAATTTTATTAATATTTTTCAAAATTAAAACTTAAATATCGTATAATATTTTCATATATTTCTGTATGATGTTATAACGGCTTTTCAAGGACAGGAAACCATATAATGTTTACATTAATACAATGGCTAGCACATTAATTAATGAATCATTCAAGTTCTACTAAGTACATACATACGTATAAGTATGAACCCAGATTATAAAAATTTAAATGGCATGTTGATTAATTGAAAATGAAATTTAAAAAAAAAAAAACTAAAACAAGAAAACTAATAATAACAATTAAGTATTTAGACAAAACAAAATTGAAATTTAAAGTGCTAAAAAACGGCAAAATATTTCAATTAAAAAAACAAAAACTAAAATTCTTGTGACTTAGCTTACTAAAAATTTAAACAAACAATAAGGCATTGAGTATAAGACGTTTTTTATGACTTGTAAAATTGAGCACAAAATTGAAAAAAAAAAGATATAAAGGAAGGCTATGGTGTATATATAAAACGTGTAGATAATATGTATGTATGTATAGCTAATTAATTTATGTGTCATATTTATAACATATGGCAAGACAGAAAAAAAACTTAATCCAGAAGTTTCAGACGTGATTGTAATAAGCAAATATTTGCTATAAACGTTTAAATACAATAAGAATGCTCACACATTTTATAACCAACATCACACTTGCTTCTAATTTATGACTTAAGTAACTTAAGTACTTATGTATTTATATAAAATATTATACATTCTCAATATTTACCGCATTTTAATGAAGAAGATTTGTACATTTCAATATGAAATTGGATGACGTAATTGCCACAAAATTACAAAAACTGTAATCTTTGTTTAAAGTAAATCTTACTTAAATATAAAATAAAATTGTGTCAAACCAACGGGTTTGCTAAGTAGCACTTTTGATTTCAACAATTGAAAATTCTACGTACTTTCTAAAACAATCTACTACATTTTTCAAATAACTAAATTTCAAAGTTTGCATGCATTTGGGATGAGACAAACAAAATGAAAGAGACATATTAACGTCGAGTTTCTTTATTTCTATAAATGCTCGAGTTTTCTAAATTTATAGAAATTTGGAAAAGTTCGCAGTTTCGGAAATATAAGATGTCGAAAATTCAAATTTCTTGAGACAATAACTGGTGAGGAGTCGGTTAATTTTAAAAGTCATTTTCTTCTTTTAAAGATCAGCTGTGTCATGCCATCACTAGCTAATACCTTTCTGCGTTAGTACAATTTAAAAATGCGTTACGAAAATTTTTATTTTTTTTTAATTTAGAAATATTTTTTTCTTCTTTTTATCTAATTTTGAAAAATTTAAAGTACCCATAAATTTTTTTGCATAAATATGCAAAAGTCATTGTAATTAAAGTATTTAAATGAGTGCCATTAAGTGTAAAAACTCTCCAGTATAAAAATAGCCATATTTCAATATTTTGAAATTTGTGCACGAATGCTAAGTATGAGTATACTAAATGCATTCAAATATCACTATTCGTATTTGTATACATTGGCTATAGGCACAATAATTATGCAATATAAAAAATATCATTGAAATAAAAAAGAGTTAATAATAACGTAAATATAGAATTTCAAAAACTTTAAATATTTTACAGTTGATTAAATTTTTTTAAATAACAATTTATTTGCATTCATATACATGTGTGTATATACAATGTATTAAATAAAAATTGTACCCTTGTAATAAAAAATTTTAATATTATTGTTTACATATCATGTACATATTCTACAAAATATATTAATAATAATATTAAATGACATAGGTAAAATAATTTAAGCGTAAACAATGAAAACTTACCTCATTTCCTCATTTATTAAATACAAATTCAAAATTAATCCAAAT
The DNA here is from genome assembly GCF_029603195.1 of Condylostylus longicornis. Lineage (NCBI taxonomy): Eukaryota > Metazoa > Arthropoda > Insecta > Diptera > Dolichopodidae > Condylostylus > Condylostylus longicornis. Next base: position 2,024,856 of record NW_026577984.1, read on the forward strand.
AAAATGTATTTAAATTATTAATCCAATATATATGTATATATAAAATAATTTAGTATCCAATATTTTTTGTAATATTTAATTTGATTTTATTTAATTAATTTTCAATATTCTTTTATTTAAATTACATGTAAGTATACTGTAAAATACATATTGTATATTACTAAAATATTGTATAAATTTTATATTATTTTATATAAAATTTTATGTATTTAATATTTATAAATTAAATTCACTTATATGTACACAAATATGTATATATATATATATATTATAACAATAACACATTTATTTCTTTTTCAAAAATATTATAAGCAATAATTGTTATCAATCAATCAATTTATAAAATTAAATTAATTAATTACATATTTATTACTTTTACGACAATAATTCATAAAATACAATACACTACTAAATAGAATAATTAAAGCATTTAATTTAAGAAAAAAAAGAATAATATAATTTTTAAAAAAATTTTAATTTTTAATTCATTTTAAATTGATTTTAATTAAAAATAATTAAAATCATTACTCAATTATTTTTCAATTAATTTTTATGAAAATTGGAAAAATTCGACTTGCAACAAAAAAATTCTGCAATAGGAAATTGACTGTATAAAAGTGACATTGCATAAATGTTTTGCACTACTTCAATTTTATTTCTTAGAATTTCATTATTATTTTATTTAATAATTATTAAACCATTGAAACAATGCAAATTTTATAATTTAATTGTTAAACTAAAATTAATTTAATTTAATTTAAAAAAAATAATTTTTTTAATTGAATTAAGTAAATTTTTTTATTATAAAATCAAAATTATTGCATCTAAAATATATTTTTTGAGTATATAAAAAAAATAAAAAATTATTTCAGAAATATTTTATGCTCAGTAATTAATCCTTTTCTAATTATTCTTTACTTAATTAAAATATTTTCGGTATAAGTAACACAAACGAAATTTTTTATATTTTCTCAATTAGAAAATTTATTTATTTTATTTATTCAAAATAACGTTAGATCACATAAGATTTAGTATAATTATAAATATTACAATATGCTCGAATAAATTTAAAAAATTTTTAAATTAGTCTCCGAAAATAAAAATTTTGTAAATTTAACTTTTATTAACATATTAGGCATTTGCTCACACTTGTTCTCATATTCTTACAAATATAATTTTAACAATACTCTGTACAAATATATTAAATTTTATATTATTATAACATTAAAGTGAAAATCACGAATTAACTTACTAACGTTTGTTATTCATTTAGCATACTATTATAAAAATAATCCCGTAAAAAAAAATTACACTTATTACTATCCACTCATTTAACACGCAACACATAGAATTTTGTAATAAAAAAAAAATAGTGATTTGTAAATCAACACAGCTAATAAAACTTGAGCTAAAATTACCACCTTTTTTTTCTTCTTTTTTTTTTAATATATTTTTGTGCTATAGCGCTACAATTATTACTTGTTTTTATTATCGTATATTATATATATACATATTAAAGTTTTATAAACTGGTTGAATTAAAAAGTTCATCCCAGGTGAGTTTATTTTATTATTTTGTTTTTGTGAAAACCATTACAATTTTTACTATTTTACTATTCTTTTTTTTTATTACTATTATTTTTTTTTTCATTATTATTATTATTTACAATCGTAATCCGAACGCGCATATATTTTTTCAAATGATCATGTATATACACATGTACTTATATCAATTTTATGCAATATTTCACATTAAATAACTCATATATGATTTCATTTTTCAAAATCTGCATATACTCGTATAAGGCAACACTATATACATAGTATGATTAAATCACTGAAAAAGAAAATTGAAAAAAATAATATTAACATAAAACTGTAATAAAATAACAGCTATACAATTCGATTGCTCTTATAAGAATAATTAGATGAAATTATTACTACTGTAACAATGCTGTTATTTCTATATAATTTTCTGAACATTTAAAATTGATATGTCTTCAAAGAGTGCCACATTTATTCTGGCTACAATTTTACTGCTATTTTACAATAATAAACATACACACATAAACCGAAATCCGTATACACATTTATGTATATGAAAAAATAAAAATAAACTGTATATCAATTTTCATTTTATTATAATTATAATTTTCTATTACAAATAATTACAGTTTGCATTAGCTTATTAAATATGATATTAGGCCAAAATTATATCGATTAAGGCATAATATGGAAAAATGAACACGATCATGTCGTCATCCAACCAATGTAATAATCAAAAATTGTAAAAAATTATTTTAATTTAATAAAATAAAAACAAATTTCTCTTAATTGTTTTTAAAATAACAAAAAAACAAAAATAATCGCAAAATAATATACCGTCTAACAGAAGCGTAAGATCCAAAATCGCGAAAACAACTGGAGGGCATAAGAGATTTTAAATCGTGTAGAACCACAATCAAAACTTAGAAATAAAAATTAAAAAAAAAATAAAAACAAATTAAACAAATATACTTTATAATTTTATTTTATTGACAAAAAAAAACTTTATTGAGCAACAAATGTTGCCAATCTTTAATTACCAAACATATTTCGATGAATTTAATCATAGTTTGTAAGTAGTTCGAGTTGAAATTTTCTTATGCGCTGAATAGAGAAAAATAAATTCGTTTAACTACCAAACCAATGTTTACACACAAACATACAAACAATCATAATACCCAATATACAGTTATTTAAAATATGTGCTGGAAATGTATAAACATATTCACGTTTTTCAATTTATAAAAATGTTTAAGCAACAATGTTGAACAATAATAATTCAGAAACAATTATCACTTTTACAAAACAAATTCTGCTGAATACACAACTTTTATAATGGCTTTGTACTCGTATAAAGGTAAACTAAAATATAATATGTCAATATAAAATGTCAATATAATATTATGTCAAAAAAAATATTTATTTTTAATATAAATAAATGTTTATAGGAATAATATTAATTGATTACCTATCAATAAAACAAAAATAAGTTCAAACAAGCACCATAAGATCAAATACTGAGGGACAACTAACTAAAATTATTATTTATTTAGATAACTAGTAGTAAGTATATTCACTTAATCATATACTTAACTTATGATATAAAATGAACATAATTTATTAAACTATTTTGAATATTGCTTGAATATAAATTTTACCTATATATGTACTAACTGATATTTCAATATAAATCATATCTGCTTAATAAAATTTTAATTATTACTTGTATTAATTCTATATAAAATTTCTAACTTCATGAGTTCCATAATCACCTGATTGCGTCAATCAGTAAAATTTTATAAATTTTAACTGTACCCTATAATTACAGGCATAAATCTTCTATGTCCAATACTAACTGTTTATTTTCTTGTTGATCGCTTTTGGAATTTGCCAAACAAAAATGTCAGAGAACTTCAGCAATACAAAATACACACAACAAATAATATTGAGAAAATTTATTAAATATTTCATCAACATTTTGGAAACTCTCCAGTCTCCAGTTTTATTGGAGCAAAATAATGTTACTTTGCTTAAGCTTTTGTTAAGTAAACAAAAATAATCTCTCGTTTTTTCTCTCTTCTTTTCTTTCTTTACCACTTCTAAATTTTTTTTTTTTATTTTTTCTTTAAAAAATTTTCTTTAATTTTCTTTTTTATATGTTGAGGAGACGCAAACGCAATCCAATCTAAAAGTAACTTTACAACAATAACGCAATAAAATTTTATTTTTGGAGTATAACTGTGTCGAATGTCGAACCCAATTTCATTTCATATGCTTATTGTATTATTCTTATGTATATTTTTAATATGCACATACATAATCTTGTGCATATTGCTGTTTTTTATGTTATTTATAATATTAAATTCAAAATCGGCACAATAGGAAAAAAAAGTTAAGACACTATTGAAGTTTTAAATGGTGTAGTGTTATGCTAGCTGTTATTTCTGTTGCGCATATAAATTACTTTTATCAACGTCATAAATGTTCACTTTGATCGTATATAAAATATGTATGTATCCCACATTTGAAAATTTATAATATGTTTCTGTATATAAATTGTAATGTGATGATGAGTATTCGTTCGAATAACAATGTATGGAAAATAATATTTTAATTTATATAAATGTTGATTTGGCTGATTGTCCGATTTTAATGTGTTAAATTTAAAATTTCTTTCTTTTGAGTGATCATCAAAGAAAAAGCTACTTTTCAAATACATACATATATATATATTAAATCATATTAAAAACAACTGTACTAATTTATGTATTACACATAAGAAAATAAACTTTTTTACAAAATGTTAAATTATGCGCAATTTAAATTGAGGTGCTTTCTTAGGTGGTCTTTTAAACAAAGATAACAGAAATAGGCTACGACCTTTAAATAGTTGATAAAGCAATATCAGACCTACATTATAATTTTCGCAATAAACTCATGAATATTTCGGAAAACAACTATAATGATACTTTAATGAAAAAATAATCCTAAGTTAAAGATATAACAAGATATAAGATGTTCTTTAGTCACAAGAACCACTTTTTTTGTTGTTTGGCCGGCAAACTTCTTAATTCCTGAACCATCTCCCGTAAGGGTAATTGGGGTTTAAGAACCTGTAGTCGGCTTAAGTACGGTTGATATGGTTATTTCCTGAGTTTAAAAAATTTTAGAGCATATCATGCAAAATTATAAAGCTTAGCCGTAATTCCTAATTTTTTTTGTATTTTTTGACCATTTTAGACATAATTTTTCTCTATACTATAACATTAACACTTATGTGCCGCATTGCTACCATTAAGTTATTTTTGAAAACTTATTTATAGGTACCTTCATTATAGTAATTAAATTAACCTAACCCTTCCACGTCAATCCAACCCAGAGAAAACCAGGATGTACTAATTCAAAATGTAAACGTATGTAAAATTTACCTGAAAAGTTAAAAATATACAAGTATACCTCTCTTTTTACAGCAAATTTTAAAAGAGAAATCGTTTGAAATTTAAATTTGAAAAAAAATTAAAAATATGCTATAACCTGTCATAAATAAAATATTTTTAAATATTTTTAGGAAAAAAGGTTATTTAATTAAGCAATCAAACATAGAAAATTTTTAATATTCATGTTTCATATCCCATAAAGTTATATGGATATATAAGTGCAAATAGGTTAATATTACTGTAAAATTTTAATTTGGAAAATATATACGTGTATACTCTTTGATCCAAGTTTTGAAATATAGGTACAACTTGAATTCTTAATGGTTATTAATGAAACGAAAAATGTTATTTTATATATCAAACGAATTAATTATTTTATAATTAACTTTTGTTTCTTCGATATTACGGCATTTGAATTTAACTAATTAGCTGCTGAATGTAACAAATTCTTAATAATCAACTAGAATTCTAGTATATTTAATATACATTAATTGTGCTTCATTTATAAATTCATTTAAAAAGTAATTTAAATTTATTCTCTTATATTTAAATCCCTTAGTTGGGTTCGAAATTTATATCTACATAAAATTTAAAAACATTCTATTTAATCTCTATAAAATCTTTCTAAAGATTCCTATAATTACTTTTTGCTTTTAATTTCATTAACTATGCTGAAATTTACCAAAATATTTATTTTTAAAACAAAAATCATATTAGTTTTTTGAACAAATTTTTTTTTTTAAAAATCGCAATTTACAGTCCCCTATGCTTCTTTAATACTTAATAATATTTTTTGTTTTTTTCATCATTTGCACTAAAATTTAATTTCATCTTTTACAAAATAACATTAAAAAAACTACAACTTATGCTATTAAATAAATTATCTTAAAATATCAACCAAAAACAAAAAAAATAGAGAACTGGAATTTCACTAATTAAAAATTTGAATATGTATAGTATATACACGTGTATCTAGATTCACATTTACATACAATATTCACAAAACATATTTTTATTTTCGATTGAATACATACTATTCCCATCATATTATTATTATCAAGAAAACTTATGGATGGAAAAACAAAGAGAAAATAGAAAATTTCACTTAAAAATTTGTTTCACAAATTCTCTGGATTTTGCAAGCAATCATTTTTCATAAATATATAGAAAATTTCTCTATATTTATACTTAAAATTTATTTGGTTTATTGCATGTTAAAATTATTTTAAATAAAATTTTTGATACATAATTGTGAAGGTACATGTAATGGGAAAAATTATTTAAATATTTTAAAAAATGTAATAACATTAACTTGTTTGTAGTAGATTAATAGAAGTTTTAATTATTGCAACAGCTTTTTACTTTTCTAAAGAATTGACAATTTTCTCCAAACGTTTTCTTAAAACAACATGCATAAGCGACTGAATTACAACTTACATGTTCGCTTTAGATATCTGACTATTAAAAACAGTTTTTAATATATTTAAAATTTTAAGCTTATTTTGGGTTGTTCGGCAGCTATCCAAACCCATTGTACCCATTGCAATAGCAGCCGTCTTTTGCAGTAACGCAACAACTTCTAAAAATTTGTTGATTTTTCTTAATCTTGTAAAGCCACACAAAATTCTTCGCTGAGCAAACTGTATTATATTATAGTATTTCCAATGTTTACTAAATCCATACCAAAGTAATTATGCCTTTCACTATGATGCAGATTATAAAAAGATATAAATTTTTATTTATTTGAAGTTAACGAAATGATAACTTTATAAACATATTTTATAAAATAGTTTTGAGAATTACAAAAAATTAAATACATATAGATATGGGAAATTTCCTGGAACGTAAAATAAGCTTAATGTAAGTAAGTATCTTGTTTTCTGTTTTGCTTTTTGTATATTTTGAGGATATTTAAAGTAATTTCTATTTTCATTACTTTGTTAACCACAATTATTTTATACTATTATCAATATTTTGCCACAGTTAACATACTACTGCCAATAATTGAATATTTACGCAATTTTACCGGTAATGTTCTAATTCCAGGCATTCTGTTAAAAAGTAAAGTGGCTGAGAATTTCTCATGTTCTCATGTTCATATTTTGAATTTTATCAACTACTTAAAGCCTCGTAAAGGTATTTTGTTGTAACCGAGCCTTCTATTTTATCAATAAACTTCACAAATTTGTTGATTTATTTATTTAACAAACAATATATCTACTTATAATGTACGTATATATTGTGTATTAACGTTCTGAAATTTTTTGGAACAAAATTCACCAATTAGGTACTGTTTTTCTACTCTGATACATACACTGAGAAAATTATAAAATTATAAAATCTTATCATGATTACGATAATTTTTACAAAATATTAAAGTAAGTTTTACTTATACTTTTACAAATTTATACTTTTAAATATACAAGCAACTCCTTCACTTTAAAACAATTTAAAAAATATAAATCAAGCATTGTTGTAAAATAAAATAATTTACACAATATGCAATCATCATTGTGATCATTATCATTGTCATCAACATAAGCATTATCATCATGGTGGAAATAATGTTCAAAAATTTACAATAAAAAACTTTTAACATATTTTTACACGTGCTTCCTCTAATCCTTTCTATATTTTCCTACATTTTACAATGAAGACCATATCTTAATCATATTCAGATCACTACACATACAATATTCATATGTAAACATACATACATGCATATACGATATTTGTTGTATTTTACAATTTCATAAAATATTATTGTTGGTACTATCAAAATTTAATCTTATTTCTTCTACTAATTCAATTCCTTGGATAAATTCCAAAAATATCAATTCGTAAATCTACAAATATGTATATATGTACATAGTACATCTTGATGTTTAAATATTTATATACATTGTATTTACATTCTTAAGATATAATTTCCGCATATAATATTTTTACATAAATATAATAATTTTATACATACATATGTATATATACTCTCATTAAAACTATTATGTGAAGCTCAAGAGATTAGCTTTAAAACATAAGTTCACAGTTCACTTCAGTTCAGTTCAGTAATTTTTTAGCAACATTTTGTTGTACAATATTGTTTTTAACAATAATATGCTGCTGCAACTACCATAAAATACCAATTGTTATTATTTGTTTTTGATTTTTCTTGTTCTCGTTACATGCTGTTGTTGTATTGTGGCTAAAAACAAAAAGAGAATGTGTGTAATGTCTGCATTCAATTTGGTACATTCAATTGAACTCATAAAAATATGTTGCACATACATACATTTTTTGTATACATGCAATACAGATGCACATGTACGTTTATATAAAGATTTTGTATGAATATCTGAATCTATATACAATACCATAATGATATATGTATATACTATGTACCTTTATGTGATTCGATTCAACAGAATGTACAATAGGTACATAATATCTAAGTACTCATATTTTGTGTGCATGTTGTACCTATAACACTAAAATCGTATTAATACTAAGTTCAAATTCAATTATCTATGTATATATACAAATATACATTCGTATATTCTTTACATTTTAATTTTGTTTTAAAAACCCACACGAGTTTTATTGATATTATAACAACCCAAAAAAAAAAAAAAAAAAACTAAAAAAAAATCAAAAATAAAAACTAAGTTTTAACTGGTTTTGAAGGGAAAAACTTTCTTTTAAATTCATTTATACATACCTGTATATATGCATATGTACATACGAAATATGTATAGATATGTATGTATATGCATACATTCCATAAGTTCATAGTAAACTACTTCAAAAAATAAGAGCAAAATATTCCAATGAAAAAAAAAACATAATGAAAAAATTGAAAAACTTTACACTGGTGATTTATTAATTTTGTGCACTGAACTCATAAAATTTAATGTAATTTTAATCACAGTAACTTTAATCTTTAATAGTGGTAGTAGATCTCTTTGATATTTTAATAAATAATTTTTTTTTTCAAATATTTTATTTGTTGGTATATATTAAAAAAACAGTAGGTATTATGATTATTTTTAGACAAATTATAAATGATAAGAAAAAAATTTGATATGGTCGGTCAGCACATGACCTACCGCAAATTATATTGTCCAGTTTAGTGAAAGTATTACAGAAGATTTTAAAAATGCGTTTAACAATTTTAAGGACACCAATAAGCTTTTAGTTAATCTAGAAAAATGTAAACTCTACGCTTAGGAGATTTTCATGTTGCGCTATTCGAGTTCTCTGAAAAAATTGCCAATTAGTTTCGGTAGCAACTAGAACTCAAATATTAAATTTCAAGAAATTCAATCGGCCCCTGGTTCGGTTTCCGAACATTGAACTTTTCTAAAAATTTATAAGTTCATAGTTTTAATACCCCTCAAATTTTGATGTTGAATTTTAAACAAATTGGTTGATTATTTCTCTTTATATGCGGAAAAAAATAGTTGAGAAATTCGTCATATAGTCGAAATAAACTCACATATTAAGTTTCATTAAGATCGGTTCAGTTAATTAAGTTAAGATCGAAACTGAGATATCAACTGAAATTATTAATATTGTATAGATTTCTGCCTAAAACACGAATACCCATTTAAGTGAGTTAATGAAGATTGATTTTTTTTTGGTTCTGTGTGTAAATCTATAATTTTTAGGGATTCAGGAATACAAAACCAAAGAAATTTATAACTCTTATTTGTTTTCTTCAAAACTCGATTTAAAGATGAAGCTCAAAAGCTGACTCCTATTTTGAATATGTAAAATAATGCATATAATTCAGAGCAACGTGACTATGTAACGAATATTATATGTAGCTTGTATAGTATAAGAAAGTATGATCTTTCAAAATGTTGAATCAAGAATTTTTCAAGTAATATTTTCTAGATAAAACAGAGCCTTTGTTACTACAAATTACTGAAAAATGTCAACTGAATTTTTTACTGATTCTAAATTAAATTATTTTAATTAATTATGACCTTATTGTGGTATACGAGTATGTATAAAAGTATAATAATTTTGTCTTTATGAACATTTCCTTTTCTTTATAATGATCAAATTTAATGTATAGGAAGGAAACACCACATTTACACAAACATTAAAATAAGTTAACAATTATCGAAAGAAGAGCAAATTATAAATTTTGCATAAGTAATTCAATTATTCTACTGGCTCAATAATATACATATTGCATAAGTATAGTACTGGTTTTCATAAAATTCAAGTCACAATTTGAACACGTAATTAAAAGTCTTACTTATCTCTTATACCTTTAACAGATTATACTTATATTACTAAAAGGGAACTTTATATGAACGTTATGAATTTTCGACTATATGAAAAATTTTTTCACAAACTTTATTTTAAATAATAAAATTCAATAATTCATTCATATTTTATAACAATTTTTCTGTGATCGTATGACAAACATATAACATAAAAATAATCACTATGTCCACGGCCAACTTTCCATTCTTTTTAATTTCACCACTTTGTTTTTAAATTATTTTTTTTTAGTATTAGTTTCTAATTTACATATTATCACATTCATGGTAAATTTCAGTTATAATTTATATTCCCCCAGCAACTTTTCAATTATTATTACAATTTTAATATAAAAACAATTAAATATTTTAATTGCCACAATATTTTTCAAAACAATTTTTAATATTAAACTAGAACTAATACGTTTTTCAAGTAAATTGTACTATAAGGAGATATGAAAATGTATTAAATTTAATTTATATTTACAAAGTATCTATACATAACATATATTATCCTTATTGTACATAATTGTGTAAATATGCACATCGTATAATATCACAATGTTGCTCATTAAAATATCCTTCTACTATTTCTTCTATTATAAAAGTTTAAAAAATGATTTACCATATTGTCTTTTTTCTACATTTGTGTTTAATACTGTTATTAGTTTTTTAAAAAAAAAAAAATAAAAAGTTCTCTAAAAACTGTAAAGCTTTGTAGTTATATAATGTTTTTGAAATTTTAATTATCTTCTACAAAATGGCAATGTGTACATATTTAATGTTGAATGTTAAATATACTCGCATAAATGTATAGTGTGTAATGTAAATTAGAATACGAGTATAACTACACCATCATACATACATACTCAATTATTTTAGTTATATTAGTTGGAAATTCAACTTTTAAAGTGAATTTATATTCGAAAATGTCCTTTTTTTGCAATAAAAAAAAAATATCCTAATGAATTATACAATAATAATTATTATTTTTGCTTCTTCTTCTTCTATGCATGGCATTAAGATGGAAAATTATAGAAATATTTTTGTTACAAATAAAAAAAATTATTAAAAGTTATTTTGAGAGCAATTTAACATTCGTGAATTTCATTTAACATTTCAAAAAATTTTCATTGCAAGTTTTTAATTTTTAATGACAGAAAATTCATCATACATAGTTGTAAAAGTGCTGAATAAAAAGTTTTAAAATTACTTTTTATTTTTGTAATATTTTTATTTTAATAATGAAAAATTTTATGAATAAAAGTTTTTTGAGTATGCATTACATAGTAAACAAAACTTTACTATAAAAAAAATTTTTTTTTTTCGAAGTTGAGAATATAAATAGAAAATCAAAAACATTTTAAGGTTTTCAAAAAAAAAAAAAACTATATGCGATGTACTCGAAATATTGAACGGAAATACGCAGGAAATAAATGCAATTTTAATGTTATAAGAGATGAAAAGGTAGTCGAAATTTAAAAAAAAAATTGTCTTTGATCTACACAGAAAAACTTGTTGCTAAACAACTTAACAGTATTATATTTCTTTTTTCCCAGAATTTAAAACAAAAATTTCTTTTCCTTTAGAAATAAATGCTTTTTAAAACCGGAAAGAAACCGAGTCCCGAACTCTTTTATTCCAATTAGCCAATAAATTTTGAGAAATTCAATTCTGGTGCTTTTTGTTTCTTTTTTAATTGCAACGAGGTTTGAAGAGACGTGTACTTATTAAAATAATTTGTTATTTTCGAATTAATTGTGCTTTTTGGTGTCTTGAAAATAAATCCTTCATTTCTGTTACGTGGAATATAATATCTTTATTGCTCAATTCACTTACACATTCCAACGTTACTCTTTAAAATTGGTGTATTAAATTTTTAATTTAAATTTTAAATTTAACGACAACTCCATCTTTTCAAAGCGGGAAAAACGATAATTTCTTTTCCAAAAAAAAAAAAAAAATTATGAAAAATTTGATATAGGTTCCGAATTATTTATAATTTTATAACCTTTCTGATTTTTCATTTATCATAACATGCAAGAGCTCTTGAATCTAACAACATTGCATATAAACTCTGCTTTTAATGTTAATTTTCAACTCTTTCCAATTCTCCAATAATAAGTATAGTACATAGCTACTACTATACAAATCCCAGTTAATTTAACTAAAATAATTTTATGCTCGCCTAAATTTATGCAACATTTTTTTTCTAAAATTTCTACAAATTTTTTAAATAATCATTACCGGCAATGATACAACAATTAAACCACTTGAATTTCATTTTATGAAATGAATTGCTTTTTAACTAATATTTCAATTATATTATTATGTGTGATATAATTGAAACACACATACGTACATATATAATACATAAAATCATTGAAGATTTTAAATACAGCGGTTTTAGTGTGTATAAAAATATATATGTACGTTTATTGTTTTTTAATTGACACTTATATCGTTATTATTTTAACATTCAAAATTTTTACAACACAATATAGGTTAATTATTTCTAAATTAGAGATAAATTTTGTTTGCATTTATGTATAATTCCAAAATGGTTATTTATTTTACAACTAATTTTAGGTAACTAATTAAAATGAATTTGTTGTTGACCTATATATATTTCTGAATATTCAAAATTTTTAAATTATAACACGGTATCTCTATTCAGTTAAAATTGAATAAAATCAAATACCTTTCTCAATTTTTGCATTTATGGTATATAAAATATACAATTACACTAATGCAAGTCTCGTCAAAAGAAAATAAAAAAAAATTTGCGTGTTCCCAATTGAAATTTAATACTGCAAGCAGTGTACATAAGTACCTATGAAGTAGATAGATTATAAAAGCGAAATTCCAAAATCTATTTTATTGCAAGTGAAATGTAATCAAACAAAAATTAATATTAAATTAAAAGTACCATAAATCTCCCGTTAGCAAAATTTTGTTTTATAAATAAATGAATTTGTTAATGCTAATAAATTATTTTAGAATGAATAATGGTTTATTCAGTACGCATAAAATACTTACAGTATATGGCCTCAAATATTGCATAATACTAGTTTCATTAAAATTGATCAGGTTTGTTATTTTTAACAATAATTTTAAATATATCGGAATGGTGGAATTAAATTTCAAAATTAGAAAAATTATTGAAATTTCTATAGTGGTGTGATATTTTCGAAAGAACTACTATTTACACCTTATGGCCGCTTTTGGGTTGACGAATTTTACAAAAATAATTCAAAATGAAAATAGCTATTATGTTAAGAGCATCCTCTCACATGCCTCTTCAAATGAAAAGAAATGAGCCATTGTGGTTCAGCTCAATCATGAAAAATGTGTTTTCTTTGGCTTACAAGTACCACTTGTTTGTCGGTAAAGTAAGTTAGCTCAAAAGCTCAGTGCATGCTTTAATTTTAAAAATTTTTTAACCACAAAACTACAAAATCAAAACAGCAATAAAAGATTTATCATAAATTTTTAAAATTCATTATGAAGGTCTTTTCCATTCGTCTTTTTATTATACGCAAAGCTTATTCAAAAATTTTATGTATATAGTTTAATATTAAAGCTTACCACTTTTAGTTTACAAAAAATATTGACATGCCAAATAAGATGTGTCAATTTTGAAGTACCTTATAATACGAAAAGCTTAAAATTTATAGATTTTATGTATGAAAGTGTACTTATGCTTGTCCTTGAAATTATTTAATTAATATTAAAATTATAAAATTGAACGTTTAATTTAAAACAAGGTATTAAATTTTAGATTTAAATTTAGAATAATATTGTAGGTGCTACATCACTGAGACTGTGTCAAACTCGATGTGAGCAATTGAAATGCTCCGCATACAGTCTGACCATTACAAATTACTATAAAACAATTGAGAAAGGTGAAGTATTATAATATAATGAAATTGATATAATTGAAAAACTTCCAAATTTATAAATTTTTTTATTACACCAGAATATGTGATAGTACTTCTAAATTAAGATGTCAGAGATACTAGTTAAGAATTCGGTCTGACTAAAAATGTTTTACCCCAGATACTTGCAGTTCAGGATTTTACAAATTTTACGTCATTTCCCAAATCTTGATGATAATTTATTGCACATTGATTACAAAAATCATATTTGAAATTTAATATTCTTTGAACATCCTATGTAATATGTACATGCTACCTAAAACTCAAATCGAATAAATCAAAAGTAAGCAATAATAGAAAAATTTCATGGCAAAAACAATAAAAAAAATTCAGCAGAAAGTGAAAAAAAAAACAAATTATTTTATAACATGAGTAAAAGTGAAAGCAGCAGCAGCAGCTTAACGCATAAATTAACTTAAGACGGTAGGTCTTATGACACATGCACCAACACACATACTACATATTATACTCATTGATACTCTTATTGAAAGTAAACATTTTAATTATGTAACAATAAATTTTTATGCTTTTTTTTTTATTTTACTTTAAAACAAAAAACTTAACTAATTTAAATAGGTAAAATTAAAATGAAAAAAAAAAATTAAAAAAAAAATATTCAGGTCGCCTCTACTGATTCACAAAAATAAAAATGCAAAAATAAAAAAAAAAATTAAAAACAAAAAAAAAAAAATCAGTCATAATTTTATTTGAAAAGAGATTAAAAGAAAAATTAATAACTATGATTTGTATGTTTTCAATGGTGTATCATAGATGGCGGGTGACTTAGGTTTCGATACTGTACTATCAATTAAATTTTGTGGTACGGTAATTCCATTTGGAAATGTTCTTGCTTTACCGTTATCATTGCCACCTCTTATATCAATATCAGGTGCAGTAACATCACTAGATTCACCACTAGATCCACCAGTTTCATTTGATGGTTGAACTTTAACATTATCACCATTACCTTTCTCTTTATTTGTTTTATATTTAATGAAATATACTTCTGGTTTTGATGATTTTATAATTTGTTGCTGTTGAATTGCTTGTAATTCTTCTTGACTAGGTGGATCTGGTTTTTTAACAAGAACATAAACTAAAGTTTTTTCTTCGACTGGCTGTGGTACAAGTACTGGTGGTGGTGTTGGTGGATTTGGTGATTTTACCAATATAATTTTATAATGTTTTCTTGGTGGTAATTGCGGTAATTGTTGTGGATATCCTTGATATTGTTGTGGTGGTGATGGTGGTGGTAAATGAACATAAATTTGTTTTTCATTTTGTTGTTGTTGTTGCTGCTGTTGATGGCCTAATGATGGTGCTATAACACCATTACTGCCACCATTAATTGTTTGGAAATTTAATGGAATATTTTGATTTGTTTGATATTGTGGTGATATTACATTATTTTGATAAATTAATTGTTGTTGCTGTTGTTGTAAAGGTAAATTAAAAGGAATTTGTTGTTGCGGTTGTTGCTGATTTTGTTGAAGTTGTAATGGTGATATAATTATATTTTTATTTCCATTATAATTTTGATTTGATTGCTGTTGTTGCAAATTAATATTTTGTAATAATCCTTGATTATTAGAACCTGTTGATGATGGTATATATTGATTTGATGGTAATTGTTGTGCTATATTTGGTAATCCAATATTATTGATTGGAAAATTTAATCCATTTGATTGTTGTGTTGGTGGTATATATCCATCAGTTATTGGCGAAGGTGGTGGTGGAGGTGATGGTTGTATATATGTTTGTACAATATTTGTTTGTTGCTGTTGTTGTTGTGAATTCGAATTTAATATTTTTCCTAATGCTAATGCTGGACTAATATTATTTTCAATATTATATGAATATCCTCCAGGATCATTATGTTGTGAAATCACATCTTTTACAAATAAAGTTATAATAAAAATAAAATATTTCATAATTTTTTTTTTGTCTTTTTTTTTTGTTTTTTTTTTTGTCTTATTTTTTCACAATAATTGTGTTATAATTTTGCCAAAATTCAAACGATTAATTTTATGATTATATAAGAAAAAACGAAATTTAACACAAAAATAAAAAAAAAAAATTAAATAGTAAGAAAAAGCACGAATAACGTAATTGTTATTATTAAGAGTGAAGATGATCAATTTTTGAGCACTTCGCGATTTAACGATTATTAAATAACTGGCGGTCCACGTGAGTAATCTGAAATATTTATATCGATGCTCTCAAATTACTTATGAAAAATAAAAAAATCAAAAAGTACAACAACAGAACATGATTGTGTTGCACCAGCATCTCTTTGGTATCATCTAACAACTAACATTTTATAACAATCTCTGTATTGTAGATATGTGTAAAAATTTTTATATATAAGTTATGACTATTTAAAAATTAGTTAACTAACTATTTGAAGAAAAGGAGATAACGAAAAAAAAAACGAAAACAATAACAAAAATCGTATGTTACGAATGTTCGAATTATTGTGTCTTTGGTTGTTGTTGTTGTTGTTCTTTGTTTTTTTTTGTGTTATTATACAAAATTCAAATTATACGCCTTTTCATATCGCTCACAGACCATACTGGTATTTATCATATTTCCTTGTTAAAGTTTTCAGCGTTTCGTTTTGACAATAGCCGCTCAATCAATATTGTAGGTACGTAAAAAAATTTTTTGTGTTTGTTTAGTGAAAAAAGAAAAGTATAAGAGAGCTTTTCGAGAAAAAAAAAAATCGAATAAGAAAGAGACGCAGAAATACCGTTACTGTCAAAGCTTTTTCCCTTTTATTTTTTAATTTTTAGTTTCAAATTTTTAAAACAAAAAAAAAAACAAACTAAAATTTTTTGTTATTTTTTTTTTTTTTGCTCTTGTACTCTTTTTTTTTTATCGGTTCTTTTCTGTGGTAACTTGGTAGTTAAAAAAAAAAAAACAAAAAAAAAATTTTAATGTCTTCACTACATTTATATACCAAATACGTAATGAATGTATTGAACATTAAAAATAAAAAACCAAAAATTAAAAAAAAAAAAAAAAGAAGTTATTTTTTTACCAAGGGCAAACATTGAATTAATAATCAAATAAAAGTATTACAGACAAGTTTTATTTAAAGACGTGGGCAAATTAAATTGACCTTAGTCACATATTGTTTGTGGTCATATCTTGTTAAGATAAAGTTCATGTATAAAATTTAGAATTCAAAGTACCTATGCATTTTTAAAACTATATAAAGTATTAAGGAAATTCAAAAACCGGCAGCAGTTTACAATTAAAATTATATGTAAACTGACCATCTTATATAATATTTAATAATAGGAAAAGAAGTTTGGTAAGATGTCAACTCAATTATTTATATCATTCTAACAGATTTTATAAAGTACTCGTATATCTATTTAAGCTGAAACAAATTTAAATTTCTAATGTGTTTCTTAAAATCATATCAAAGTAAGAATAATAACATTTAGACGGATTTCTCAAAACGACCGAGTGACTTGCAGAGGCCACAAGTAATCGTAGATTCGAAAACGGACCTGGTGCTCAAGGAGTACGGAAGATCTGTCACATCGGAAACGTCAACCAACCAACCAAGAACAATAGGGTTTTCAAAATAACAAAATTGAAAAACATCAACATTTTATTTTTACATAAAGCTTTTAAGGTTTTTCAACTTAAAATTACTGAATTTACGAATAGGTTCATTTACATTACTATAATATTGTAATTTTGATTTCAAATTTTACAGGAAATCTGATTTCTGGAACTTCTGGTTAAACATGAATAAATCTATATGAATTTCCAAGCAACTTTTAAACAATGGTTGGTTGGAAAATAAAGAAAATTTTGGGATACGGCTTGAAAAATATAGTGAATCAAATTTAAGAAAATTAATTATATAAGCATATACAATATACTCGTAATATGAGTTTAAAATTCCGGTAAAATCTTTAAAGACATACAAAATCTTTAGATAATTTATCTAATATTCGCCACTTTAACCTTAATTTTGAATATGCCTTAAAGATTTTTATTAGAAATTTTATATTCGATTTAAATATGTTCGTAGACATGATTATGTGTTACGACTTACGGTATTACCAAAAATTTGATTGATGGCTAGATACATTTACATATACATATAAAATTTATATGGCATATTATAACAAAATAAGTAAAAGCTTAATAAAAACAGCTATATTAAGTAAATAAAGTCCTTGAAGTTATTTTTTTTTTTCGTGTATAAAATGCATTTTAATGACATAAAAGTTCATTTCTAAAAACTCACTATATATGCATGTATGTATATATACATATAAAAATATTTTATGATTCACAATAATTATTTCTTTTTTTTTTGTTTTTGTCTAAATTTTAGTATAGTGGTCTTGGAAATTTCTTTTAAATTTATTGCTAAATTTTGAATTTAAAAAAAAAAATTTTTAATCGGTATTGTTACCAACAATAAATTATCGGTTTTTCTCTCTCTCTGCCTCCCTTTGTTTTTTTTTAGTCAAAAAAATTCAATTGTTCAACCTGCACAAATTAAAATTAAAAATTCAATAAAAATTATAAAATCATGAATATTTCACCAAAAAATAATGTTTACAATCACACACACATACAACCATAAATCCATTGAATTCCTTTATGATTGCTTATACCATATTGTTGAATATCTAAGTGTCTACATAAATTATAAGGGTTAATTAGCAATAATTTAAAAACAAAACGCTTAAACCATAACCAATCTAATTAAAAATCTATTGAAAAATTGAATTATAAAAAATAAAAATAAAAATTCAATAATTTTCGAATAAATTTAATAAAAAACAAAATGTGCGCTCTTTTCATAATGAAAAATTAATAGAATAGCCTTTGAAAAAATAATTTTTGACCTAATTTTAACCTTTTTAAATCATTTTATGAAAAAGGTTAACGCACAGTTCAATTAATCGCTTTATTATATTTGCTTTTTTGCGGTATTTTTGTTTTCTTTTGGTTTTTGTTGTATTTTTTACCCTCTTACACCTCCCGCGTTAATCTATAAATTTTCATATCTCATTTGATCATTTTTATTTTTTTGGTATTTTCAAGAAAATGCCGCTAAATGTACAACTAATTTCAATATAAATCGTTAAGATTTAATTCAAATTTAATTAAAAATAGCCTTTTTAACACGCACATATACAAATACGAATGCGCCTTCTTATATTTAAATCAGATATAATGTACATTGTGTATAAATGAATTCTATTATAAATTCACAAGCTTAAAATATTACATTATAAATGCTTGTGGTTAAAATGCTATTGAAATTCACAATGCAGGCAATATTTTGTAATTAATATTTTCAACACTTGTGTATTCATTCGAATTCATTCAAATTTTTAGTAGCAAAATAATTAAATTGAATTTAACAAATTAAATTTTAAATTTAGTAATATTTTTGAAAAAAAAAATTTGAAGAAGAAGAAAAGAAAAAATTACTGTTATGGAGGAAAATTTATTTGAAAAATCTAGGAATATTGAGATTATTCAAGAAAAGTTGATTTTTTGAATTAAAACAATGAAATATCAAAAATTAGAACTTATCCTGCTCTTTATACTCCTTAGTGCTTAGTTCTATACGAGTCCCAATTGATGATTATCCAAACATATTATTAATACGAATTTTCTAATTTATTTCCGGTCAGTACGAATTTATATAAAATGCATGGGTGCCGAAAAAATTTAATTTTTGAGACATTTTAGGTGTACATTAGAAAAAAAATCAATTTGTACAATTAATATAAATTTTGTCACTGTTAAATTTACTTTTCCGATTCATCATGCCATTTCATATTTATTAAATTACTGATATTCAACAAAAATCAAAATTATTAATATTCAACAAAAATTAATTAAAAGTACACATGTTTCATAAAATATTAATTTCTTCGTGAGCGCATGATATATATTGTTCATATTGACGATCTGTTGCATAATATATAATTCAAGATATTCTTGTCCAAATAGGCGAAAAAATGGTTTAAAATTGAACCTTTCGAATGGACCAGCTAAAAAATAGTCTGGGTCAACATTTACAGGAAAACATATTATATAAAATATTTTCTAGTATTTTGTTTTATGAATATAAAACCCAAATTCTTAAAAAATCGCTCCTTATTTTTATAAAATCAAAAGTATTTCAATGCAGTTTCTATACAATTCAATCTACAAATTTCTTCTTTACCTGATCTTTTTCAATTTTGAGCAATTTTTAATACTTTAATATTAAAATTTTTCTATAATTTCTGTGTCAGATGGTAGATTATATACTTTCTATGTAACAAAACTTTAAAATGTTCCATAATTTTGTATTCATATTTTGTACGTACGCGTAAGTTTTTATTTAAATTTTCCATAGTATAGTTATTATCACATATTTAAAAAATCATCGCACCACATAATCAACTTTAATTTCAATTGCAGAACAAAACAAATTAATTAAAATTAATTATAAAATTAAAATTTAAATGAATAATGAAAACATTTTAAAATTTTAAAAACCATATTTGTATTCCATAATTTATGACGAAAAAAAAAACAAAAAATTTCCGTAAACATTGGGTAAAAAACACTTAAATTTTTATTTTTCAATAAATCAGAAAATGTCATGTTCATGGATCGCTTTTAATAAAACTCTTTAAAAAAATTTTAATTTCAAGTGCAATTTTTCTACCCGAAAATGGAAAATCTTCAATGACCTTGGGAATTGTTATAAATATGAACAAAAATTTATTCACAAATTTTTTATAAATTTGAATTTTTTTTTTATAGATGTTGTTGAGTTTAATGAAGCCAACGCAATATTTTATTTATAATTCAAATTTTTTTTCTAAATTTTTAAAACTTTGAAAAATTTTAAAATTTATTCAAAAAAAATTAAATTTTATTTTGGATTAAAATGTTTTTTGGTTTAATTATCCAATTGATGGTTCCTTAGATTTATTTAAATTTTTGATATTTTTTAAATATTTTCTCGATTTATGATAAATCGTCATATTTATATTTTGAAGTATAACCCAGAGAAGTGTTTTGTAATGCAACTTGCATCAGAAAGGGATGATAAGTACGTAGGCACGCATTGCGTTTCTGAGTTATTTAAATTTTTCAAATTTTGTTGAAGTCAAAAAACTTAAATATTTTTATAGTTTAAAGGTTTGTTTGTAAATTGGAAAATTTATAGTGCAGGATTATTTATTTTTATAGGATTTTGAATTTTTGAAGAGCAAAATTGAACTAGTTCAAATTCCAGTAAATGTATGCATCCTCCTTCATAGTGGTATACCAATCAATTAAATCCTTTTCGCATATTGTAAATAAAAATGATGGATACTAAAAATCAAATTTATTCAACAAAATTTATTATAAAGCTACACATACATATGTTTATTAGTTTAACGATTAAAATGAGTTTTCATTTGTATACAAACTCTTGATCAACAATTATAGAAGAACAAACAAAAACACAAAATCAATTTCGATAATAATAAATTTCCATTTTAATAGCACGCACACACTCTCTTAATTATTATGGCGAGAATTCTTAATTTGATTTTAAGAGTTCTACATAGCTA
This sequence comes from Condylostylus longicornis, assembly GCF_029603195.1. NCBI lineage: Eukaryota > Metazoa > Arthropoda > Insecta > Diptera > Dolichopodidae > Condylostylus > Condylostylus longicornis. Next base: position 2,046,649 of record NW_026577984.1, read on the forward strand.
TATTATGCTATATACGATAACGAAAATGAAATAATTGGAATCTATCTGGAAATGCTATAAAATTTTAATTCAAATAATTAATTTTATTATAATTAAGTGTATGTTTTTTTCACATAACTTTCCTTTTTCTTATAATATAAAAACTTGAAAAAGAAAATAAGATATAAGATGTCTTTATCAGTTTCCATAGTTTTCATAAGAACTCTTGTATTTTTCTAGTTTTTTTTTTTCGAAAATTTTCTTTTACATTTTTTTTTTTTGTTCTACATTTTCATTTCATTTCTTATACTATATACATAATTTATTGTCTTTTCCAATATACATACATATATTATAGTATGTATGTATGTATGTATAAATAGATGCTTTATATATAATTTAATAAAGTTAAGAAAAGCTTCTTTTATTCATTTTTTGAAAGTTTTTTTTTCTTGAATTCGTGTTATGAATATTTAATGAAGATGATTGTTATAATGAGAAGATTACTATAAGTATGAATAGAAAAAGAAAAGATGATAAAGAAATGAGCTACAAAGATGTATGTGTACAGAGTGTCGCATAATTACGGTACACATATTTTGTATTTCTACAAAATTTCTTACATATTTTAGGCTCTAGTGCACCAACCTCTTCTACTTTTACTTTTGACAACTCTTTATTGGCACAGTTCATTATAGTGTTTCGATTTTTGATGCCACAAAAATTATACAGACTTTCAGTTAATTAATTAAAAAAAAGTAAAAACTTTAATAGGACCCTGCTTAATTTTAATAAATTTTTTAATCAAACATGGGAATGGAATGGAATGTGTGAGAAATAGTACCGGATTTTTTTTATTCACAAATTTGAATTATTTTCGCCACTTTTTGAATTATTTTTCTGAAAACTATAATTGAAAATATTTTTTATGTGTTGATTATAAAATTTATTAATTTATTAGAAAAATTCAGAAATGTAAATGAAATCCTAGGAACAATACCCGAAAATTATTGCCTATTAGCAGAAAAAAAGCTAAATCTTTTAAACAGAAAGAGGATAAATACCATTTTAAGCAATTTTATACTATAATATTACAACATTTTCCAATGCCAGAACAGAATTAAGCAATAATTAAAACACATTTTAAACAGCCACAAATGTTATGTATGCAACACCCGCTAGTATCAGTTGGTTGCATTAAAATTTAATATTATATTATAGTTGAAAATTGTGAAGAAGTTGGGTGTTTTGGTTTAAATCTTCAGCGAAATATGAATAATATAATGTAGTATAAACATACAATGAATTTAATATTATAATAATAAAAAATTGTAATAAAATTTTCATAATTTAAATTTTTTCGTTTATGCATTTTTTTTTTTTGTTTTTGTATGGAAGACGAACGTATAAAAATTAAAATATTTCATGAATTTTTAAAAATAATAAAATAAAAAGAAACTTTGAAATTTTGCGATGAATTTTTATTATTTAGCCACATGTTTACATTATGTACCATAAGTTAAAATTTCTTAACGATTTAATAGAAAACCAAAATGAAATTTGGAAAAAAATTTATTATTAAATAAAATTGTTTTTTAAATAGAAATTAAAAACATATTGTTCTGTACAAGTAACCTCAAATCAAAAATTTAATTGCATAGCTGTGTGTATTTAAAATTAATGGAACTGGACATGACATAGTTAGAATTTTTAAATTAAAGTAAAAGTTGTTTGCTCTTTTTATCAGGAAAACTTGTTACTTCGTGCGAATGTTGTTAGAAATGTTTCGTAAAAGAAACGATAATATTATTATGTTGGCCTACTGTTCATGTAGTAGAAATACAAAGTTTAAATAGCCTAATATGACATTTGAAAATTTCATTTATAACAAATTTTATAATGGAAATTTGTAAATGTAACAATACTTTTAATAAAGTATGAAAGTTTCTTCTGTGGTTATAAGCAACAACCAAATAAGCCTAGCTAGGTAATTTTTTTTATTTTTTTAAAAATTTAAAGCCTCAGTGCTTACACTTGCATATTACGTATATTTTATAATAATTTAAATAATTCACATATTATACTACATACATGGCGCTTACGATTACGATCTTACTTTAATCTTTTATGGCTGAAAGTACTAAATTTTTAAAGTTTTACTATTAAACTTTTCAAATACAGTAAATTTTAATTTGATTATTTGTAAACATTTATTTTGGTATCAAAATAATGAAAATTTTTCGTTCATCTGGTAATTTTTTTTTTATTTTTTATTTTAAATTTATCGTGTTATTCATATGTTAATCAGTTGTCAAAAAAAATACAATCTTAAATCTTTCATAAATATGACATTTATTGGAAAATTGTCAAATATTTTTTAAATTTTTATATGACTATAAAATCAAATTAGGTTAATATGAATAACAAGTCAAAATATTTTTACAATGTAGTAAAATATACAAATTCTTTTAGTTTTTTTATTAATTTCTTTTAGTATTATACTTGTATTTGTATGCATAATGCAGTGCAGTAAATGCATTGCCATATTTATTATATTTTGACAGTATTTATATAATAGAGTGCTAAAAGCAACGCACTTTATTATGTTACGTAACAATTAAGAATAATGTGGAAGAATTTTACCGTAAATTATTATATAAAACAACGCATTTCCTACTAAACTAAATGACAAACTGTAAACTTTTCCTCCCCTTACGTTATATACATGATACATATATATGCATGTACGTTAAAATTTCTGACTGAACCAGTTATATTCAAATTGGAAGCGAATATTTCAAAACCAAATCATATTTTTGGATTCAAGTAACATACGAGTACATTATAAGCATTGAGCAATGAGCAATGAGATGCCGCATATATATCTGAATTTTTAGTAATGTACAGAAAACTCTTGTACGCAGATATTGCCGAAAATTGACAAGGTTTGAAGATATATAATATTATATAGAATTATTGAAGTTATAGAATCTACAAGAAGTAAAACGACTATAGGAAATAAAGATTTTTACGGGAAAATTGAAAACTTATTGGAAAAACATAATAAATGAGCAATTACAAAGTCTATTTTACTAAATTTATTGTATAAGAAAATTTGGACGGCACAATTTTTTTGAAAACCTTGGAATAAAGAATTTATATTTGCATTTTTTTTTATTTTATTTAATTTATAAAGTATAATTTAGAAAATTCAAATAGTTTTTTCTTTTACAAAATTATTTTGATTGAAATATTTAATTTGATAATTGACAATTAGTCACGTGTCAATATTCATTTATACAAAACAAAAAATTAAAGTTCACTTAATTTCGATTATAATAAATTTATAATTTGAATAAAAAATTATTATAACGAACCACTAATAATAATATATTTTATTTTGCAAATTTACCCACATAAATTTTATAAAATTTTGTTTTGGACTAGTAATGAATTTTATTTATTACGAGTATAAGTAAATAAATTATTTTATTTTTGATAAAATTATCGTAAATTTCTTATTTTTATTTAAAATATATTTATGAAATTATATTTATAAATTTTTATTTTTGAATAAAATGTTTGTCTAATTTTTGTATAATTTAGTTTTAATATTATTATTTTCCATTATTAATATTATGTACGTGCATATGCATGTGTATTGGGCTACAATTAGATACGACCTTCTAATTTTGTATTATGTACTTTTAAATTTATACACATACAAACACATATCATATAAGTCAATTATTACAATTATTAATAATACAGTTAGCATATTATGGTTACTTTAGATGTACAAAATATCTAAATATACATGTATGCACCATATTTATATTCCACTATAATTATTAGATTTGAAAGTGCTTCGAATAATTATATTCACATTAATCAAACAAAATTTGCAAATCAAATAAATTTAATTACGTAATATTACGATATTGCATTAGATTTTGGAAAAATCTTTAATATTTTATAAATTAATCAAATTTTATGTATACCGATTTGTTCGAAATATACGAAAGTAGAAGCTTATCTATATTATTTATTTACTATGAACATGTTGTTCCAGTATAGTTTTTCAATAAAATTACAAATATAATTTTCATAATTCGAAGGCATGCTGTAGTATTTGCGTTTTCGTACTTATATACAGGGTATCTCTGCTATTTACCACTGCTATATATACCATTGTGTAGGCCGCCATGAGTATATCCTCTGTATACATTAATTAGGCCGAGTATAATTTTTTTACTCATCGTTCATTTTAAAAGAAAACATTTATATCCAAATTTGAAGACCAAAATATATCAGACAAGGACAAATTATTTTCCAGACCAATATACATAATATCTATGTACATATATGTACGTCACCTTTCAATAAAATTAAAAGTGATTTTCTTGTAACATATTATTTTATGTTAATAATATTTTATGCAAATTTTTCGAAAATATTAAAATAATATTATCATTTCTGAACAATCATATTATCCAGTAATAAATAGTGGCATAAAAAAATTTTTGAATTTTTTTATAAAATATTGTAAAATGTTTTTTAAATATTGAAAAATTTTCAACATGAAAACTGATATTTTCACTATTATACCACAATAATATACAAAATATTTAATTCCATTCGATAAATTTGATTAAATATCTACTTAATATAAAATTTAATTTCTTAAAATTAAAATATTAGTTATATGGTAAAATAATGGATTTTATATTATGTTGAAGAGGGAATATCAAATATTTTTGATTATCATTAAAATTGTAAACTTAATAAAAATATTGGCCATAACAATTTATTAAAAAACACTTTATTACTTGTTTTTTATATGTTTAGCAATTTTTTATTTGAATGTTTTAATTCATTTTTATTAGTTTTCTCTATTTTGATATTTTTTGTCTATTTTATTAAACATATACTTATGAAAAGCAGTGATTAGTTATGTATAGGATTTATATAAGAATATGAAATTTGCGAAGTAATTTAGAAAGGATTTTTAGATTAGTCACAAACTGTAATTATCGAACGTGAATGGATGATATTGACATAAAACACACCAAAATGTGAAACCTTGAAATTCAATAATCCCTCGCATAAAGTCAACCCGATACAATGTACAAAATAGAAAAAGTTCGATGTGAAACGCGCAGAAAACATGTGAAGTATGATTTAATTTATTTGAAGAATTTTTTATGTCACTCGGTCAATTATATTTTGCTGGTAAAGAAAGTTTTGCATAATTACATATATACTTATACCTACTTGTTTATTTTAATGTTTTAAATCACAAATTTTTCCAAATCATCAAGGTTATAATAAGTAGCAGGCTTACCAACAAATATAACGAAGGTTTAATGTCAAAGGATAGAACTAACAGACATCCATTGTATTTTGTTAAATGTAAAATACGCTCCTTTTCTTTCTCAAGTAATTAGTATTTAAATATAAAGTCGACCACCTTCTGTTATTTAACTTTATAACTTAAATATTTTTCATAATTTTACGCAATATAGAAAAAGTAGAACAAATAGAAACCAAAACACCGGATAAAGTCGTGTTTAGGGAACTAAGATAAATGGTAGATTTAGAAAAAGATTACACTAAGATTTTTTATTCTTGAGCATTTAGGAAAAGATTACACAGCAGATGGAAAAGCAATTAAAAACGAGAAAGAATAGAGTTGACCAAGTCAACTCTGTGATACCCGTACGAAAGCAATTTCAACGACTTTTATCAAATACATTCGTCCTACTAATATATTCGTTCTTGTGAAATTTCAATATCAAAGCTTTTGTAAGATATAGTTAAATAAATTTTGAAGTTGTATGGCAGCTACCCGAACCAGTACCCCGATCATATCCAATTTAAATAGAGTTTTGGCATTTACTACAATAAATCATTTGTGAAAATTTAGTGAACTTAGCTTAATTAGTTTTTTAGTTATCGTTGGTATGGACGGATGGACGGACAGACAAAGCTAAATCGACACAGAATCCGACGCTGATCAAAAACATAGACTTGAGTTTATATCTCAGACTATTATTTCTTAGCGTTACAAACGGTAAGGCAAATTTAGTATACTCTTCGAACATGCGTTTGTACGGGTATAAAAACATAGAGAACTTAAAAAAAACCAAATTACAAAAAGAAATAAAAGCTGATAAAACGCGAACAGCAAGTTGAGTCAACCGTGATCCAATTACAACCGTAATCCAATTCAGACAGCATTGTTTAGATAACAAAGAGTTTATAAGACTTCAGCAGTTTTAGTACAAAAAAAAAATTTTAGTATTAATCGTATGCTAGTTAAATACTAAAGGTACCTACTAAATACAATTTACTTTAAGACCGTATGCAGGATTGACGGTACGGCTAAATAATGAACTTATTAAGTAAAATTATTACGTTTATTTGAACTCATTGCTTGATCAAAAAAAATATTTATGTTAAATTCACTGACTTACTTACGTAACTATGGAATTATTAATTTTGGAATTCTTAAAATAAAAATTTCAAATACATAATTTATTTAACTCAGTTAAAATTCATTTTTCTATGTTTAAACATTTTTGAAAAACGAAAAATTGCCTAAAAAAATATGCTATTTATGCATTTATTTCTAGTTTTTTTTTAAATATATTCATTCCCCGTAGAGTTAATTTTTGCTATTGAAAAGCCAAAAAAAAAAACAAAACAACATCTTAAAAATTAGTTTATGAGTTAATAAAATCTAACACTGCATCCAAATTTATTTATTCGATCCACTGGTACAATAATAATAATTTTGAATACAAAAATCTTACAAATCGAAAAATTAATACTTCATTGTTTTAAACTTCTGTTACAATTTTGAATTGGAATTTGAGAAGATTGAATGTAAAAACGCTCTTGAAAAATATTTTTGATTAATCAATAATATTTCGTAACACCCTATAATAATAACTTATACTATGTTATATACTAAACGAAAATTTTATAGGGTAATAGTGGTGATAACAATTTTGAAAGAAAAAAAAACTTAATTTATGAAAGATGACTTGGAAAGACGGGAGCGGGGTGATTTCTTTTTTCTCAATTTTTTTTTCAAAGTCCGGTTTGTAAGATTTTCTTATTGTTTTTGGTGAAATTTTATAAAGAAATGAATTTGTTGTTTTTATTTTTAATTCAAATGAATAGATTTCAATAATCGTATTAAATTTGGATTAGAGGCTACCGATTGAATTGATTTAATTTTTATTGATTCGAATGGATTATTCGATTGATTGTTTATATTTATTGAGCTTAACAATAACACATAAATTTTGTGCGTATCATAAAGGATATTTTTGAAAAATACATTATTGGCTCGTATATAGTATTGATTGTTATCAGAAAGGTGGTTTCTGCGTTTTCTGATAAGTATTTGTGAGGCATAAGTATATGTGTAAAATTCCTTTACTTATCACTGTCGAATATTCTCCTTTCTTACAATATTTAACAGTGTTTCTCAAGATAGTGACTTGGATCTCTTGGTTGTATTTCAATTAACGATATTTCTGTAAAAAAATTTATATTTAGCAGCTTTTTTGATAAAATTAAGCTTTAGTTTCCCGAACTTGCAGTTAAAGTTGTTTCTATTGGCTGTTTTGTGGTTATAATTATCGTTTAAATGATTCACTTTAATTTGATGTTGTATTTAGCTGGATATAGCAGCCCTCTTAAATATAATCAGCTAAATTGTTAGTATATACCTTGGCCAATCTCTCCGACAACCCTTCACATCTTGTTAAATGTATTCTGTTCAATAGGAGCTTAAGTCTTTAAAAAATTGTAATCATATTGTGCTATTTCGAGGTAAATGAGAGAAAAAGTCAATTTACAGTTTTAGATAATGATGTTTCACGTTAATTTCTCGCATTTTATATGTAAAAAAAAATTACATTATTATAAAAACAGGCAAATTGTAAAATAAGGAAAATTGCCAATTTTGACATCATAATGTTATAACAAACAAGTTTCTTGGTTTTTAAGATCATTGTAAAAAAAAAAAACTGTAGATGATAATTAAAATTTAAGAGTATTATATAGTCATTATAAAATATTTAAGGGAAAAAAACATTTTGTAAAATTTTTATTGACAACCTTTTGATTTTTGTTTATTTTTTTTATTAGTCGACATTGTTATTAAAAAACAATATAAAATAAAATTTAGTTTAAAATTTTTATGAATATGTATTACAAAAAGAGTTTCAGCGTTATTGTTGACAACTATAAGATACATAATCGTACATTAATAAATCATCAATATAAAATAGCAATATAGAATCAGAAATTTTGTTAATATAAAATTTAAGAGAATTGAAACAAGCACATGACTATAAAGCATGAAATTCCATACAAATTGAATTTGTGTGCAATTTTTTAAATAACGTTGTCAAGTTGTTTTGACACATACGAGTATTTGATTAACTTTTACTCAAAAAACGTAAAACTGAATGTTCAGTTGAATAATAATAATAAACAGAAAGCTTAATTTCGTTTGAAATATTTCTGATCTAGCAGATGTGATAAGATTTTTGAAATTTTCTCGGAAATTTTGGGAAAATATGTTCTTATTATTTAAGTCTCATGTACAAAAGAATGCAAAATAGAGAAGTTTGGGGTAATTTTTATAATAGATCTTAAATAGATGTTTATTACTTACCTAGTTACTTACTGGGAGTTGTCGTTATAAATAAAACAAACCAACGTCATGCGTTTCTAAAATTAACACGAATTGATGTTATTATCTTGTTAAAATCATGAAACCTAATATTGTATAGCTATTATATATGATCCACTTCTGTTAAAGATTCATGCAACATGATGAATTTTGTTATGAATGAAAAATGAATGCAGCAAATACATCAATTTCGCTTTCTATGTATCTAATAATATGATAAAATAATCTAATGAAACAAAACAAAATTGCAAAATCAAATAGAGTTAATACCATAAATCACGAATATTTTACCGTATGTATGTACAAAAAAAACAATAACATTAATATATTATATAGATATGTACAAACAAAATTCCTATATATAAAGCCAATATACACTAAAATAGAAATGAATAAAAGAAAAAATTCGCGACATTAATAATACATACATATGTAAATATATACAGGTAATTAAGTATGTCTGCGTTACGTACATATTATACATTATTAGAGCAAATTTTTTTAATGGATATGTGTGAACTGAAATCATAAATCGATTAAACACAAGATTTAAAAAACACGAGTTTTTGCGCAACATGCCGAAATTTGTATAAAAGAATGTATAACAGAAATTTTACGAAAATTTTTACACGGATTGTTCTGTATTGGTTGGACGAATTAAAATCGAAAAAATAGCTAAATAACTGTAAACAATATTATATTGTCGTTCATTTTTCGTTTTTTTTTTTCATTTAAATAATAATGTTGAAAGTGCAAAAATTCTTATATGTGCATTTTTATAATCATTCTCGGAAGAATAATTTTTGAACGTTTTCTTATAGCAAAATTTTTAAATAATTGGAGGATTTAAATTTATTAAATTATTTCATTTAGAAGTTACTAGTCTTACTATATTTTAATAGTCTTAATTTTAACTAGTCTAAATCTATAATAATCTTAATTACGAAAAGCTTATTTACAAAGTTTTGAAAACAATTGTTATACAATTATAATACATTAATAAATCTTGAAAATATTTCAAATTTTTCAAAAAAAATTAAAATTTATAGTTAGCCCGTTACAGTAATAGGTTCCATATAAAATATTCCTTTAAGGCTTCAATAGTCTTCAATATTGTATATTTATATATACATTTTTTATAAAAATGTTATCAACATTCAAAGATACGAATCGCCAAATAAATTATAAGTGTTTTTTAGTCTTCGTATAATTAATAATTTAAAAGGTATTGTTAACGCCTGATTTTACATAATATCTGCCAACATTATCGCTAAAATTTAAAACAAAATTCATTCCATATACGAAAAAAAAAACAAAAACGAAAAACCCAAAAAATTATCCAAAACCTATACCAATACCAATAGGTATAGAAGTAAACTTTTTAACAGTTTCTTCTTTAATTTGTTAATATAATATGTAGGTACAAAATACCAAACTACATATATATGTACATTTATGTGCATGTATACAAAATTCCTATTATGTATAAAATAGTTATACTCATAACATCTTTTCTTATCTCTATTTTTAATACTCGGTCAAATACCTTTAATGGTCAAAGTCAATATTAAAAAAATAAGAAGCGAAAAAAAAATTTCTCTCCCCTGCTATTATTTTTCTCTTTTTAATTTTTTGTTACATTATTTACTGGTAATTAGTACATAACTGCGTGCAATACTCATATTAATAAGATTTATTTTTAGTTTCAGTTCAAATTATATTTTTTTTTTGTTTAGTTTTTCATACTATAATTTCACCTGATAAATGTTCGTTAATTAACGGATAGGCAATTTCATGTACTTATACAAATTAAAAACAATTCACATAATTTGACTTAAATTTTTGGAAAAAACAAAAGTTATGTAACTCGAATTGATGTAACACAAAAAAAAAAACGTAATAAATAAGCGCGAAAATAAAATTAGTAGACGGATATTCATATTTTTTAATTACATTCCTATACTAACAAAAACAAAAAAGAAAAAATAAAATAAAATCGTGAATTTATTAACACGAATAAAATTTGATTTATGATTTAAATTTTATTTTAGTAATATTAAAAAAGCTTCTTTTAAAATAAAATCCTATAAAAAAAATCGTTTCTCTATGTGTAATCCAAAATTAGTGTGTAAAAAAAATTTTTATTCTTTCATGTAGAGCGTGTCACAGCAAAAAAAAAATGTTGACGCGCACCTATAATCGATAGTAATCAATAAAATTAATTTGACACGCATTCTACTATAAAGCAGCGTTTTTTTTTTTATAAAATATGGGAACAATATAAAATTAAAATTATAAAAATAAAAAACAAATTGTCATTTTGAAATATTTTACATTTGAAATGAAATTTTGTTAAGGATTCAGAAATATCATATGTACATACATGTGTACACGTTTAAATAAAATATTATTCGAGTTTTATTGCTAAATCTAATATTTTAAGCTGATTAAGTATTCAACAACATTTAATTCAATAACAATTGCAAATTATTCCCAACAACTTCCAATCTTGTAATCGAAAATATACAAGTTGTACCAAAAGCATATCAAAATTAAATGACATGTTTTTGGTATTAAACTTGTGGTACAAACTATCTTCCGATTAATTTTTCATTAATTACCATTGAACAACAACAAAATCTGATCTTCGGGTACGTTTTAGCAAAAAATTACCAGAGAAGATTCTTTCTGTTGTGTTCTTTCATAGAAAACAAAATGAAGAGTTTTTAGCACTTTTCCAAAAAAATTTTGAAAAAAGGGCTTATTAGTTTCACTCTGTCCGTCCGTCCGTTCGTCCGTGGACACTTTTTTTGTTTACAAAACTTCTACACCCTTGCAGATAGAAAGCTGAAATTTCATACGTACATAGATCTTCACTAGAAACTTATTTCCGTAGAACAAAATTTTTACCTATCTCCCCCCCTCTAGAAGTTATACCCCCCCAAAACCCTAAAAATGGCCTTTTTTAACTATTTGTTGTAATGAAACCATAAGCATTTTTGAAATTTTGCAAAAGCAGAAAGGTAGCGGTTTGCCTTCCCTAGCGCGGTATACTACACTTAAACTTTAGAAAAACAAAATGGCCGTTCAAATTTACCGTTATCTAAAGTCTTTTTTTTCCAAATTTTTGATTTCGTTGTTCTTCTAGACCCCAGTCTCTAGAAGCTTAAAATTTTAGAGTCTTTTAGACATTAATAAATAGTTCATTTCGTTAGAAGAAAATTTTTTTCCATCTCTACCCCCTCTCAAGTTATCGCCTCTTGAAATTTGTAAAATTTGAATATTTGACACCTTATATTTCCGAAACCGCAAGCTTTTTCAAATTTCTATAAACGCAAAAAGCTAACGGTAAATTCCGTGAAATTAAAAAATATAATTATTTTTCTTAACTCACACAATTAACCCTTAAAATCGAACATTATGTTAACACCACTTTATATTAATTTTTGCTTTACTTTAAAGACCGCATGTATGCATCATCCTAAATATATGCAATCCTAGAAATAGTTTTGTATATGAATGAAAATAATATTAATAGTGTGGTAGGTATACATAGACTGTATTTAAAAGCAGAATTTTCACTTGTTGAAGTGAAAAGTGCTACAATACAAGCCATTGGTTTGACCCAACTTTATTTTATTGAGAAACACATTGCACTGAACTTCTTTTGACAAGTATTTCAGTATTGAAATAGATTTCGTACAAGAAACATCACTGCAGTATAAGCGATTTTCTTTTCAAAAGTCAATTATTGTTATTACAAAAATATAAACATAAAATTTTTGTTATTGTTCTAAATGGTATTCGCTTAATATTAATGTGCGACTCTTGAAAATTTTTCAGAAACCTGGTTGCGGCCCCGATATATAACAAGTAACTAAAACTTAAGTGCTTAATCTTTTAATTCTTCAATTAGGTACATACATACATAAGGGCTTAACGGCTTAACAGTACCTTTATCAATTTATCTATAATATATGAACTCTGTTGAATAAACTTTGTATTAAAAAAAAGTCGACATGCGTCTATAAAATTTACATGCAGTGACATCTGTTATGAAAATATTTCATTATCATTAAAAATTTTATTTTTACTATAAAAACAATTGCATATGTATAGGAAAAATGATAATATTTCATATGCGTATGCAATAGCATTAACTAAGTTGAAATTCATTTCATGTCATTTTATGTAGTAAAAGAAAATTTTACAATCTACATTTAAAAATTAATCGTTACGAAAGTAATGAACTCGAATTTCAAAATTACACAAATTAAACTTCATAATACCTTTAAATTTATTTCAATAAAATTAAATTATTATTTCTAATAAATGTAAGCCTTTAATTTAAAACACCTGCGTATTTATTTGCTTGATTTGTTGTATTCCACCAAATTTATTGCATTCACATAATTAAATTGAACACTTAAGTTTCCAAAAATTGATTTGTTCAAAATATAAATGGAAATTTTTATATCCTAATGATACTTGCTTATAATCCTCGAAATTGACGCTGTCATGCTCACCGTTTTGTCACTTAAAACATATTACTATTATTATTATTATAAAAAATAGTGTATACTTTATGAGATCTCATTAAAATGTGAATTTTCCGTATGTATACTTACATTCAAACATAAAATTGCATACATTACATGCAGTTATGATTAAGACTTGGTATCCGGTTCCATTATATGGTTAGATACATAATTATATCACGTAATTTTTTTAATCCAATAAAGTTAACAGATCGATAGCACTCATTATTTTTCTGCACTTCTCTATAATTTTATTACTCAGTTGAATGGTATCATAAATGAGTCACTTTTAGCCATTTTAAAATCTAAGCAATAAAATATTCACTATGGCACTTTGGAAAATTTCAGCATGTTGTAACATTAGTTTTATAGTTTATTTATTTGTATCTATTTGGTAGAAAATATTTACACGCTATTCCAGATATTGATGAGAAAATTCATTTGATTTTTTTTATAGGGCAATTAATTACACTAAGGAAAACTTGTTGTAATGTTTTTTTTTGGATATATAGTTTTTAAATTATTTATATTAATTAAATACCAAATTGGTTGGCTGGTTGACGTGACCGGTGCAACAGGTCCACTGCATCACAATTTGCTACAACTATACCCCGTGATTATCAGACATATTAAACATATTACATGTGAAATTTTACAAACCGTTAACGTGAGAGTTTTTTATTATAGAGGCAAAGTCAAATTTCCTATTGTATATGCTACAATAAGCATTCATGAAATTGTCTCAATAGTTGAAAATGTGTTCATCGTCAAATTATCACTTTCAAGGGTTTTCACTTTTTACCTAGAAATTCTTTACCATTCTGTCAGTGATTCTGTTGATACACTATCCGTATAGAAAGCGGTAAGTCATACATTTTGAGGAGAAAAAATTTTTTTTAGTTAATTTTTCTGACTTACACCGTTCCTTTGGCTACGTTGTCTCTTTGTTCTACAGTTGTTTCCTTTGTTTATTTTCTTGACAAGTTTGATACTTTTCTCATTTCTTTTAATGAAAAATATCGATTTCAATGAAAATTAGTTTGCTCCTTTCTTCGACGATGATTCCTTCACTTCCTCAAAGAAAATGTCAAAAATTATCATAAGTCAAATACTGCTAATTTGTACTTATTTAAATTTTTACTCAATTTTCAATATCATGGCGAAATCTTTTTTCATATTTTTTTTTCTCATATATTAAAAATAAAAATGACATACGCTGTAAGATTATTGAAAGTTTTGAGTGTTACATAAACTTAGCAACGTGTTCTTCTCATATCGTATTTAGCTAAATGCGGCCGTTTAGCTCAGAGGGTTTTAAAAGAGTATTATCTAACTGTTATATGATATTAATAAGTTACGTTATAACATGAAATTGAAGAATCAAAATTTAAAATGTCAAATTGAAGTTCGTAAAAATGATTCAATACCATACTTATACGATTTTCAGGATACCTAAAACACATTAATCAGTTTTTGTGATCACTTAGAACTTTCTAATATTAAATATTTTTGAGTAGATATGGAATAGGTATTATAATATATGCATAAAAAATATAGTTAAAGTAAATAAGACAGAAGATATCTAGTATAGGTTTTGATTAAATTTTAAAAATTTTTCACAAGTAGAGCATAATATATTAATTTGAATAAATTAATGTTATATGTATGCTATATTATGGTTATGTAGTCGTGCCGGTATTCTGGCTCTAAGGTCGTCTACGGCTGATGGTGGTGTTCGCTCTCAACAGTCTCTCACTCCTTTGGATTCCGGGCCACCATAATAAAGTGGGAAATGAACGTGCGAATGAGCTAACAAATTGGGGCTCAGCTAAGGACATTGTCCTGGCGAAACGGCCTTTTGTTTCCATCACCACAGTCAAAATGAATATATTTCGACAATCTTTATCGTGCCTCGACCGCATTACGAAATAAGAAGTGCACTTGGCGATGTCTCGGGGGACATTGCCCGCCTAACTGTAGTTTCCGCGGGACACTGGACGTTGGGCAACATACGTCTGTGCCGAAATTGACCTTCAATACAAAGCGAAATTGACAAGAAGGAGACCATTTTTCATTACCTCTACGAGTACCCGTAATAATTTATAATAGTAAATGATTTTCGAATATATTGAAAATATTTAAAAAATAAAACAAGTGCCCTTATTTTTATGAAATGTTATGGCTTTCATTGTTGATAAATTGCAATTTCCCTAAAAAAGAGTCATAAGCGTAAGTAACGAAACTACAACAATTCAAAATCAAAGGAACTAAGAACTGAAACCTTAAATATTTCAGGGTCTTACAAAAAATTGTCAATAAAATCTTAAATTTCGAACAAAGTTGATTATTATTGAAATGCGAGATGAAATTTTTGATTTTGTTAATCAAACAGTTTTGCTATTTTTACTACTGTTTTGAATATAAAGAATCTGAAACTTTCTTACTGTACGGGAGAATTCAACAAGACCTTTAATAATTTTCCGTTTGCAGATATTAGAATGAGAAACTAGAAATTGCTGGGAATCCCAAAATTACAAAAAACAATTTTATTATCGTATTAGTTTAATTTTATTTCACTTTCTCTTCTTCTTTTTTTTTAAATAAAATTTCGAGAACTATTATAAGAATATCTCAATAAATAATTTATATTTTAAATAATTTAGAATAATTTAGCTTCAAACAAAAATTAAATAAAAAAATAAAAAATAAAATCAAAAACTACAAATGAAATGGACAAAACAAAAAAAAAATCGATTATGGCAACAAAATAAAATAAATTACTGGCATCATTCACAATTTCAAATTCACTTAAAAAATGAGGTTCTTAAAATTCTAATAAATCACTTAATTTATTTCTTAACTGATGGCACTCCATATACAGGAGCTGGTTTTGGTACAGAAACTGGTGGTGGTGGAATATATGATGAAGAAACTTCATTTATACTACCGCTACTACTACTACTGCTACTAGATGATTTTGAATAAGTCTCTGCTGTTTCAATAGCACTTGCTACTGATGCAAGACCTTCATGAGAATGAACTGTTGAACCAGAATTTCTAATATCAACACCTAAATCAGTTCCAACGAAATTTCCAATAAATGGACCATGACCGTGACCGAGTGCATTGGCTGCTTGTTCAGCTTCTTTACGTGTTTTATATTTAATAAAGAATACTTCAGGTTTATTATGTTTAACAGATTGATTTTGAATTGATGCAATTTCTTCAGCTGATGGTTCATCTGGTTTTTTAACTAATACATAAACTAATGTTTTCTCTTGTGATAAACCGCCTTGTGACAATAATTGTTGATAATTTGGACTAGATGATACAGTTGGTGCTTTAATGAAAATTATTTTATAATGTTTCTTTGGTTGAATTAATTGTTGAAGTTTTGCACGTTCTTCTGCTGAATCTGAGAAATCTTCTGGTGGTACATGTACATAGATATGTTTTTCTACTTGACCACCAATAGCTGGTGAACTTGCAATTTTGTAATCAGTTCCTTGTGCTAATTGTGCTTGTGCATAAGTTTTATCACTTGCTGAGCTTGCATAATTTCCTGTATATCCTGAGGATGATCCTGAAGAAAAGCCAGAAGATGATAAACCAGAACCAGATGCTACATAATTATTAGAAGATGAACCTTGATTAATTAATTTTGTTGTTGTTGCATATTGTTGTGAAGCAGCTTCATTATAATGTCCATTTGAATTAGTATTGTATCCAGACCCAGTTTGTGATACAGTAAAACCACCTTGAGGTGCCGGTGGTCTTAATATAGTTGTCGCAGCACCATTATATCCATTATTTGAATGTGAAGTATATTTATTGGCAATTAATTGTGCAGCTGAAGGACCATTTACTGGTCCAGAATGACTTCCAACTAATAAATGACTCTGTACAACTTGACCATTAGGCCCGCTAGATGCTTGGTTTTGATAATTATATCCCTTGGAACCGGATAAACCAGAAGTACTGCTACTACCACTACCAGATCCACCAGATATTAATTGAGCAGAATTTCCTTGATTACGATGATGATGATGTACATGATGAATATGTCCTCCACCAATTAAACCACTTTGTGAACCAGAACCAACTTGTGAATGATAATTATATACTTTAGTACCGGAAAATTCAGCATTTCCAACAACCGGTGTTTGTGATATATATCCTTTTGAGGGTGCAGGTATAGCATTTGCATCTTGAACTGAATTTATAGAGCTTGACGCTACAGATTCGTGTTTATGTACAATTCTTCCTTGTTGTTGTTGTTGTTGTAATAATTGTAATTGCTGCTGTTGAGCAGCTAGTTGCTGTTTAAGTAAAGCTACTTCTTGACAACATGGTCCAATATTCGGTACAAATCCGGTATTTCCATTATTCTGCGGATAATTATATCCTGAATGGTGTGTAATGGCATTCGCGAAAGTAAAAAATAAACCGATTAGTAAAAATTTCATTTTTTATTTTTTTTTAATGTCTTTTTGTCTTGTAGTATTTTCTTTTATTTTAATTTTTTTGTTTTTTCTTATTATTTTTTTCTTTGTAACTTATTTTTTTATTTTCTTAAATTTTTTCACTTTTTTTTTAGGTTCGTTTTCACTTTTCATTAATATTTTTTTTTCCTTTTTCCTTATTTTTTGTTTTTTTTTTCTTAAACCGATACGTTTTTTACGATCGAATTTTTTTCGTTTTTTTTTTTGTTCGTTTAATTTTCTTCCCTAAATTGTTTAATAAATAAATGGTTTGAAGCTAAAACGTTAACTGATGCTGTTGTGAAACCGCGCAAAAGTATTTATAGCACCCAAAAAATTTTGCGTATGTCCAAAATTTTATTTTTTTGATTTTCTTAATTTTTATCATCCAAAAATTTGTCTCTGACTTCGTTCATTTTTCGTTTTCTGTTTTTCCTTTTTTTTTTTTATTTTGATTTTTTAAATGTCTCGTTTTTTATTTGGTTTTTTGTTTTTGATGACATAACGCACGATCCATCTCAGAGCTCCCCAACAAAAAATCATCACAAAAGGAAAAACAAAAAAAAAAAAAAACTATAAACAAACTCTTACTTTTCTCAAAGAGTTTATAACTGAATTTCTTTTTATGTAAATTGGATGTACAACAGGCAAGTAAAGCATTGAGAGATCGAGTAAAATTAAAAAATAAAACAAAATCATAAAAAAAAACAAGAAAAAAAGAACGAGATGAAAAGTATCGTAATTCGTAACAGCATAATTTCCAGCCAAAAATTGGTTTCAATCACACCAACAACAATCATACTGATGATGATGTTAAACAAAGTTATATACAAGAGTGTAATATGTAAGTACATATGTACACATAAACGAACATTTTAATACAGTTACAAATAATCAGTGAAGGTGTTGAAGTGGTACGCAAATTTATAATTTTTATAACTATCTAACATTTCCTCATCATTAAAATTGAAATTTTTCATTTTAATGATGAGAATTGGAAAATTTCGAGTATTATGGTTAATCGTTATCAAATTATTGTTACCTTGTGTCGAATTTTATATAGCCTATGTATAGCAAGTCAGAAAAGTCTGCAATTTGATGAGTTTATATAGGATTAATAAAATAAAATATTAATATGATTTATTTTCGAATTTTTTTCTTATAAATTAATGTTGGTAACAAAAATTTTAACATCAGCTTTCGTTCATTTATATTTTCGATGCTTTAAACTTCATCGGATTTTTATGAATGCAAGAATTGTAACAGTAATCGTACTCTAATACAAATGTATTCCATTATTAGATCATGACAAATTAATTGGTAATTTAATTTGATCTTAATACTAACTTGATTATTGATTTTTAAAATAAAACTTTACCTAAAAATATGCAATTTAATAAATCGTTCAGTAAAATATGCGGCTTTCGTTATTTAAAATTAAAGTGACATAATTTATTAGAGTGATTCAGAAATCAATACTTTACAATGAATTTTATAGACTATGATAAAATATTATTCAAAAATTTTGTGGGTTCAGTACATAACCCCAATTTTTATCTATGGCTATTCTTAAATCTTTATTCAGTTTGAATATTGTCCTATCACATTATGTAAGATGTGTAAAATAACACGAATAATTAGAGTTTTAGTAAATTTGAGATAAACCGATGGGAACGTTTAGCATCACTGAAAAATTTATTTATTTTTTTTTTTCAACTCTTAATTCAAAAGTTTTTGTTTTTAAACATTTTCTTTTTCTAAAATTGTAAAATGACGAATGCGAAATCAAAATATATCCAAAAGATATTGAATTTTTAAGCGAAATATTTTGATCTTCTTTTATAATAACCATTAATGATAACAACTTTATTTTAAAGTAACAATTGTGTAATAGACAGCTGATTTGATCATAACGTTTACAATGCTTTAATTAAGTTGCGATTTTATATTGACAAGAAAATATCCTGCTATTAATATACGATTTCGGTATACGACGCACATGCATATACATTTTAGATTGTAGATTCTAAGAAGGGATAACAGTGCACCGTGACCAGAAAATATAGATCTATTGTGCCCTAATTGGGTGCTAAAACTAGTGTTACAAAAATAATAAATATATAACTATTCTAACTCATTGAGTAACAGTACAGATTTTTTTAATCAAGTTTATTTTTCTCGCCCAATTTAGAAAGTGGAGTTGGCTATACTCGTAACCACCATAATCCATAAATTGAAAAGTCTTTAAATTTACAATAATTTTTCTATATTGTTGTCTACATTGTTGGCTAACAAAGTTGAGTTTCAATTAAATTCCCGCGAAACGGTATTTTCTTAAATGAAAAACGTTCAAATAAACGGTATTCTCTTAAATGAAAAACGTTCAAATTTTCAAAACATCTAAAAATAGAAGTTCAAATTATTGCCTTTCTTTTTCAATCTAAAATTTAAATTAGCTACCAAACTAATAATTTCGTACCATCATTTCATTAAAATTAAAAATAATTTAAATCTCCGTGATCCTATAATTAAATGTTTAAAATATCTTATAAAAAGTGTTCATAATTTTTCAAAACCTATAATTTCTTATACACATATATGTAAATATTTTATTTTTATATTAATTTTAAATCATTTTTTATTGTTGTTGTAATTTTGCATATTTTTACAATTCAAATTAAATTTGATCCGCACAAAAACCCTATGAAGAAAAAAATACAAACACCTAAAACTATGCGATGCTTTACATTGTGATCTGAATTAATTATGAAGATAATTTACACAAAACCTAAAGAGTATTATTTTTAGATCTGATCTTTGCTTATGCCTGATCAGTTGGTGTGATGAACTTTTGCTCGTGCGTTAAAATTTTACAACACATTTAAGTTTTAATGTTGTGTTTTTTAATTTATGAATCATTTAAAAGCATTTTTTTTACCTCATCTCTTTTGACTCTTATTTGTTTTTTTCTGTTTTTTTTAATTTTGTCAAACCTATTACTAATTTTTGCAAAATAAAAAAAAAAACTATAATCACATTTTAAAAATGTTTTGAATTTTATTGAGTGTTTGTGTGGTTTTTACAATCTTTGTGTATGCCTTCATTCACAAGTGTATTTTAAATGATGGCAAAGATGGATAGATCCCGTTTCTGATGTTAAGCATCAGGTTGAAAATAATTTTGAAAAATTTTCAAGTGGATCCGCTCGGTTGTTGTTTTTATTGTCACAATATCTTAATTTTGATCTCAAGTTTTAAGATTTTTAATTTGAAACGAGAAAAAAATAGAGTTGACCTTGTCAACTCTGAGATACCCGTACGAATTTGTTATCCTATGTGCGAATAACTAATGTGCCATAACTAACTATGGGGCAGACTATGACTTTAAGTTGCCGTATTACCATATTAATTTATGCAAAATTTCAGTACTATGTGTTATTCAAAATACTGGTTGTGCCAAACTACTATTGATGTTGTTTGGCAGCTACCAGAAAGAGCCAAGAAATTTTAGCGAATTTTATCAAGCACATCGGCCCTACTAATATACTTACTTGCGTGAAATCTCAATATCACAGCTTTTATAGTTTCTGAGATATAGTCAAATAACTTTTGAAGTTGTATGGCAGGTACCAGAAGAAGCCAAGCAATTTCAACGAATTTTATGAGACACATTGGCCCTACTAATATATTCGTTTGTGTGAAATTTCAATACCATAGCTTTAATAGTTTCTGAAATATAGTCAAACAACTTTTGAAGCTGTATGGCAGGTACCAGAAGGAGCCAAGTAATTTCAACGACTTTTACCAGACACATCGGCCCTGCTAATATATTTACTTGTGTGAAATCTCAACATCACAGCTTTTATAGTTTCTGAGATATAGCCAAATAACTTTTGAAGTTGTATGGCAGGTACCAGAAGGAGCCAAGTAATTTCAACGACTTTTATGGGGCATATTGGCCCTATTAATATATTCGTTTGTGTAAAATTTCAATACCATAACTTTTATAGTTTCTGAGATATAGCCAAATAAATTTTGAAGTTGTATGGCAGCTACCCGAACCGGCACCCCGATCATGTCCAATTTAAATAGGGTTCTGGCACTTACTACAATAAATCATTTGTGAAAATTTGGTGAACTTAGCTCAATTAGTTTTTGAGTTATCGTTCGGACGGACGGACGGACGGACGGACGGACGGACGGACGGACGGACGGACGGACAGACAAAGCTAAATCAACTCAGAATTTGACGCTGATCAAAAACATACACTTGAGTCTATATCTAACACCGTTATTTCTTAGCGTTACAAACGGTAAGGCAAATTTAGTATACCCTTCGAACATACGTTCGTACGGGTATAAAAATAAAAAAAATTAGAGTTAAAATTAAATGTTCACAAATTAATTTTTAGATCAATTAATTTTTTGTTTTGTAAAATTGTAATTTTTTTTTTAACTTTACTGAAACATTAAATGCCTACAAATAGTTAAGTATAAGAGACCTATTAAGAAATTCAAAAACTAAAATTAAAAGATAAGAAATTTTTCTCATTATGATTTTTTCGAGTAAAATGTTTTAAGAATCTAATGCAAATTGAAATCTTGTTGGAATTATAATAAATGTAAGCCACATTGTATCAGACTAGAATTTAGAGAAATAAAATTTTATAGGTCGGAGACACCAATTCTTTGGTTGACACGTTTGGAATTTTGTCGATTAATTTTAATAATTTTAAAGAGTAGATTTTTTAGATTTTGAAAAACCAGAGTAACAGTGCACCCCCCCCCCCTCCTGAGTAAAGGGGAATGGCCCTTCAGCATCCGCTCAAGATTCATCGCCCTGATGTACTCGAGCAAGTTGTGAGGTGCAGAAGACCAGAACTTCGCCGCCGTGAGAGTAAAGTTCCCCAGAATTTCCCTTCTCCTGTAACCGTGAGCAACACACTCTCCCAGAAGGTGTATTGGAGTCTCCGCCTTCTTCCTAATAGAATTTGCAGGTGTCTTCACTTTCCAAGACCAGTTTGCTGAGGTGGTCCTAAGTATACAGTCACCCGACAAGACTCTAGTCAGAATTCTCACCTGGTTCTTTCGCATCCCTATATTCTTCTTAAATCACTTCTAGTCATAATCTTAAAACACGAGTTATTTTAAAGAGTAATAAAAACAAACTTTTCTATTCGTAATCAAGAATGAACAAAGTAAGGATAGCAAATAAAATTGTAAATTTGTGTTATCATTTTGCTTCAGATAAGCTAAACTAGACGTCCATATTCCTGTATTAAAATTATCTTCGTGACTCGTTTTTGCTTTAAATTCAAAGGTTGTTAATTATAAAATTAGAAATTTTAAAATTTGTGCACCTTTTATTAAGATTTTTTTTTTAAATTAGACCCATTAAATTTTTAATAATGTAAGTTTTTTTAACAATTTAATTTTACTATATGCAAAAATTAAGCAAAATTTACAAAAAAAAAAAACTTTTCATTCATGAATACGATTTTAAAGTATACACTTATAATATTTGCATATTTATTATAGTTTACAAAATAAAATACAATAACATATTGTAAGTGGTATGTGTAAATGTATGTATGTATAACATGTGTATGAAATATCGACAAGAGTATTAATCTGCATCATCAGAGAAAGTTTTATATGCTTATATCGTTAATTTTTTTTAATTTTTTTTTTATTTTAAAGCAATCTGCATCATATTATAAACTAACATTGTTATTATTTTACGATTTTTATTTTTATTTTATATATATTTACTTTTAAAAACTTTTTATATTTTTAATTATAAAAATTGGATATTCAAATCCGGAAGAGTGATATATGATCTAACGTTTTGATATAAGCACACATGTATAATTTACAATTTATGTGTATCTATGGTATGTTCATAAGACACGAATGTACAAATGTCCATATAGCTATAAGGTTTATTTATTATCTCATTAACATTTTTCTTTAACACCTTTCTTGCTATAATGTGTACTTCATATTATAAAATCACATTAATACCAACTTTAAATTTGACAAATAAGCTGACAAGGTTTTAGTTAATATTTTAGATATTAATTAAAAATTAAAAAATTTCACTTAAATTTAAAATTAAAAAAAAAATTTTTTTTAGTTTTTTTTTTTTTATTTTCATTAAATTTAAATTAAAATTCTGTCAGAATTCAATATCGTATACCAACACATAAAAACTTTGTTTTATATTATTGCAGTTTAACTTTGACTTGGTTATAAATTTAAGAGACCGAAGGTTTCGTTCAACTTCAAGGTTTCAGAGGTTATATATTAAATTAATCGAACGCAACTGTGTTTAAACTGTGACTGCCTATATCGAAAATCAATCGAAATTGTAAATTTATTTCAGACCATTTGGGCGATATATTATGTCTAGGTTTGAGCAGAATTTGTTCGTCGCGTTACATGTTATTCTATTTACCCATTTTAGGTTGGTTTATGCTATATTGCCTAAATGGAGTGTTTGGTTATGGTATTATTTGGAGTGATTATTTTATGTGTTACCTAAGTGGGGTTATTAAGGTACAATTCAGCATCAAATTTCCAAGTATACTTCCAAGTATTCCCAAGTAGCTGTTTTTAAGTAGAATGGCGTAGATTGTTTCATCAATTAATTATTTACTTATTTACTTGCACAGAAACCACTTTTCATTTATGCTAATTTGATTCCTAATTAAAGGAACTTAATACTGTGCCAAATTAGTAATTAAAAATATTTAAATATTATAAAGTAAAGGTAAATTATCAACATTTACCCCATAAATAATTTTCCTCAATTATTAAAAAATCCCTAAATTTCCATAAGATTTCCTAATTGTTAATTCGTCAATATTTAAAGTTTTCCTAAAATTATATTTGCTTATCAAAATTAACGTTGTAGTAGTAAGACAACCGTATAACATCATCTCTTTATTTTCTATTAGTTATTCTGGTTTTTTATTAAGTTTTATATCGTAATGATTGATTAATATTTAATTTAAGTGCATTTTAATTTATTTGCTTTTTTCTCTTCATTCCTATAGGACTGGCCCAATTCAATATTTGTTACATAGTCATTGTTTTTTCTTTGTTGTGGAAATTTTTGAAAAACGAAAAAAATTTTATTTTTGTTTTATTATTGTTTAATAAAAGAGTTATGATAACTGTTAAAAATTGGATCAACATCAGGTTGTAATATTGCGGTACCTTTCAAAACAGTACAATCCATGTATATGGAAGTACAAACGTAAAAGAAGAAGAAAAATAACTTTATAAAAGATTCAATCATCTCAGAAACCAGTTAGAAAAGATTATTTTAAATGGAATTTTATCGAGGAATTGAGAAGAAAGTACACGAAAAAGTAAAAATTATTAAAAGAAATGTTATGCAATTTATTCACGTTTATGCACACACCAAAAAAAAAAATGTAGATTAAAAATTAATGAAACCATAAATTAAAAAAAAAAAACAAATAACAACAAAAAGAAAATATTTAATAGAGGAAACATGTTTGTATGTTTCTAGATAAATAGAAAAATAAATAAAAATTATAAAGGTATTAAATAAAAACGATTTCAATCACCTGCTTTATTTTTATATCATTTTTAATGATATGTTGCCCTATAATAAACTTCAGAAGATTAACACCTTAAAGACCATCTCAAACCTATTTGAGATCGTCTTTCCTATGAACTTTATTTTAATTTTCATCAATTTTTGAATTTTCGTTTTTGTTTTTTATAAATTTCCAATAAAATCTATAAGTAATAGCATGCACGTCTACCTATATTTGAATGTAGTATGAATACCGGAAGAAAACAATTCATAAAAGGCATTATTACCGAATTTTTTACGGGCTATATAATTATTGAAATTTCGAAAACAAAAACATAAAAAAAAGTTTAATTGATAATTGGCGATAATTCACGTTTTTTTTTTTTACATAAAAACATAAAACACAGAGAAAAATAATTAATAATCAAAACAAGAAAAAAAACTATGTGAGAATTTTCATTCCATTTATAGCTTTATTTGATTACAAAAACAAATAATAGGAAAATAAAAATTTTAAAAAATCAAAACAGATATTAATTTTCTTTGTTTTTAAATTAATTTTAATCATTTTAACATTTTATTATTTAAGCATTTTTTTAGAAAATTAAATTTCAGTTTTTGAACCTAACCCATAAAATTGCATTATATGGTTTTATAACTTTATGTGAATTAAAAATTTGTTTGAGAAAATTAAAATAGAGGAAAAATAGATAAAGTGCATAAAATAGTTTTAACATCACAAAATAACCATAAAGTGAAGCACTAGAAAACAATTGAAAAAATAAAGTTTATTTGTTTTATTATTCTTTCTCGGAAATGAAATAAGTACTTAATTTCTTAGAAAAAAAATTTGATGTGATCAGCACATAACCGATCATTATTGTATGTGTATTGCCTAGTTTCTTTTGTCTTTTTAAACAGCAAACTTTCAGCTAATGTCCCTACGAGTATAAAAGTGTAAATTTGAGTATTAGCAAAATTTTGCTTTGTGCCGCCCGAATACCCTGCAAAGTTTACTAGTGAGTTTCGGTAACAGTTAGAACATAAATATTAAATTTTAAGAAATTTCATTTATTATTTCCCTAGATACGATAAAAAAATGTAAAATCGTCAAAACTTCGGTCTCTGAGCCCTGATCTTTCCATAAGTTTATATATTCATTGTTTCAACACTTCAAATTTAAATAGTAAATTTCAAGGAAATTAATTGATAATTTCTCTTTATCTGCGCAAAAATATAAAATCAACCCGCAAAAAGGTCCAGTTCCTAAAGTCTGATATATTATCAATCTGTGCCATAGCCAAAATAAACTCATATATAAAATTTCATCAAAATCGGATTAGATGAATTTGAGATACACGCGTGAATACACAGGCGCACAGACCGACATTTGTTACAATGGAAAAGTGATTTCACACCTAAAACTCGACGTCCGAAATTTGCTGCCATCACATAGCCTCCCTTATTGTATGCAATGCGGACGGTAAAAAGTGAATAACACATTCAACGATAGTATTAGAATAAATATGTACTCTAGCGAAAGTATTGCATAAGAGCATAAAACATTTATAATCATTCTCCAATTTGGATTTGACCAACTGAAAACTAAATCTTTTTCATAAATATTAGAAGAAAAACAATATTATCTTTCCCTTAAATTTTATGTTTAAGAACGTAAAATATACAATAGGTAAAGGTGCTGTTTCCATATTATGATTTTCTTAAAAGTTCCACATATTTCGTTCTTTGTAAAAGAGTGGTAATAAAAGAATTGAATTCTAAAATTTAAAAAATAATTTTTCAATTTTTCGTTTCAAAAATTTCAAATGCTTATTTCCTTAGATTTGGTGGAAAATATAAAATTGACTTTGTTCATCAAATTCTCGAAAACTTGTAAAAATATCAAATTATCAAAATTATGTAAATTTATTATAAAAGTACAGGTATGAAACCTTATAATCGGTATGGCCGAAAAAACGCTCCACATATAAGCAGAAGAACTAAATGAAATAGCTATATGGAATCCTATAATAATAGACTAAATTTTGTATAAAATTAGATAGAGAAACGAAAATATATTTCTGAGAGAGGGAGAGACAAAGTCAAATTTCTTCAAGCAAGTCTCTGGAAATCGCTACAAAATTGTATACGGAATGGTATATTTAATCAAATACATACAATATACATGTCTACATATACATACGTATGTATAATTTGTATAAGGAGAAAAATTTGCAATAATTTTAATGAATAATTCAATTTATTGAATTAAAAATTTTTCATTCAATGACAATTTCTTTTTATGAAGAAGAAGAAAAAAATTAATTCAAAAATATTTAAATTAATTTTACCATAGCATTGTCACGTTTTAAAGCAATGTGAAAATATTTCAACCCTATAGAAAAATAATTTTTTTTTTTAATAATTTCATTTAAATTTGTAATTTTTATAGATAAAAGAAACAAAAAACCTCAAGGTCATTTAATGACACCTATCGGAGAAAGTCACTTATAACAATATTGTATTTCCATTTTTTCTGTAAACATTTTGTTATTGTAGAGAGACAGAGATGATGATAATTTATTTTGACAAACGATATGAGTGTATGAGGAAAATCCCTTTATGTCGTAACCAAGATATGACATTTTTTTTGCATTTTTTATACATGTTTTGTTTTTTTTTTTGGATTTTATTAAAAATGTCAATTTGTATCACTTTCTCATCAACATGAACGAGCTATTTTTTTTTTTAAAAAAGTACATTTAATTTTAAAGTTTAATGATAAAATAATATAGGAATTAAATGTTATGTTGTTTGTAAAAATTCACAATAAGCTTCAAAATTACACACTAAGCTAAGACGCTATATAGATACCGCGGAATATATGCGCGTAACTTATATAGTAAATATTTGTAATACGCCATTAAAATAACTTGTCTGTTAAATTTTTCTTTATTTTGATGATCCTTTTCTTGAAATTAAAATCAGTCACACCTTGAATTTAAGCATTTCTTTCCTTCCTTTTTAATTCTCTTTGATTTTTTACTTATTTACGTGTTTTTTTTTTGTAATGCTCTCAACTTGCTCGTAATGGCATTTGACAGGTTAAACTGCTTTTTTTTCTGATATAAGCGGTAATTGCTATATAAAATCTCCCAAAAATTTTAAAAATATACAAAAACGTCATAAGAGAAAAGCGAATCCGGTCATCAGGTTTTTAATTGTTAAAAAATTGCAAACATTCAAAATAAATATGTTTAAAATTTACACAAGCAAGCATACATGTGCACATTTGTAGTATGAAAACTAATACATACGAACATTTTATAAATATCACGTACATGGTAACCTGTAAAAATTGAAAAAACCGCATATAAGAATGAAAATAAAAGTGAATTTTTGTAGATACTCGTAAATAACCGGCTATCGAATTGTTATTTTTCATTTTTTTTTTTTTTGTTTATCAAAATAAGATCAAAAAATTTTATACTCGTTTGTATGTATTTGAGAAAAAAAAAACAGTTGGAAGTAGTGTAATCGACGAAAGTAAAATTTTGTGCCAAAGATGACAAGTCATTAAAATAAATTAAAAAATTATTGTTTTTCGGGTAAAGAGAAAAATTAAAATTTCTTTATGAATCTCATAAATTTCATTCAAATTGTAAAATAAGTAGACGTAACAAAGCGAAAACAGAAAAATTTGTCACCTGTTTTGTAACAGTGTAAATTGAAGAATAACACAACAATAAGATTGAATATGTTGCAGGTGTAAAAAAAATAAGGTTTTCAAAATGGGTGCATCTCATGTTGCTGATAGTATTAGTAATTTTGTTTTTTATTTAAAAATTAAAAAATCCAGCACAACCTTGCTTTTATAAAAAGTTCTTTTTGTATTTCACGAATTTTTACATTTTTTGGTACAATTAGAAATTTATTTTTATCGAACATGTGTAAAAATAAGGAAGAACTCTTTTAAAAATATTGTGCAATTGTATTGGTAAGTGGTAGCAGAAAAAATCTTGTTCTAGAATTAAACGGATAGTAGTTAAAATTCTTTGCATAAAAAAATTCTAAATTATTTTCGCTGAAGGTATTTAATCAGATATCTGCCAAGTAGTACCTGCCTTCAAAGTTTTTAACTGTTTAGTTACTTTGAAAATGATAAATTTACTGTAGAAATAATTGTATTTAAGAACCATATAGGTACTAAAAAAATAAGCCCTGCATGTTACGTGCTTATTTATTTCTTATATTCTTGATACATATTTAAAGTATAATTACGGGAAAAGTTGAACTAGCTTGCTTCGAAACCGATCGATTACCTTTGAATTTAAAATACCTGGTAGTATAAAATGTTATAGTGGGAAATCTATACAACATAATGAATTATGTAAATTGTTATAAGAATGTTCTTCATTTTTTAAAGTTTTCTATTAAATTCAGTTCCGGAATTCCACCATCGACGACTACATTTGTTGTTTATTGTAAAGACACAGATTATCCCCGAGCAGAAGCTTTTGATTTCTTTATTTACATGGCTTACTATTTATACCTTACATTTTTTGTAACTTTAATTTTTACCAATGATTTTATGTCAGCGAAGAAAAAAAATTTAAAGATTAAAATTTCTATCTTCTGCGAAAATGTCACCATTTTCATTTACAATCCAACCAGAATTTTAATTATTGTTAGTTTGAAATGAATTATGTTGAATGAAAGTTTCTTAAATAATATTATGAACAATAATTGGAAACAAATTTAAAAAAACTTCGTGTAAATCAAATTCAAATACATTATTTAAAAACTAAAAAGAGAACAAGCACTAAAAGTCAAATTCTAAATTAATAATTTAAATTTTATTTAAAGACATTAATTAAGAGTAAAATTTAAATAATTAAGCACAAATTTTACAAAACACATTTAATTATTAATTGTGCCGTTGACATACTTTTACTTGGATTTAATATTTTTTATGTACCTTTTGTTTACGACTCATATAATAAACATTTAGAGTGATTTGCCTACATATTTCAACCTTTTTATTTGAAAGCAACTAAAAATTTGATGATTAAACAAAAAAAATTAAGTTTGACTATTTACTTGTCATTAACAAAATTCTTATATTTGAATTAAATATTATAAATTGCTTCTGCCAAATTACTCACAAATCTTAGTTTTTAAGCCATATACGAGTATAACAGTTAATAATATCGTAAATGGAATATAATTTACTACAAATTTACTATAGCATTAAAAATCGAACTAAAATTTAAAATTTGGATATAGTGTAGGAGAAAACATGGTCTGTTTCGAATTAAAATTTTTCATAAGTTAATTTTTGTCTACAGAATCCTGTAGGTTTACATGCTAATAATAAATTTGCTATGACAAATTTAAAACAAATCATTTATTAGCCATAGGAATTAAGTGTAGCTACATTTTAAATTTTTATGTCATTATCCTCATCCTAGCTTTTTATTTTTTCAAAAAAAAAAAAAAAACGAAAAAATAAACACCACGCGACTGTAAATTTGTTTTTTATTTTTTTTTTTACACAAAAAAACTAATTTCACAGTGTCTTACTAAAGAACAACAAATTGTTAAAGTAAAAGCCTTCGCGACTAAGACTGACAACAAAAAAAGATTTTTTTTTCTTATAAAAGAAAGCAAAAACGTAACATTTCCGCTTCCATGCTTAAGGCCTTGACATCAACAAAATAATGAGAATAAAAAAACAAAACAATTTGCGTTTTATTATTACGCTTATTTTCATAATTACGTCTTTCCTTTACACTTTTCTATTACCTAATAAACATAACATAACGGAAAGTTCGCTTAAAAGGTAAACCAATATCAATTCGTCAAATTTTTTAACTTTTGCCTTAATACAAAAGGTAATTGCCTCTTTCTTGTCACATAGCTGTTTCTCTAAATATTAGTTTTAACTTATTCTTATAGACGGACCCTAAACTCATGTCTAAGGTGGGTTTAAAATGTCCATATTTAGAATGTTATATATGTCTTCAGGTATATACTTGGTTTTATTTCGTATTTGGCGTTCATTCAAGTTTAGGATTAGTAGCACATAGCCAACAATCGTTAACGAGCTCAATTGAAAATGTAAATGTAAACGCTAGGATAGGTAGATACTTTTCAATTATATTACCGCAATACTGAATCCCCAGCAAAATTCAAAAAGTGTTCCTCTAATCAAATAACTATTGACTATTGTTTGACTAAAAAGCAATCAAAAACACTTTAACTTTTCGATAATTTCGTAAACAGAAATTGCAACAAACCAAACATGTCTAAACTGATTTAAATTGGTTTACGATATCGAATCCCGTGATGGAAAAATAATTCAACAAATCTATTAAAGATCAATTTAAACAAAAAAGCTACGTTTTGTTTCATATCTTCTTATATAGAATTTATAGAGGAAAAGAGGGAACTTTTATTTTCAAAGCGTCAATAATTTTTAAGAGACGTGTAAAAGTGCTTTTTATAAATCCCTTATTTAATTTTTACGATAAGGTATCACAGCTTTATATATTGCTTGGTGTATATATACATGTACACATACATTGTATACGTATGTTTATATTTCTTTCACATGTTATTTTAAAAAGCCGCGATATTGTGTACTTTACTGGTGCGTTACGATACAACATATACGATGTGTTATTTTGATTAGATGCTGAGATGAGATTAGTGATAGAAATATTATATAAAAAGAGCTGTAAATAAAAGTACTAGCGCCGCAAGATATATAATATTATTACATCTAGATCTAAATGAACATACGCGTAAACATAAAATATAATTTACAATGTGATATACGTACTTATATGTATACACACGAATGGTATGTATGTATGTACATGTACTCAATAAACAATTGAAATACCTTAAAGCGCTATCGTACGTCGTCTCTTCACATAAAAACGAATGAAAAAAAAAACAAGAATAAAAATAAAAATTAATAATACAAGTTGTCAATCTTAATTACCTAGATACATATTTACCTGGAGGTTGTTTGATTAACTTAAGACAAACAATTGAAAATAAAAAAAGAATCAAAAAAAAAAAACAAAATAGTGAAACAAAATGTGCTAGTATGTTTGTGTGTACAAAACTGTTTTGAAGAACGCTTAATTTACAAAATGCTTGAATAAAATAAAAATTTACCGTATACATAGAAAAATGTCTTTTTAATGGTAATGATGAATAAAAAATTAAAGGAATTTAGAAATCTAAGTAATTAAAATAATAATTACATAATTTCTCGCATTTTACTTTATAAAATAGCATTTATTTTGTATACGAAATTAAGAAAACCTTAAAGAAAATAAAATGTGAAATGTGGGTGAATATTTTTGAATAACTGAAAATACTTGAACTTTTACTTTAAATTTTACTTATTTTTTCTTTCTCTTAATAGTAATAAATTAAATGTTTTTATTAAATAAAAAATTAATTGTATATAACGTATATTTTTTTCGCATAACAAATAGTTTTATTAATTAAAAAAAAAAAAAACCCACATTTCAAGTTAAAATTGGGAAGAAAAAAAATCAAATCGGTGAGAAAAGAAAGTACCAATGTCTCTATATATTTTATGATTAAAGGAAAACTAAAATAGAAAATATTTTAAATATTTATTTTAAATATTTGATTAAGCAATTTAATTGTAAAATAATTTTAATAAATTTAGAGTATACGAATTATTGTAAGAAATAGAAATAACAGAATATTTATGAAGTAAAATTAAAATTTTCCAGTTAAGAGCAAAAAATCCAAAGAAAATTAAAAGACAATATTGTAATGTCTTGTAATCTAAGTAAGTGTTACCATATACAACAGTATAACATACTTATTATATTATTATTTTCGACACTATATAATTAACCCACGGCTAAATAATTATTGTATGCCGTGTAAAATTCAAAAAACTACAAAATAGATTGGAAATGCGGGATTTTTGATAATTTAGATTAAGGTTCTAACTAAAATCTTAAAACTTTTTCTTTGTATCATTACAAATCGACAGGAATTAACTGGTTCACTTTTCCGATTTTTAATATCTTACATTTTTCTATTTTTTCAAGCTTAAAATATTTTTGCAAAATTTAAAAAAAAAATCTTCAAAAATGCTTTCGAACTTTAAACATTTTATGCTTTTAGAAAGTGCTTCTTTTATAGTAGAGATTTACCAAACATGTTTAATTTCCAAGCTTTGATTTATCGAGTATAGATCATACTGCGGCTCTCAAACATGGCATAAAAATCAGAAGTGAGGCCGGAGACAAAATAAAAATGGTGCCACGATAATGACAAATTCAAAATTAATTAGTTTTTAGTTTGACTAATTCGATACAAGGAAGCGTAGATAAATTTTTTAAGGAGTATGAACAAAACTACTACAATTACTCTGGTTTTAATGCTTAATTTTATTATTGTGTGTAACTCTTGCATAACTCTTTCTTTTTAATAGTATGTACGTACGCATGTGGGATGGTCTCAAAGGTGTTGTTATCCATCCCTATTATGTGACCCCTTGCTATTGGTTTATTTTCTAACTGTAGTAAGATCATACGATTATTGTATTTTGATTTCTGGTATATTTTGATTTGTGTTTTCTCGGTCACTTTGATTTACGACGTGGACGTGGAAACATCTCAATTGAATACAACAATATTGGATTAAACATTTCACCTTAAATATTCAAATAAAATTTAAAATAAATTGCTAAAATAAAAATCAAAACTTTTCATATAAATAATTCATTACCATATGCATATAGTAATATTTTTTTGAATATTAATGCAAAAATTTTAAAAATAAACAAGCGGGGGTCATGAAATCATTACCCATTAATTTTTCTGGTCGCGCTGATATGGATTTTGAGAAATACTAGTCTATAATATTAAGATCCAAGTAAACTGAAATATCGAAAATCATTATCATTAGTATATGAAAATTTTTTGTACAACTTATGATTTTTATAACGAAGATTTCCAGTACTGCGATACTGCGAAAACGTTAACGGATATGCAAATAATATTTTTTTACTATTCTATTAAAAGCAAAACACTTCATTTAATTTTATTAAGATACTGAAACCAATTTTAAAAAATAGCGCATTCACTGCATTGCGATGTGCTGCATTAATAAAGAGGCGTTTTATATTTAAATAGCTTCCTACTTTTGCGATTTCTTTTTTAAATAATTAGATAATCATTTTACAAATTCATAATTGTTTTCTTCTTTAACATTTTTAATGCTTTAAAAATGAGGCAGAGCAAATATTTATAATTATATTCAGGAACAATCAATAAATCACATTTTTTAATATTCAAAAATGATGAACAAAAACAATATAACCATAAAATATTTTTACTTACTCATAAATAAAAAATTTCTTTAATAAAAAAAATAATTTCTAAAATTACGTAAGTTCAGTACATTATTATGTAAGTAGTGTTACTTACTGTGTATATTATATTGTATAATGCCTTATGTTATAATTGTATGGAAATTTTATACCACAAGCTTAACATTTTCCGAGATTCTTCTTTTCACATTCAATCAGCTTTTACAATATAAAGACGAAATAAGAAATTCATTTTGAATTTATCATTAATTTTAATCAATCATACAATTTATTATACCTTTCTGTTATATTGTATTCAATTTTAATTTAATATTATTATTTTTGGTTTTAAATAATAGCTTCCTTAATTGTAAAAATTACAAAATATATAACATTAAATAAAATAGTTTAATTTGGCTTTTTAAAGTGTTGCTATAATAGAAAAAGTAGAAATTTATTGTTATATTTTTTGATACATTTTCCTTTCGTAACATGGCATTAAGAGGTAAGCAAGTCCAAACAAACATCATTAAAAAGAAAAAACCACACTAATAAACTTTTGAAAAAATTTCACTTTTTTCTACTATTAATTTTATTTTTTTATTTTTTTATTAAATAATGTAATATATTAAAACTGTTATAAAATCAATAATAAAATTCCTCTTTAAATATTCAATAGATTGAGAGGGCAAAAAAAATTAAAGAAGAAAAGATGCAAAAAGAAAATATTTTCATAAATTTGCAAATTATCACCTGGTTATATAATTTTTGTCGAATTTTATGCATAAATTTATTTCGTTTTTTTTTATTTTTTAGAAATAAAATATTTGATTTTAGACAAATATGCTATTAAATTTTAATTCATCCATCTGTTGCTATAACCCCGCTACTGCATAAAATTCAGACACTTGTTTTTGTACTCATAACCTCAATTTGAATTAGTAAATGGCACTCATAATTTGAATTGAAATTTTTTTAAAATTTTTATGTGGAACAATATTAGGCAGTATTTGAAACCAGGTTGTGCGACAAAATCTTTGATATTTGAATACAATTAAAGCAAATTCAACTATACTGGCGTTATGACAAAATACTAATGCCAAATCTGATTATTATGTTTCCCTGACTTCCATGTTGCTGTAATACCAACTCAAAATCCAATTCCGCTTACGTATTAATTGCTAAATTTAACTTGAAAATATATATCTGAATTGAATTTGAAGCCGAATTGGAATTAGACATTATGGAATTCATAGTATATTAGAGCTGAAACTGTAAAATTTAATCATGAACTTTTTAAGGAAAAATGCTCATTTAAAATATTTACATTCTCGTTAATCGTTTATTTTCTTATACATATATGTGAATTTCCTTTATCAATAAAAAAAAAACTTTATAATAAAATAATCCATGCAAAATAGTTTTATTTCCGTTTACATTACCAAAAATTAATAAGAGAAGTGATTTAAACAAAAATATAAGAAAAGTCGAGATTTTTTTTTTTTGTGTTGTTTTTTACCATCACAGCAATCAACTTTATGATACTCATCACCTCCACGATTATTATAATAATATTTATTATTATTTGCTTAATTAATTATAAATGAAGGTAAAGGAAGAGAAAATATTATATTAAAAGAAAGAGAAGAAGAATAATAATTATTTTCCTTTTTGCATTTAAATAAACTTTCTCGCCTACGTTTTTGCAAGTTCAAGCAAAGTGTAATATTGTAATAAGCCATAGATTGTGTGCAAATATTATGAATGTAATAAACGTGATAGTAGAGTACCTATATCTAACCATATAAATATTTCTGCAAATAATTGTGTACATTCATTTATAATAATAACTGGCGTAAATTTGATTCAGTAAAATTTGTTATTAATATTAAGAAAAATGAACTTTTATAAAAATAATTAAATTTATCTAGATTTTAGAATAAAATTGAATTTTTAATTTATTTATTCTTGTATTACCATGTAAGTATGCATTTTGTCTAACACTAACATATGAAAATTTAAAAATTCGAGCACTAAAATGTTATTGTCCAATAATTTGATATATTATATCGCGAGTATAGGCATACAAATTACATACATACAAATTACTATGTTAGAGATGTGCTAACACTAAATATCGAAGACAACATACATACTTACATATATGTACATATGTACATTAATAATGTTAATATTTATTTTGGACACGATAATGGTTACACCCTCTTTCCTTAATTTCATTTTAGGCATAAAATATTTATAAAAATTATTTAATGCAGCCTATAAAAATGAGGGAAAGAAAAAATTCATAAAATGAAACAAAAAAAAAAAATTTAATAAAACGAAAGAATAGCCTAAATAGCCGGAGACAAACACAACTTCATAAATCATTTAACAACGAAAAATATCATTAAAAGAAAGCAACAACAACAAGAACAACTAAAGTAAAGTAAAAGTGGAATAATCAAATTAAGAAAACTGTTATATGTTTAATTTTTGTTTTTTTTTTTTTTCTTCTGCGTCTTGAAGATGAATGAATGAATTAATGTGTTAATATTGCGTATAGGTGGGGTTCAAAGGCCAATAACACTTGTAATAGGCGATTTTTCAACTGCCTAATTTTCTGCTTTTTAATAAAAATTATTTTCTACAAAAAAATTACTGATTTTGTGATTCTTGACGAGACACGACTAAAGCTGGTGCAAAAATAATTTGTCAATAAGACAAGAAAAGATTGATAACAATATTGTGAATTTAGAAATTTGTAAAGCAGGCATACATTTTTATACAATTATGTTTACATAGATATGGACACATACATACATCCGCATGCAAACATTTTTGGATTAACAGCAATAATTATTTTTATGTGTAATGGATGTTAAAACTATCATGTCTGGTGTAATGATTCTGTTATGTTGATAGAAAATCTACACGCAGTATTAAATTTGATTTTATTAATTGTAATTTTTCCTGCATATTTATTTGTAAGTTAGTTCATTTTCATCACATACATACATATGTATGTGTTTCATTTGAAGGCAAGGTAGCATTGACCTAATATTCAGTATTCAACTAATTCTAAATTCATATAACTTTGAAAAATCTTTAGATGTAAAAACCTTATGACAAATCATGTGGCGAGACGTGTTAGAAAATCTATAATCACTTTTCCAATTCATTCAAAATCATTTTTCAAATATACCAAAGTGTGTTGGCAATAAATACATTATAATATATACTTACATTTACATACGCATACTAAAAGCCTTTTAGAATTATGAAAAACTTATTTTTACGCAACACTTACCTTACATTCTCACTTATGTACATTGTATACCCCACCAAAATTTTATATAAAATTTCACAATTGAAACACGATTTCAATTCTCAAAAAAAATTTCTCTCAATAATTTAAATTAAATCTTTAATTTATTGTGTTCAATATGTAAAATAAAATTTGAATCTCCATGACTGTCCTTATTTATACATTATTTCTCATATGCATATACAATAACTGAGTTCGTTGATATTATTAGAGTACATTATGTGAGTTGAAAGGAGATATCCTTAAATAAAGGAGATGTTAAGCTTTTTTCGAATAGTAAAGTGCATTTTATTGTAGGCACGAAGTAGATTGAAATGTACTTGTTATACGATAAATGTGAAATATTTTTAGTGAAAAATATTTAATCTTAGTTTTTCGCTCAGCTCTTAAAATTTTTTAATTTTGAATTTTATTTATTGGTACAATTATATTAGACATAAAATATGAAAACGTAATGTAATGTTATATTGCATACTCTTAATTACTTTTGTGTCGCTTGTTCCATACTCAACGCATGCTTTCACAAAATAGTTCATATAATCATCATTTCAAAGATGACTTTAAAAATATTTTGCATAATTTAAAAATTATTCAAAATTTTATATGATAACGACTTCATTCACTTCACACTTTAAAGAAGAACTTCACATTTTGCATATTTTCATAGTCAGTCAAAAACTCATTTTTATTAAACAAAATTGTGAAAAAAATTTTAATAAATTAATGAAAATTCAATTTTAAAACCATTTGAATTGCTTAAACTAAACTTTATATATATACATACATATATATAATATAATTTATTTTGCATTATTGCATATTCCAATAGAGAATATATAAAAGTATACAAAATTTTCAACGCGGAGTAATCTTAGGTATGCCTTAATATCACACAAACCTTAAAATATGTACGTATACTATATGTCCACATTATACGGAGTAATTCAGACACATTATTGTATTTTTAACACAAAAACCAAAATGGTAAAAACGCCGGCTGCAATCAGCCTCATTTAATTTAAACACGTATCTATATTTATTTTTAGTGTCCTCCCTCTTTGATAGTTAGTAACTGTAAAAAATTAGAGATGGAGAAAGAATAGAATCCGAGAAGGAACATTTTATAATCATTCACTTTCCTCTTATATACTTATATAGCATTTAGGTATCTATATATTTTTATTTTAATGTAGTTGTTGTCTGTTTTTCATTAAATACAGTTACTTTTAGAAATATTATATAAATCACATCTGGTATAAAAAGCACAAAATTATGTTGTATACGTGTACATACATATATATTAACAAATGCATATGCGTACCATACGGAAACATAAAAAATACAGCTACTCCTAAAGTTTCATTGTCTAAATATTTTATAAAATGATAATTAAGCGGAGATTTAGAAGATTTTGAAAAGCTTAGAAAAAGAGATTGTCAGAGTGACAGTCGTAGATATGTTCAAAACAAGCATCTTTCCAATGTATTTGAATCATATGGCTTCGTATTACAACAAATTTAAATGTTTAATTTTAAAAATGTTCAATTTGAAATGATGAAATTGACGTCATCTTTTATGCGGCTCCAAAATATTCGGAATTATTTGTATATTTATAAATTGAATGTAATTATCTACTTCTCAAGTAAGTAAATAATTGGCAGCTAATCGATATGCAACATTTTCGAAATTCAAACAAATGTACAATAATATTGGTGCCCTTTTAAAATTAGATGTATTGTTGTGAGTTATGGTTCACTAAATACACTTTATAAATAAATGGCAATTAATAGTGAATATGTATTGGCGAGACCTGAAACTCTTTCGAAAATTAACTTGCCAAATAATCCACAACTCATTTATGCTTTGCTTTTTAATAATTTCAACAAGTTCTTACAATTTTGTTACTAAAATACTGCAATTATAATTTATTTTTCTCAACAATGAGCAATTTAAGCGAACTAAAAGAATACCCCTGGCAGATTTAATTAATTTTTTTTAACTTTTGCCAAGTACAATTTTGTTTTCTCGAATAAATTTTGTAAATTTTCAAAGCAAACTTTTGAAAAACACTGGTTCATTGGTTGAACCCTTTGAAAACATTAAATACAATTTTCTCTATTTAAATTAAAACACATGAAATTTTATTTCCATTTGAAAAATGTATAAATAACGTTTTCTCCCAAATTATTATCCTGAAGGATATTCATATGAATATCTATTAGATCATAATATGCGAAAGGAGCATTCAAAAACTGCAATATTGGAAATATATAAAGGATGCTTCAAGAGTCCGGTACACCACCTTAAATTCAGTAATTAAATTTGAGTTGCACGTTATTACAAAACTTTTCTTTTATCCTGTTTTTCATTTATCTTACCATCTGATACAATTTTTTTTCTAATATTATTCAAATCCTTTACAATATTGCTTATGATGATTTATAGAACATGTGAATAAGTCGATAGAAAATTGATTTTATTATTGAGAATTTGTACATGTAGGTGATTTGTATATACGTGGTAGATAATTTATACATGGCGCTTCATCTGGTTCTTCTAATGAAAGATCTCCCTGTCGAAAAACATCCTTGCGACTTGAATAAATTTTGGATAATGCATTTGAATTCAATAGAAGCGGTGTTTGTATTATTGTTAGAGTGCGGTCCTTGAAAAGAAAAAGTAAAGACATAAAAAAAAATATAAATTTGAAAAAAAAAAATATTTTACTAAAAAAATTTTTACGAAATTTAAATGTGTGCGAAATTTGAATTCGGAAAAAAAGGGAATGTTGTCGAAAATTTACATTGGAGAGGAGTAATTTATAAAAAATGAAATACTGTTATATAAATATCATTTTAATGAAGCTTCTCTATAGTGAAACCTCTAGCAGTATAATTTAAATTATAGGATTCTTTAATAAATCTGCTCGCCCGACATTTATATTTTCGATCTAAGTTTAGAGAGAGAAATGAAAAATTTATATATGTGGTGTGAACTGAGGATGGTTTACTCGTGATTTACTTAAGATTGTAGACTAATGTCAGTTAAATTGTCCCTACAGTTGCACATATCAAAAATAAATATAATTTTTAATTGCGAAAACATTTTTTTCGAGTATAAAAGATTTCGATATTATTTTAATTGAAATTTCCTCTAAATAATCTTTTAAACACTCTTAAATTCAATTAAAAGATCCTTTAACGCTTACAGTTTAATGATCTGCTTTCATTTTCTTATAATATTAAATTTCTCAATTCTATAATATTTAAAAAGAGGTGATTAACATGAAGTTGACTTTTCATTTTTGAAAAGATATTGAAAAGGTTTTTATTATATTGTTCAGTCAACTTTACAGAAATAAACCCTCGATTATATTTTTACTTCTACAAGAAAAACTTTATTCCCGGATGTTCATTAAAATATGACCTATCCTCCAGGTATTTCAATTTATTTTTCTTATAATAAAACTTTCTAAGTTAACTAACAACCCTATATATAAAATTTAATCATTCTAAAATAAATTCTACTGAATTTTTTTTTTGTATGTATAAGAATAGAAATTAGAAAGAATATATTCCACCCAAAGGTACAATATTATTTATAAATTAAGAAAAAAGTTAGAATTTAACTTTGTTCTGGTATTGAAAGTAAATATTAAATAATATAGCAGGCACATAATATATATATACATATATATATATATATGTATATTATATTGTATATTATAAAATAATAATAAAAATTAAAAAAGACAAATGAAAATAATAGAATAAACAATTTGCTTACCTTTGCACAAATTCTAAAATATTGTCGTGTTGGTATCTGTGTAATGAATTTGTATCCTTTTCCAGCATCGGTAATAAAATATCCCCGAATAGAATATTGTTGAAATTCTTCAGTATCTATACCACCAACTGGATGATAAAATGTTCTATATACAATTTTACCATCAATTAATCTTTGTACAAATAGGGTGGCTTCTTTATCCTCTAAATCACAATCATTTATATTTTCTACATAATGGCAATTTTGCTATACAATTATAGAAAAGAAAATATTAAAGATAAGAAATTTTATACAATATACCTTTAATCTCTCATGAAAATATTAAATCAAAAATTTTTTTAGTGTATAAAAAGGACAAAAAATTTGTATTAAAAAATTTTATTTTTTAATTTCAAATAAAATTAAAAATAATTAATCCATGCAATTTAAAAATTGTTTAAAGACAAAAAAATTAAATTATTACACTTTTCAATCTCTAAAATAGCTAGTTTGACTTAGATTTTTAAACTGACGTTGAAAAGTGCTTTGTTAACCAGATTAATGAAATAAAATTTTGCTTCAAAATATAGTTTAGACCAAGAACGGAATTGAAAACTATAAAGTGTGCATAATAAGGTTAAAAGTTGTGCTATAATGAAATTTTTTGGTTCAGTTCGGTATTAATGTACTAAATTTATGGAATACAGCTTCCACAATCATCACAGAATCAATAATAAGTAAGGTTCAACAACAAATAAGTATTTCTGCATATTATTTTTGAGGCAATGTTAGTCAAGGAATTGTTACACATATGTATATAGCATAAAACTTAAAATAAGACGACAACAAACATTTTTTAGCTAAAATAAAAATTCAATTTGTTATGGTGTACAGAGGGTTTTCATTTATTCAGTCTAACTTGTAGTACGTTCGAAAATTCACGCTATATACACTGAAAACATTGATCGTTCGGAAATTACTGGCTGCAATAAAGTGCGTTCGGAAATTCAGTTTGCAATGAAGATATGTTAAAAATGTAGCGAAGACATCTAGTATAAATTTTGTCGCTGCCTCATGAATTTTTCTTTTGAGTTTAAAATTCAAAAAATAATTTTAAAGTTCAAAATGGCAGATTCAGATATTGAAGGGTTATTAAAGTAAGTTTTCTTTAAGTCTTCAAATCTTGTTAAAATTTCCTTATTTTGCAGTGAATTAGAAGGCGAAAAGTATTGTGATAAAATTTCATAAACAATGTCATTTCTGTTATTTTCGAACGACTGATTATTTAGAAGTTTCAGAATTTGTAGACTGCGTATAAACAAAAAAAACTTACCTACATACTATAATAAATTTAATTCCTTAAAAATGATGATTATATTCAAATTTCGAAATACTAATGTGACACTGATATCTAATTTTTTAACCAATAAGAATTTGAGAAAAGGTGCTTATAATTTTTCATTTTATCCGTCCGTTCGTTTGCTCTTGTTTACAAAGCTTCTTCAACCTTTAAAATACCAAGCTGAATTTGTATTTTAATCAAAAAGAAAATTTTCATCTACTCCCCTCCTCCAAAAGTTATAGTCCAAAAAAATTCTAGAAATCTTATTTTTTGACGTTTTTTTTATTGAAACAACAGACATTTTTTTAATCCCACAAAGACGGAAAAGGAGTTTCTACTAACGCGAAACAGTATAGTGAAAGATTGCAATAACAAAATAATTGTTAAAATTAACCGTCATCTAAAATACTTTTTTCTTTAATTTTTGATGTCATCTTTCTTCTAGATGCTAAGTTGTAAGAATCTGAAATACTAGCAGCTTTAAGACATTTTTAATTAAATAGCTTATTTCACTATAGGAATTTTGTTTTCTTCTCCATCCCTTCCTAAGTAATCGCCTCTAGAAATTTGTAAAATTTTTTCGACACCTTGAATTTACGAAACTGCAAAAGGTTTTCGAAATTCCTCTAAAAAA
Organism: Condylostylus longicornis; assembly: GCF_029603195.1. Taxonomy (NCBI): domain Eukaryota; kingdom Metazoa; phylum Arthropoda; class Insecta; order Diptera; family Dolichopodidae; genus Condylostylus; species Condylostylus longicornis. The sequence continues at coordinate 2,090,371 of NW_026577984.1, forward strand.
AGATAAATGCCACCAAATTATAAAGTTTTTTGTCTTAACTCAGTAACAGTCTTAAATCGACGATTAAGATAATGTTTCTCACAACCTGTTTTTATTTCCACTCTCCTAAATGTATGCGAAATATTAATATATTTTGGTAGATTACAGTAGATTGATAACCAATTTTATTATGCATTCTTGACATTTAATGCGACTGTATATTAGTTTTATGATTTTAAAATTTATTTTAAACTTCATTTTTAAATCTTCTCTCCAAATCCACTAAGTATACGCTTTCGAAAAAGAACAAGGAATTTTGTATCATAAAATGAAACATAGCATTCGTGTACGAGTACAAGAAAAATTTAATAAGAAAAAAAAGAAAATCCTCTACAAATTTTTGAAATTTATTATTCAGAAAATGAAACTTTTATTCTTAAACACTTACAAAAGAATAAAAAATTTTATTTCAGAAAAAAGAAATTATTTTAATAATTTCTCTTTTATATCAAAACCAGAAAAAAATAAAATTGAAGTAAGGGAAAACTAAAATATTTCTCTTTAATTCCGCCCAAAGTAATATTACTCTATAATACGAGTAGTAGTTCGACAGTAAAAGAGAATAAAGACAAAATTTTATAGAAAAACTATCAAAGTAAATGAGAAACTATGAACTTGATGAATATGCATAGAGAAAATAAATTTTAAATTAAGTTTTAATTATACTTAAGTAAGTTACGATAGTTTTACACATATTTTATTCTTTCTTCACTAGAAAAATATAATTTGAATTGTTTGTTGAATTCAAAAAATTAAATTTTGGCCCTATACTATGTGAGCACAAAAAAAAATTATTATTCAATCGTAGTTTATACAAAACCATTATGAATAGCAATGAGCTTTTCATACGTGTTTAGATAGAAGCAATTTAATTTGAAGCTAAGGCATACATAAAATATTATTCGTTCTCTTACACAATATGTAAATTTGCATATTGTGCAACACGTTAAATTTTAAATGGAAAATTTTATAGTGAATTTAATGGAAAATAAATAGAAAAATAAAATTTCGTGAAATATGTAAGGACTTTTAGTATTTTTTTGTATTTTTGGATGGCAAGTTTGTACATAAGATTGTTTTTCAATGTATGACGTTTAACATTCAAAGTTTTTTTTTTGCCTGAAACATATTTAAACGGAATTTCCAATAAATTTTATAAAAGTACAGTTATATTTATATAGAATAAACACCCTTATGCTGAAATTCACGCGAAAATTAACTTTCGGTGATACTTCGTTCAGGAAATCGTAAAATTTGAACTCATTCAGTATGATCGCAAAATAGAACTCAGGAGAATATTTGTTTACTTGTATGTACGTAAAAGTTTAACAAAACAAGTGTTCGATTTTTGAGTCCTGGTTTTTACAAAAAATTACATAGTTTTAACATACCGAATTTCAATAAAAAATGTAATATCAGCCAGCGAAGAGGTCTAGTTCACGAGGCCCGACATATTCCAAAAGTTGATCAATCTGTGACGCAGCCGAAGTTAACTTACATATAAAATTTCATTAAATTTAGTTCAGTTGAATCTGAGATATGCGGGTGCATAAACAGAATAACGTCTCTCTAAAAATAGTTTATTTGCGCTTCCTTACAGTGGAAAAGTGATTTCCCGTCGAATTCTCAACGTCCGAAATTTGGTGCCAACAAGTAACCTCCCATATTGTATGCAACGCGGTTGGTATTAAAATTTGAAAATTATTTCAAATAAGTATACTATGTATCTCAAATTTAATAAGGAAAGCGGTAAATATTTGCAATCATAGTAACAGCGGAATCAAATAACAATAACACTATGTTAAAAGAAAATGCGAGGGAAAACATTTCTCATCATTAAAGGTTTTTATAACGAATTTGAAAACTTAAAACAGAATTATTAAAAATTAATTTAAATTTTACCATTTCAATAATTTCTTTTATCTCTTGCCTTTCCTCTTCATATTTTGTTCTTGTATCCTCTTCACGAGAATATTTTGAATCAATTAACTGTTTTGAATATGCTGACCCTAAAACACACTGTCCAGTACACTATAAAATTATTGATAAATTTTAAATCTACTAAAAAGCAAAAAAGAATTTCTATTAATGTATATTTAACCTGAGTTAATATCGGCTCTTCCTCATCATCATCATCAGTAGTTTCTCCAGCAAATGCTCTATTTTCACATTTTTTATTATATTTGTCATCACTTTTCTCATCTGAAGTTTCACATTCATTTTGTTGCATTCGAAATTCATAACAATCTTGTAACAGCAATTTTTCATCGTCTAATAAAGATTTACTTCCGTAACATCGTTGACAACAACACATAAATGGAATGCAAATAAAAAAGAATATATTTACAAAAAAGTGCCGTGTTCTAAAAGGAAAAAGGAAAAATACAATCGAAAAGTAATGTGTTAAATCAAAATAATCTCATCACATATACTTTGAATCAAACTTTCTATCAGGATATAAAAAATTATAACCAAACTTTCTGACTTTTGGAGAACAAAGTCCAATAAATGCTTTCAGTAATCCTGAAAATAAATAAAAAAAATTGTGAATTTTTTAACTAGAAACTATTTTATACTTATCTCTTAAGGTACTTACCAAGTGTAAGAGCAAATAAGACAAATAGGGCTAAAAATATAAATGTACGTATTACAACATAAAAAATTTTTAATTTTTTATCAGAATTATTGATAGTGGGATCAGCTACAGAATCCAAATTCTCATCAATCTTCTCACAATAATATTCTGTTCTTGTAAGCCTTTCTTGATTTTTTCTTAGGCATTTACATTTACAATCCCGTACGCAAAAGCAATTCGTTGACAATTTAAAAATAAAACGGCGTTTTGCGACAATTTTCATGTCATCCATATGCTCAGGATTCATAAGTTTAATAGATACTGAAATTATAAAAGTAAATTATAACAAGTAAAAACGTTTCAGTCGGTATAAACCGATTGAATTATACCCTGCACCTTTCGTTATTGTGTAGCAATTACTCGAACCTGTGAAATCATTCTATAGAAACTTCATGGATATGTCTGACCTATAATTGGACATCCGACTGCCAAGTTTCATGAATCTGACTTTATTATTTTTCCAAATATTTAAAATTAGCTTATGGAGTTGTATGGCAGGTACCCGAACCTGTCAAGCAATTCCTCCAAAACTTCAGAAATATATTTGACCTATAATTGGACACATGACTACCAAGTTTCATGAATCTCAGTTTATTATTTTGCCGAATATAAAAAATTTGCTGTTGGAGTTGTATGGCAGCCACCCGAACCTGTCAAGCAATTCCTCTAAAACTTCAGAAATATATCTAATCTATAATCGGACACACAACTGCCAAGTTTCATAAATCTCACTTTATTATTTTTCCAAATATTAAGAATAAGCTTTTAGACTTATATGGGAGCTACTCGAACCTGTCAAGCAATCCCACCAAAACTTTAGAAATATGTCTGACCTATAATTGGACACACAACTGCCAAGTCTCATGAATCTGACTTTATTATTTTTCCAAATATTTAAAATAAGCTTTTAGACTTGTATGGGAGCTACTCGAACCTGTCAAGCAATTCCACCAAAACTTCAGAAATATATCTGACCTATAACTCGACAAACAACTGCCAAGTTTCATGAAACTAACTTTATTATTTTTCCAAATATTTCAAATTAGCTTCTGGAGTTGTACGGCAGGTACCCGAACCTGTCAAGCAATTCCTCTAAAACTTCAGAAATATATTTGACCTATAATTGGACACATGACTGCCAAGTTTCATGAATCTGACTTTATTATTTTGCCGAATATAAAAAATTTGCTGTTGGAGTTGTATGGCAGCCACCCGAACCGGTGCAGCTATCCCATTATAATTTTTAAACCATATGTAGAATATAATTGGACACATGTATACAAAATTTTATATTTATAGCTTTATTAGTTTTTGAAATATTTAAAATAAACTCTTGGAGTTGTATGGCAGCTACCCGAACCCGTTGTCCGAATTAGTCCAATAACAATAGGGTTCGTCCTTGGCACAAAAGAAAAAACTTGTGAAGGTTTGGTGTCGATTGCATTATTCGTTTTTGAGTTATCGTGCGATCGGACGGACGGACGGACGGACGGACGGACGGACGGACGGACGGACGGACGGACGGACATGTCTAAATCGACGCAGAATTTTACGCTGAGCAAGAATATATATATATGTCCATACCGCAGATGACTCCTTCGAGTAGTTACAAACTCCATACCAAAGTTAATATACCCTTCACGAAGTGCAGGGTATAAAAAATTAATATCTACATATATGATAACTTTGTTAAATTTTTTTGTTCTTGACAGACATTTAGAATTCAATTGACTCAAAATGTTGTAATATATTATTAAAATTATGTATATTATAACCGTATAACTCTGTGTAAGAGCTATATAACACTTTATGTTCGAAAATTTAAGCAATGAATGAGTGACTTCTTTTATACCTTAATTCAATTTTAAAACCTTAATTGTTATGATATGAATATAGGTACTAAATAAGAAGCAGAGATGATCTCCTAAAAAAAACCTAATCTTCAATTAAAAATTAATTGCAATTCAACCCCACAAAATCGAAAAATCACTTAATTTTAAGAACACATACTTATTTTTTATCATTAAGGTAGCACAATAGAATTAAAATCTTATAATGTAATAAGCTTTAATAAACTTTAAAAATATAATTTTTCAATTATATGTAATAAATTTTTTTTAATTACTTATTTTTATCGTTACCATACTGAAATTGATTCAAAAATAATTGCTCTTATATATATGTATTTGCTTTATTACTTTTAAATTTAACAAAACCTATACATATAATCTGGCTTTTCACAAAAACCCACATTTATACAATATTAACGCTTCTACATGTTGGTGTATATAAAATAAAGTTGGGTCAAACCAATGGTTTGTATTGTAGCACTTTTCCCTTGAACAAGTGAAAATTCTGTCTATGTATACCAATCACACTATTAAAATTATTTTCATTCATACACAAAACTATTTCTAGGATTGCATATATTTAGGATGACGCATATATGCAGTCTTTGAAATAAAGCAAAAATTAATATAAAAAGGGGTTAACATAATGCTCGATTTTAAGGGTTAATTGTGTGAGTTAAGAAAAATAATTATATTTTTTAATTTCATGGAATTTACCGTTAGCTTTTTGCGTTTATAAAAATTTGGAAGAGCTTGCGGTTTCGGAAATATAAGGTGTCAAAAATTCAAATTTTACGAATTTCAAGAGGTGATAACTTGAGAAGGGGTGGAGATGGAAAAAAATTTTCTTCTAACAAAATAAACTATTTGGTAATGTCTAAAAGCTCCTAAAATTTCAAGCTTCTACAGTCTGGGGTCTAGAAGAAAAACGACATCAAAAATTTGGAAAAAAAGGACTTTAGATAACGGTAAATTTGAACGGCCATTTTGTTTTTCTAAAGTTTAACTATAGTATAGCGCGCAAGGGGAAGTTTGCAAAATTTCAAAAATTCTTATGGTTTCATTGCAACAAATATTTAAAAAAGGCCATTTTTGTGGCTTTGGAGGGGTATAACTTCTAGAGGGGGGGAGATAGGTAAAAATTTTGTTCTACGAAAATAAGTTTCTAGTGAAGATCTATGTACATATTAAATTTCAGCTTTCTATCTTCAAAGGTGTAGAAGTTTTGTAAACAAAAAAAGTGTCCACGGACGGACGGACGGACGGACAGAGTGAAACTAATAAGCACTTTTTTCAAAAAATTTTTTGGAAAAGTGCTAAAAAATATACACTTTATAATATCGATTTCCAAATAATTAAAATCGCCTTCCTCTTCTTTTGCAAAATAGTCATGTGTTTTTGATATACCGCTAAAAATTTATTTAAAAAAACAGCCGATTAAATAAAAAATATTATAAAACAGCACATTTCAAATAATTTTACGCAATATTTGAATTTTCAATCGTGACATTAGGAATTTAAAATTTCTTAAAACTGTTTTTATTCGTTAAAATCACGTTGCATACATTTAGGGGGGTTCAATGTATTTTAATTGTAGTTCTGATTGAATGGAAATTTTTTGAGTTACAATATGAAGCAAGCCATCGAAAACTTTCTATATTGTCATACATTTCAAATTGTGAAACAAAAATTAAACAATAAATAAATATAACAAAATAAATATAAACGATATAAGGCATGGGCATCTATGTAAAATAATTTTCTGGACACTGTTGTCTTCTGTTGCCTTTTTATTTTTCTAGTTACTTGGCTAAATTTAAAATTTAAAGACATAAGTAGCCAAAACTTTAAAAGAAAATTATTATTTCGGAAATGTATAAGGGGTATTATGTAGATGGGGGGTTTTATCGTAAAAAAAAATATTGAAATATCGGAAACCTTAAAATAAAAAAAAATAAAAATTTCAATTAAATTTTTAATTTCTGCTACCATCCATGTAAGAAAGTATAAACGTTTTGTAAACTACCGGACGGAGCAAGCATGTTAGAACATTTTTTCTTTATATATTAAAAATTTACTAAAAAGTAAGTAATTTTATGGTAGGCCTTTGTAATAAATAATTATTTGGTAATTTTAAATCGTCAATTTTCTTTTTTTCCTTTGGCATGAAAAGTTCGTAAATTAATATGATAATCATTGTGCTTGATTACAGCTTTCTAGGAAAAATATTTGTAAAATAAAAAATAAATTCTCTTTTATTAAATTTACATGTACATGTATGTTTGCTTGGTGTACTTTACAATTAATTTGCTTCGATTTCAAAGAAATTTAATACATTTTGATAAATTGAAAAATAATTGAGTAAAACTGTTATAATAGTGTTATAATAAAATATTTTTGACTAGTAGGTTAGAGGCTATATTTTACAAGTCTGAATGTTAAGCTTGAATCTTTTTTTTTTAAATTGGTATTTTAAAAAATTTGCTACATAAAAATTATTGTAGAAATTTTCTAAAATTTAGATAACGCTTACTTCACATATCCATTAAAATATTACAAAGTTTTAATAACTAAACGTAATTCTGGCTATGTTGTTAGCAATTTCCTTTAAAATATGAGCAAATTTTATTAGATTTAATTTGAATGTATACTTATTTCCTTATTTCAAAAAGTTCTTAAGAATTGCTGTTAACCTAGATTCTGTTAGGCTCTGAAATGTGTAAATAACATAAAGGAATAAGGTACAGTTCTAAAAATAATTACTCATTTCTTGTTTTCACCTTCTATTATTTAATTTCTCAATTTTTAATTCTCAGTTTTATTCGACTAGAATACAGATTCTCCAACGGAAATTACATCGCTTATTATTTAAAAATAGAAAAATGTCACCGCTATTCAAAATATCCTTAAAATACTGTTTTGAAATTACTTTAACACAATAATCAAACTGTTCCAATTTAAAAAATTTTTCCCATCCTCACATAATTTAAAATGTCATGCTTAATTTAAAAGCTGTATTCAAATATAAAAATAGAATCGCAGAATTTTTCAATAGTTTTTTTTAACATAATTATTTTTCACCTACATTATCCTCATAAAATTTAATTTTCTTTTAATATAACATTAATTTATATACATAAATTCTATATATATACTTACTCTCACATGAATTTTCTTCTAAATGATTCAAATTCCTGTAATACAATATAAAATTCACATTTTCCATAATATTCGGTATTAGAGATCTTTTTATTAATGTTAAATTCTGTTCTATTTCATTTATCTTTAAACAATTGTCAATAGAAATTCCAAATTCATATGCAATATAACCAACATTAATTATATTAGCAGTCACTTGTAGAATGCTTGATTTTGTGGCATCTGTCGCAATATCAGCAATACGAATTTCATACTCATATTCATTTGATATTAATGCATTCTCTTGAAATGCAAATTTCATTTTTATATTATAAACTGAAAATAGATTTTCAAAATAGTTGTATATTAGTATATTATATAGATTTTTACAGTTTCAATCTATATAAAAATAAAATTAATTTTAATTAAATTTCATGCTCTGAATTTCATTACTACACATTATTTGAATTGCCTTTAAAAGTAGTAGTAGTAGTATAGAAGAAAATTAAAAGCATAAGAAAACACTTGTCACATTGCTTTTCGTTGTCATCATTTCCATCATTTTATTGTAATTTCAATTATAATATCGTACTCGACAGACTTTTATGATTACGTTAAAAATTACCATATTTATAAAAAAAAATATTAAAGTTAAAGTAAAATAGATACAAATATATCCTTGATCACACATTGGAATTTTCATTGGAAAAGCAAAAAAAATACAATAAAAAAATTAAAAAAAAAAAATGTTGAAAATTTTTTTAACCACAAAAATGCGGTTTCCGTACTGTGATAATTCGAATACGCGATATTCTTTAAACCTATATACATATAGAAAAAATCAAAATTATAAACAAATTAATAAAACAATTTTATTAAAATGAAGACGGAAACTTTTAATTAAAAAAAAAAGGGTTTTTTTGTTAAGTTTAATTTTTGCTTTTAATTGAATGCGAATTTATAAAATTTACACAATTTTTCATATAACAGAATGCAACAAGCTTTATTATTGAACGTCTTGCCTTCAATAAATTCACACCTTCACGACTTATTAACAAAATTCGTGAACTGTGATTGTGTTTGACAATATGTCAAAGGATATGAAAGTACGATATGAGAAATAATTTTATACTCCAAACAAAATTCTGTTTAAATGCACAAATTTCAAAATTTTTATCGGAAATTTCTTCATAATAAAAAAATTCTACCCTTTTAAAATAACTAATCCACTTTAACATTTCTATTCACTTATAATCTAATAAAATTTGTAAAACTTTGTATAGAGATAAGAAAATTCTTTTTACATCACAAAAATTCATAAAATATCGACTTTGTGTGCATATATCGCACATATCGCATATATACCTATATATATCGCGTGTATGTATATAAATAATGATATATATGTATATATGTAATTTCGTTTGAAACAAATTATAATTAAATTCCAAATATAATCCCTATATTATGTTAAATGAACTACTTTATCAAGCTTTAATTGCATTCATTTAATTTTTTAGATGAAAAATTCCTTTTTAATATGCAAAATAAAATTAAATCTAATATATGAAATTTAACACAATCATTCTCTCATGCCAGGAAATTCTACAATATTCCCACACCCAAATAAAGCACGTAATACGTTTAACGAATGTACGTACACATGAATGTAGATTTACAAAATAAAATAAGTAATGCAAATATATAATAATATTCTGAGGCAGGAGTCTTAAAACTGCGGCCCTTCAATGTTATCCATTGAACTTGCAAATTAAATAAGTGATTGTAATTGTTGTTGTAACGTTATTTTGAGATTTTGTGTACCTATAACAAGAGCGAACAAACTGTTGGCCCTTAGCCAGGCTCATAGGTTTTCTTTTTTTTTAGGAATCCTATTTTAAAGTCTATAAAGGTTTGAAACAATTGATTGCTGTGAATAGTATTGAAGTAAGTTTACGAATAAAAATGGTTATTTTGCTATAGGTTTTGCTTTTTGCTATAAGTTTAATTCAATTATAACAGTATGATATGCCGAAAGCTTAACTTTTAAAATAATTGAAAAGAATTTCATTAACGGCTTATCATACGGCCACTTTTTTCACCTTAGATTTCTGAAAAACTGGAGGAATTCTCTCAATAAATATATTTACCTAAACATATTGTTTGCTTAAAAATCTTACTCTATATGATATTAGAGAAACTGATAGGTAAATGAATGTTATTTTGCATTTAGAACTTAATGAAGTAGTCCACATGGCGTGAAGGGTAAAATGTTGAATACGTCTTCTTAAATAATGCATTTTTATTTAAAAATAAAAGAGAGAAAATATTACCTGGTAACTCATCACTTAGTATATTTAAACATAAAACATTTTCACGATGCTGACATTTCCCTAGAACATCGATGTCATTTTCAAAGTTTTCATATGAAGCATTTGAACTCAACATTTCTAAATTAAATGATTTATTAAAGTTATATTTATATTTTTAAATATATAACAATATTATGTAGTACATATAAGGTATATGTACAAAAAATTTCTATATATAAATTTCTATATTTGTGTTATACGGAATTTTATACATTATTGATTTAAACTGTTGCTGTTTTACCATGTCGTTCCTTCACTTCGAATATATTTTGTTTTTTTAACAAATTTTTCGCTATATCATTGTATCCTTTTTGTATTTGTCCTTTACAATTGGAAAGGTCACAAAGTGTTTTAATTAGCTCGAATGTTGATGATTCTTCTTTTTTATCATAGCTTTGCATTCGTTTTTTAAATTCATTTTTCAATTTATTTGAATAAAATATTAAAAATGAATCCTCTGATGAAATAACAGAATATTTTTTATTAATCTGAAAAAGTGAATAGGATACATGAGATGGTATTAAAAGTTGACAATTCTCAAATCCTTTAATATTATATCTTTTCCATGGAAAAAAGATTTTATTATTTGAGGACAGCATTATCGAAATATTTGCATTTTCATTAAATTTTTGTGACACTGTAGTTGAAAGTCTTTAAATTGAAAAATTAATTTTGAATATATGCAATTGTTCTAAACAATAAAATAATGTCAAAAATAATATAAGTATGTATCACCATATACTTCATTATTTACTTATGGTATGTAAAATATATAGAATTACTTACGTTACTGTTGATCCCATTATAATCCATTTATTGTTGTATTTTTGATATATGCGAATTTTAGTTTTTAATATTGGCAAAGGTTCGCTAATATCATAAATTTCATAATCTGCAAAACTATACACAAAATTTAATAATTATAATTTTTTTCTAGAATTGAATAAGCTTTTTGTTATATTTAGTAGCATTTCTTTAAAAACTGTTTGAAAATATTAATGCACTAACGTGTGTCCATAATGATTCTATTAATAAAGTATAGAAACCAATTTTAATTAAAATTTTAAAAATCATGATGAAAACAATCATCACCACCACTTTTCTATAATAAATTCTGTTAGTTCTCTACTACATTTAGAAACGATATGTTAAAAAATATGAGTGTGCACCTGAATTTTTTCAGAAAGAAACTTTTTAGCGAAATATACATCTAACTACTTCCTATACACAAATATAATTGAATACAATTTCAAATAATGTTAGCTTGATAAGTGTACATTCAGTACAGCTATGGTCTTCTAAAATTACTTTATAAGCATCTCTTAATTAAGCTAATTCGACAACTGCATATTATGATTGGATGAAGAACCTATAAAGGAATCATAAAAAGTTCAATGACTTACTTTCGAGGATCTTTTGAAAATAATGTGATATCTTAGACCAAAAAAAGGTGTTGGAAATATTGCAATTACAGCCAGTCAGAATTATTATGGAAAAAATTAATCAAAGCCAAACGAATATCTGGATATCATACTTTATAAATTTGTCAAAACACTCTTGGAAATCCTTAACATTGTAATGTTGTAGACCACAAGAGAAACCTAAATGTTGTAGACCACAAGATAAAATCTCAAATATAACTTGTAAGAATATCTGCAAAAAATATAATAAGAACAAAAATGAAATGAAAGAAAGTGTCACAATTTCTTCATCCACTTTTCCTTATACTTTAAACTCAAAATATTTTACATATTTTTTCTTTCTAGATTTAATATTATAAATGTTTGGTTTTATCTTTCTACATTAACAAACTTGCAAAAATTCAAAATCTAGGACAATGTAAAATTACGTAAAAATGTACACGTATAAAAAAATTAAATCTCATGAATTTAACACATTAATTCTCATTTAATAAAAAAATTTAAAACACAAAACTACCTATTGTTTAGCAACCCGTTTTTTGGACGTATTATTTAGTACTCTAATATTAGTTAAATCTCTAGGACTCTATAGTTCCGTTAAAAATAGAAATTTGTCACTGTTTATTAGAAAGATATTTGTCACTATTTATTAGTACGTCATTTACTTACTGTTTTATAACATGCCTAATTCATCCTGTAAAAAATTATTAATAATATTAAATTGTATAATATAAAATTTGTGAAATTTTCGAAAGTATTGAAATTTTTTATATTTTTTATCCCATACAGTTTCTACAATATTAATCAAAATCGAAATCGAAATCGCCGAATCTCAAGTTTACAAATTAAAATAATACAAAGAGCTTTAACTAAATTATACAACAATTAATCACACCTTAATTTTCCCCCAGTGTATTGTCAAAAATATCAGTGTAAAATATCAGAAATTTCAAATCAAGAATTCACTTCAATTATACAAGAAAAGTTTAATAATATTTTTGGTATTAATATTATATTTTCAATTTTTCCTTTTATATAGAAAAACTCGAAAAAAAAATATTTACAAAAAAGAATGGTTTATATAAGGAATAATACAGGAAAGGTATTAAATCCTTGAACATCTAAAATAGAAATAAAATCTTACAAATCAATACCAAAGGTGTATTAACTATTATATTAAAGGATATACGCGAGTACACACAAATAACAGAATATACATACATTTATGCACAAATGCAGTGAATTTGAATTCAATGAAAATATTTTTAAGATTAAAATATAACAGAAACCAAAGCATTAGAAGGACAAGTCAAGAATTCTTTTCTATTTTATAGATATACACAATGGAATAGTGTTTCATTTACAAAATATTCAAGTATAAAAATATAAAGATTTTTTACGAAAAATTTATGCATTTTTATAAGATAAATCTATATCTTAAGAATAGAACGGAATAAAAGAAATCAAAAAAGAATATTCGAAAAAGGAAAAAGGAAAATTTTATAATTTGTAACATTTTTGTGGCGTCAACAATTTTAAAATACACAAAAAAAAAACTGAACTTATAGAATATTATTAAAAAATAAAAATTATATTTATGAAAATCTTAGAATAGAAATAATTGAAGAAAATTACAATTTTGTATTTGTAATATCCTTTTTCAACAATTTCCTTAAGAAATTACATATTTAAATCTTCCCAAGAAAATATAATAATAGATTTGATACAGGATGTTGACGAACTTAAGAATTTTCTTATGAATCTTAAATTTCAAATGAATATGCGACATGAAATTATAGGAATATGCGACAAACTATCAAATTTAAGGTTTTGATTTAGTTTCTTGAATTTTGTCCTTTTTTTACACAATTTTGACACAATATCGAAACATTACAATATAAAATAATTTGTTAAACACAAAATTGCTGGAGTGTACATGCAAAACCCCAAACGCTTATTTCAAAACTTTTGGTTGCGGTTCCAAACTCATACGCGACTCTTAAATAACACAATATAGAGTTTGCCTCTTCTTGTTTTTTTCAATGAAATGGAGTGAAATAATAAACTATGCAGATTCAATTTAGCAAGAGCCGTAACGCAATTTTTGAAATTTTTCTACCTCCTTACAGAAGGCGAAACTTATATGGAAATAATGGTCTTAAATAGCGTTTTTATAGCTACGTGATGTAAGTAAAAATTAGAAGAACATCAAAATTGAATGTTGAGAATACAAAAATTACTGATGTTTGAAATACCCACATTGAAATCTTCCCCGTAACGTAATTATCCGTATTGAAATCTTCAACTTTCAATTATTTCAGTTAGAGTTAAAAATTAAAACAGTTTCAAGCTGAAGAGCAAATGCCTAAACTGTAATCTGAAAAACATAACCAAATTAAGAAATAATTGCACAAATTTAATTGCATGAATTTAAATAACCCAGTATTTATTGATTTATTTTTAGTTTAATGCAAATATTTCGTCCTGCATAGAAAGAATTGCATTTTTCATCTCATATAAACTAAGGAATAGATTATTATAAAATATATGTACATGTGTATGTGTTCTTTATGTAAATGAACGAAAACATAAATTTATTCATTGCTAACTATTAATAAGAAAAAAAACTGTGATCATGCAGCCAAAAAAAGAAAAAACGAATGAACATGGTAATTGAGCAAAAATTTATGAACCAACGAAGGTTCTGACATTTCAACTTATTTACAACTATCATTATTTTTTTTTTAATTAAAGCTGAAATTTAAATAGTAATTTTCCAAACCTAAAATTCAAAAGGAATTATTATTTTTTTTCTATAATCATTCGAAAGGAAGAGCACAATGATTATAATGATTACGGATAAAAAAAAATGAAAAAAATAGGTGAAGGTTAAAAATGATTATATTGAAAATAAAAATAAAAAAAAAAAAAATTTTTTCTGCTAGTTAATTTCAAAGATCAATAAAAAGAAAATTTAAATTAAAATATAAAATATTACAGAAATTAAATTTCTTTTGACAACAATTATTTTAAGAATGTCATGGAGAGGAAGACTTTGATATTTTTTGTCATGGCCACAGAGTTAACATTTTTTGAAATTTTCCTATTTGGTTAAAAATGGAAATGTTCATTGAAAAAGTGTTAATTGAACTAAGAAAAGCTTAGTTACTAACATGTATAATTCGACTTTACTTCGGGATTTTAATATAGCTACTAAATGTAGTATATGTATATGGGCCGACCCTTGAGATTCTACCTGAAAATGGGGATCTTGGAATGTCTCTGACGTACAGATTGCTATTGAAAATAAGCGAGCGGAACCACATTCAACGCGACCAGAGAATTGTGGCCAAGGCTAGATCTGTGTTGCACAAGCGAACTGATGTTCGAACTGAGAGAAATTGGAGCTGTGATAGGAGTCATAACGGGTCATTGTCGTATTGGCGAACATGCCAAAAAAATGAACCACTTTGCGAACGATTTATGTAGTAGCTGCTGTGACGAGGAGTAGACGATGGCCCATCTCCTTTGCTCATGTCCAGCTTTGGCGGAGAAGAGTCCTTGAATAATTTTTCTTGCGTAATTAATAATTACGAGCTATGGACCTGGCGAATGTAAATGTATGGGACCTTAGACAGTTCATGAAAAGATCAGACTGGGTGAGGGATTTTGTGGAGCAGCATCAAAACAAGCCATCGTGGCTTATGTGTACCTTACGGTAGCCGCATTTTACCTAACCTACTATATGTATATCTACGCTATTAAAATTTCCTATAATTTTTTGTAAAAGAGCAATCCCAATATTTGGAATACTCTACATTTTCATGTACGAAAATTAAATTTACAAATTTACTGTTTTGATAATACCTGAATTTTCTAGGATCTTCTTTTGTTGTGATATTTGTTAAGACGTGTTTGTCGTTTGTTGTGATATTTGTTAGGATATTAAAATTTTCTGTTCCATGTTCTTGTTGTACATCAGCAACATGTCTTTTCCACAAATAATCATTAGAAGATTTTTCTGAAATACAAATTTATATAAAATTAATTATAAAATTATTAAATTTAAGTTTAAAGATTTATTAAAATGTTTTAAAATATGCTGTATTAGACCTGATGAAACTGAGAATGGATTCTCAAATGGTGAGGGACCATTAAATTTTTTTATAAATTCTAATTCTGGCAAATGATTCATTATGCTTGGCCAAGGTAATTTCCGTATTTTTGATATTTCATTTTCAGTGTTTTGAATCTTAATTGGTGTTCTGACTTTTTCCTTGTCAATTCCACTTCGAAGATGAACAAGACCAAGATCACTTATGTTATGGTGCGAGCGATCTGAAAAAATATTTTAGTTGTAGAAAGCATTAAAGAATTTTTAAATTTATCAGAGGAGTAAAATATAAGAATTTGTGTAGTGAATATAGGCAACATCTCTTGAAATATAATCCAGGATATAATTTCAAGTGACGCTTCCATAAAAACAAACTGTTTTTATTGTTACAACCTTTTGATTGACCCCGAATAATAAGATATAGGTTTAAAAAATGACATTGATTAGCTAATTTTGGTTTCACTCTGATTTCTATTTAAATATTCTTGATATTCCATAGTTTTTTAAAATTCCAAAATAAATTTGACATTATCTATCAGTCATGTACAAAAATAAAAAATCTAAACATGAAATTTTTTTTTATATAAGAAAACGTGTGACGTGTATATTTTACTTTGATTAAAATCAAAATATTTAGAATAAATCCTTTCAAAAGTCCTCTTTTCTCTTATAACAAAAATTCTTGTTAAAGATTATTTTCTAAATTCCTAATTTTAATATATTTTTATTTAAAAATGATTTAAGTGGTAAAATGGTTTTCATTTTGATTATTTCTTTTTCGTTTCAAAAAAAATTCTATTTAAATTTTTTTTATATTTTTGAAAAAGACAAAAATACTAAAATTATTCTTGGAATTTTAGGAAATTCCAAACCGCTTTTTTCAGAATTATTTGTAAAAAAAGGATTTCAGCGTAATTTCACTTTAGGATAAGAAAAGTTTTTATTGATCTTGCTTAAAACACTCTAATCATTTCAATTAAATTTTTCTATACTTGAAAACCTCTAATTGAGTATATAAGCGAAACTTAGAAAACGTGTTATGTCAATAATGTCAATAGATAAGTACATAAAATATGAAAATTTAAACCCTATACTATGAAATTTGCTTAGTAACTTTATGAACCTTGTATTGTTCTCAATAAAAACTTTCAAATGATATTTACCCTTACATTATTTTAAAACGATAATAAAACTAAAGAAATATTTTTAATGGCACACACACATTGCAATTTGTTACGTCCAATGTACTAAAATTTTTCATGAACCTAAAAAACAATAATTTATCAAGTTCATCCGAGTAACTTTTTAGAAGTTTTGCAAAATTTAGCAACATTGAGTCATTTTTTTTCAACAAACTGTAGCTCGAAAATAAGAATATCAGCACCTCCAACTCAAACCATACAATTTTTTGCTGCAAATTAACCAAAGAATCATCCCTTAAATTATTTGCCACCTTACGTGAAACACCGGTTTATGATTTTTGTTCTTTTTGTTATAATTATATTTAAAACAATCGGTCCGCAAACGTACAACACCTTATCATCTTTGAACGGATTCAAACAAAATGTATCAAATGTGCTCAGTAACCATTGGGTTATCACCCAGGTTAAACGGTTCTAACTTCAGCAATGCGAATTAATTTATTTACAAAATTTTATGCATTGTTATTATTTTACGCGAAATCAACCACTATGATTATTAAATTTTAATATATAACCACTAATTTTATATAAATAACATAATATTATTTGAAAAATAACAAACCTAAATTAGATCTTTTAAAATTGAACAAACAGGTTTTACCATAAAATTTAGGTCAAAAATTCAAATAAATTTAGAAATAGATTCAATTTCACACAAATATATAATTCAAATTCCAAAGGGATATTTAATTTTTTTTTATATTATTTATTTTATTTATAACACATGTATATATATATAGTTTGTGTATATATGTATGTATTTTAAAATGAATGAATTGAGGATACCAAAATTAATTTTAATTTCATTACTCTAGTACTCTAGAGTAATATAGTTTGAATATATATTTTTATTATTGCTGATATTGAGTATGACACTCTTTGTATAAAATGGTCACATTATTTTAAAACATGGTTATAAAAGGGCTTTTGTATACTTGTCACTTTTGTATTGTACAAAAATAATGTAAAAAATTCTATTTTATTGACAATTTTTTAAATTACGGAATTAATTTTTCACAATTTTTTGTAATATCTATGAATAAGATTACATAAAATTCAATATATTATTCTAAAACAGCTTAAAAAACACAATTGAATAGTGCCAGTATCAGCAATTTACATTTGGTTAAGATTCCCGGTGCCAAGAGTGGAAGAGGAAAAGACAAAATTAACACTGGTAATATAAATTTTATTATTAATTAGTATTGCTCACAATTTAATTTTGTGTATAACATTTTCATTTCTCTATTGTAGCCATGAAAATATTTTTTTTTTTGTTAAAATTATGCATAATTTAGTTTATTGTTTTATGAAAATTAGTTTTTTTACAAATGCTTATGCAAACCGTACATTTTATTTATGCATTTTACAAAAAAATTCGAAAATGTACATACATAAAGCATTAAGTAAGGAAATAATTTAAGGAAATAACTGACGTATCTTCACTTACTTAGTAAATCGTCGAATTAGGGTTCAGACATACATGCAATTTTTAGTTTTGCAACTGTTTGATTGCTTATTGGTATTCCATACGCTTATATTCAAGCGAGTGCACATGTAACTGTCTGATTACATGCAATTAATCAGTGAACCAGTTTGTACTCTTTTACAAAATGATTGCAAATTTTACAATGATGACGGAACGATTTTATAATCAATCATAGTATGCATATCTGTGTGAGCCTTTATACAAAATTATTACAAACGTCCTAAATATATGCAATATTTTCGATATATGTTGCTTAAAAATAATGAAAGTAATTCCATTATGCAATTTCAATTAAAAAAAAATAATTGAAATATTTTTATTAATTAAATTGATAAGACAAATTTCTAAACAATATTTACACAACATAAGCTGACAACCATTCGTACACGCTGTTTTTAAAAGCATCGAATGAATTATAATCAAAAGTGTCTAATGAATAGTGAATGAATTAATTATTTAATTGAACTTATCAACACTTGAAGACAGAACAAGTCAAGACAAGTTTAAGACATATTCGGTTATAAAAACTATGAAATAAGCCACTAGCATTTTGTTATAGGTTGCTTTGGCAGTCTTGGAAAATATTTTCCTGCATACGAAGAACTGTTTTAGGTTTAATTGTATATTTTTTAACAAACACAACAAAATTCTCATCTTAACTTGCTTAAATCATTAAAAATTTCCCATTTAAAAAAAAATAAACAAAATTTTTTTTGATAATTCTCAGTCCAAGTCCTCCTTCAATTACTATCAAATTACTCTAAATTAATTATAGATACATTAAACCAACATAAATGAGCGTCCTCTCTACGGGAGCTTTGATCGTTAAAAAAAATTTGCTACCTTAAATTTGAATAAAAATTTTTAAAACTTTAATAAATTTAAAGTTATTGACTCCTTAATTTTTTTTCAAATTAATTTTTTGTTCATTTTAAATTTCCTTAGTTTTTTGCACAAGATGAAAATCAAAATATACACCTGTTCCTTGCAATACGACACCATTTAATTTTTTTATGAACGGTCAATTTAATATACTCCAGCACATACATATATGTACATATAATCTCCACTACATATACCTAAAAGTCTCATGAATCTTCGTATAAATATAATTTTATAACGCTTTTTATTACAAAGTTTTTATGACTCTGGTTACGATCTTTCTTTTTTACATTTCTTTTTTTATTAATTTTTATATTGTTTTGTTACGAAAGATTTATTGCTACTGAAATTGTTTTATACAAAGTAAAATATTCGGGCAAAAAAAACAATCCGACTATTTCGAATACTTTAAAAAGTAATACAAATAAGTTAGAAATAATTTGAAAAGGTTTTTTGAAGCAAATTTTACTTAGTAGTGTGGTGGAACAAAAGAAAATAAACTATTAAGCAAAAAATCCTTTCAAGAACCTTAAAAGGAATTCAACTAGATTATAGAAAAAAATCGTGGTAGAAATTTCTGTTGGAACTGTTTGAAATCTTTTGTTAAATGCGCTAGTAATAAAAATCTACAACTTTCCAAAAAAATCTTAGGGAAAGAGTAAGTTTTCTACATTACCAAATCAGTAAACTTCTACGTTTTTGATAAGACGTGCTTTCAAATGTTTAATGAAAGTTGAATAGATTTGAAGCAGATGGTTCAACTCCCGAAATGTTAAGAACTTAACACTAAGTAGATTGAAAATACCTCAAAACAAAAGTATACGTGGACTATTATTTCACTATATCACATTGAATTGTATACATTTATTTGTGTTTTAAATTCAGTTGAAAATATTCCAAAATTGAAAACTTTTCTCATAACTCAATATTTTTAGCATCATTTCCAAAGAAAATTGGAAAAAAGTTCATATTAATCTCACTCTGCCCGTCCGTCTGTCCGGCCGTCTACATATCTGTTTAAAAAATGTTTGCATTCTATTCCAGGTTATTATTCTTATATTTCTGAGACTGTAAGATTTCGAGTGAAACTAACAGCAAATGCATGACATCAATAAATATAAATATTTATCTTCACTTATTTACTTAATTTCCGAATAAAGTCAAATTGCCGCAAACATTCTAACTGTATGCAATATTTTGAAAATATTTCACTTATTATCACCTGATTAAGGAAAAAGTGCTACTTTAAAAGTCAAATTTGTTTATTAATTTTTTTCCTAGTCCTCTGAACACCAATATTCGAGCTCAAAACAATTTATTTTACTTATAGAGACAATCATATACAAAACATAACAGAAGTAGACTACATCGAAAAGGACTTATTTTCTTCCTTCGTTTAATATGTATATAGATAGGTATATAGTTCAACAGTTATCTTGATTATGAAAGATTTGCTTTGTTTGCTAAAGTTAAAAGCATGTTTTCATCTTATATTCCCAATTTATTCAGTCAAAATTAAGATTATGTTATTATTTTTTGAAAATTATTTCGGGCCGTACGTTAGTAAATTTTTAATATGTATAAACCACAATTGCAATACAGGGTTGGTTTTTTTATCTCTTCAGCGCAAGATTTTTGTCTATAACTCCACAAGCAGTATAATTTAGTGTAATGAACATAATTGGAATTATTAAAAGAAGTTTCAAACCCTAACATATTAAAACGTTTCCAATTTACAAAATATTTATTTTAACAATCTTATCATAAAGCTACTGTTATTTCATTAGGGCACTTCCACCCATTTCTTTAATAAAAGACTTTCTTAGATAATTTTTAAAAAAGATTTATAGAGTAGAAAATCAAAGTAATTAAAAAACACAAAGTGTAAATCAAAAGAAAAATTATTCTGGCAAGGCACTAAAAAGATACCAAATTATAGACAATCGGATAAACACTATTAAAATATCAATTTGATTATACTTTGTTCATTCCAATGAAATTTACAAAAAAAAATTCTTATTCCCACTTCTTCCCACTTTTTCTGTTTCTTTAAAAAAGAAATCGGAAAATGAATTTAAAAAAAGTCTGTAATATAAAAAAAAATCTATAGATCATTGATGTCTGGAAAAAATGTGATATAATTATTTTACATGATGTACATTATTCAGACTCAGACTTGATTATCATTGGATAATTTGAAAGGATTTTCATATAAATCAATTAACGGATATTTCTTTCTAACTTCTTTTGAGTTCCTTTGAGCAAAAATGAAGCAAAAAAATTTTCTTTTTAATTCGATAGAAGTTGAAAAATGGAAACTTTTTATTCAAAATAAATAAAAACTAATTTGCAGTCGTATAAGTAATAAAAATCCTACGACGTGCATACGTATCTATGAATTTAGTGGGGGGAATATAATGAAAAAAAAAACAAAAAATTTCATATTTTGAATAACATTGTAGTAAGAAATCATTTTTAATTATGGAATTTTTGAGAAATGCAATAAAAATAAATTTTAATAGTAAAACAATACCACAACTTTTTAATTTAAAACTTTTTTTCACAACTATAGAGAGAATTTAAATAAAGGATTTTCATTTATACTCGTATAAGGTTTCATTGTCCTTTCTTCCGACCACATTGCATGGAATGTAGGCGGTATTTTAATCGAATCAATCAATTTTGTGTGATGATGCATTTGGGGTTATTTGCTATTGGATTGGGAGGTAGGCCTTTATCAGTAGGCCATGATTTATGAGGCCATATTTAAAATACTTCCTGGAACTTTTTAATATCAGCTTTGTTTACTTAAATCAATCTCAAAGAAAGAATTTTTCAGAAATTTTCTCAGTCGTTTATCAACAGTGCGTTTTCACTTTTACATTCATCCAAGGAAAAGTGGTTAACGAAATTTATTGAATTTTCATTGCATTAATTACTATCTCTCTTCTTATGTAAAATTGTGTGCCAATTTCCCGGAGACATGAGTTGCAGAAAACGGGACATGGTTTTGTTGTTCATTCTCAGAAGTATATCAATTAGTACTCGTAACTATACCACTATTAGAACTAAAAATTCATTTACAATAAACTTTCTGATTCAGTTCCTTAAACCAGGCTAATACAAGTTGATTATTAATATATACGAGTATATACGTAATTATGTAAATAACAACTTTTCCAAAAAATAATATGAAGTCATAATCATAACATGCTGGTCACCTTGATTTTTTAAATTTTATTTTCATTTCTCACTCTTTTCAAATTTATTTGAAAATGAAAAAGGACACAAATATACAAAAAAAAAATTTCAAATATCCTTTTTGGTTAAGTATATAAAAAAAAGAGTATGTAAAAAAATTTAAATCTATTTTGAATTCTTATTCTTAAAAAGATTGAAGCGATTCGAATTGTTTTGTGAGGCATGCATTAAAGATTTGCTGAAGAATAAAAAATAGAATTGGCACAAGCGAACAAAACCTTTAATAATTGCTTTAATAAATTATTAAAGAAGTCACTTTGATTTTCATATTAATAAAAAAATTTTTCATAAAATAATAAAATTATTTTCTTTTTTAATTATTAGAGTAAACTCATGCTATTGTTTTTAGATCAAAATGATTATTTTTAAATAGAAAATGGGTTACGATATTTTTTTATAGAGAAATGAAAATATTGCTCTCTATAGTTTATAATTTAATTTGGTCGTTAAGGAATATATTATTTTATTTGCTATTTTTTTTTATTCTTCTTCACTTCTGGGAAGAGCATAGGGCTAGTGTATGATATCATAGATAATTATGCTTTTTTTGTAAAATATTATTTTTATATAAAAATTGTTTATAATAAAAATAAGCGTTTGTTGAAATTTCTCAAAAGAATAAGCCTTAAGTCAATACTTGTTTGTTAGATGGACCCCAAAACACAAAATATCCAGGATCGCGGTGCGCGTTAACCATTCTTTGCCAATCTGCAATTTCCAACGACTACACGGATCCACTACAATAATGCTGGAATCGTCGTTCACCTTAAATTAACTCTGATTATTTGTAATATTACCTATATGTAGGCATTTTTATTTTAAAACCCTCATAAGATTTAAAAAACAGAATAGTAACGCTATTAATCTCAGTACAAATTTTAAAAGGAAACCAATGCCTCATAAAGTAAAACTCATACACATGTACAAAATATTAAAAATGAAACGAGGTCATCTATTAAAGATATGAGAAACTTACAAATCAAAGCAAAATATCCTATAATAAACATAATATTATAACTATAGATAAGTAATACTTATGTATGAACAAGAAAATAAATTTATTTATTGTACGTCGGAGACTCTATTTAAATATTGTCTAGTACACACTAAACTCTATTTTAAATCTCTATAATATAATGTTATATAATAAAGTACATCTATAATTTCTAAATGCAAATATATTTCTATGTATATATAAATAGCAATGAAAAATGGTTACAAATTATGGTATACAATTTTCATAACCACACTGATAATGATAACAACATAAATGATAATAATAATGATAATGATTATTATGATAACAATCTAAACATTATTATTGTTATACAACCTATATCTTATATGTATAACATACTTTTAGACTATTTGTTGCTAATTCTAATGATGAATCATTTTAAATCAAGCAATCATCTGAAAATAAGACCGCATATCCTTATTTTGAAGCTTTTATTAAAAAAAAATATAAAACATTTATAATGAAAAACACAAAAGGAAAAGTAATGTAAACAAAACAAATAAAATTGTGAAGTAAAACAATGACTGATAAGAAATGATGCCAAAGTGATAAATCACAAAATAATCCTGACAAATACAATAATGTCCATTGTCTACTATATTATATACATATATTATATTCATATAAATCAGTTAAATACATAAATGTACACAAACAAAATTTAGAAACGTGTGTTTCACGAAGTTATTCAGATTGCGTTCATTCAGATAAAATTTTGTATATGGCAATTATTTTCTTTGGCTACAATTATAATGTAAAATATTTTATTTAGTCATTCATTCTTGAATAAATTTGTAGCAGAATGTTATTTGATACAATAAATATTGATTCTTAAGAAATAAATATAGGAAAGAGACCAATATTAAGTTGTTAATTTTGATTTCACTGTAATTTGCCATTATAACTTGTATATTTTATTAAATTCTAAGAAATTAGTTAAAATTAAGAAAATTTTATCTAATGTACTTGAAAAAGGTCTTAAATAACTTAAACAGCTAGATAAATAGTGACCTAAATCTAGTTGAGTTCCTAAATTTACTAAAACAGAAATACTAATATTTTTATTTAAAAAACTCAAAGAATATAAATGAGCAGTGTTCCGTATTACTAAAAAACGTAAACCTTGACGGTGTATCACATTCCGTTTATACTTAGAAAAATTTTATCGGTACAAGTATATACTTAGAAATGTTACGTGTTTCGAATAATTGTACAAAATACTTTCGCTCTGGTTTAAAAAATTAATACTAGAAATTTACGATAGAAAGTTAATAATAGTTACAATATCATTTATAATATCAATTTAAAGAGAAATGCCAAAGTCAAAAAATTAACAAAAACAAATACGTCATTGTACTTATTTAGATTTAGATTTAAATATAATTTAAAAGTGATTTCGAAACTTTGCTTTTGACAATAGAGAAAATACTTTATAGTAGTACTCAACTATAATTAACTTGGATTAAACCAATATTTTGTAAAAAAGCACAGTTCCCTTACCATTTTAAGCCTTTCAGGAAAATTTATTTTTATATTATCCTATAACTTTATGAATTGTCCGCAGATTTCAAATGTTTAGGATATTAGGATGAACTTTAAAAACGCGTAAAGAGAGTGGGCAAATCAAACCTTTACAACTTACCGTCTAAGAAAAAAAAATAATTCGAAAAACATGCTTCAACGGATAATCCCATATTGACGAAGATACACTCCATTTAGTATATCGACATAACACATTTTAAAAAGATTACATTCTGAGGGAAAACTTTAATTTTTATTTGCATTTTTAACAATAAATTGTTAAGAAATTGTAGGGCAAATAAATAAGTGCGGGATGGACAAACTAAAATAAGAAGCACATTTTACCCATTTTGATTATTAATAGACTAAAAACGTAGTATTGATGATGATGATATTGCAGATAATTATTCTGATAAAAATAAAACCAAAAACACAGAGTTGCCATTGCGAAACAAAATACAATAAAGAATATTGAATGTCCTGAGCAGGTAACGAATGCTGTTTAATTTTTTCTTTCTTGTTTTTTTTTTATCATTTTGTTGTTAACGAAATTGTAACTAATGATTATTTCTTTATTTGTAAAAATCAAATTAAAAAATTGTTAAATGACCATTATTTAATTGAAATTTGTACCTTTAGCATGTTATTGGTTTCATTCGTGTATTTTATTGGTAAATTTGTAAGCTTGTAAATTTGATTTATTACTTCTGTTTACAACAGTTAACTTATGTACAATGGTTAGGGAAAACTATATGTAAAATATGTATGTATAATTTGTGTTTATATATAAATATGTTTATAAGTTGTAAGAGTTTAAATAAGTATTTAAATAGTTTCGATGAGTATTTAACTCTTCCAAAAAACCAACATACAAACCTAACACAAAACATAGCTTGCAGAGATAAATTAACAACCAGTGGATATGTTTCAGCAAATCGCAACCGACTAAATTATACCCTAGGCGTTCACAATCTTGCTATAAAAATTAATTTTTTTAAAATATTTCAAACTATCTTTAAGAATTGCATTGGAGCTACCCGAACCTGTGAAGCTTTTCAAAAAAACCATCAAGGACATTATATCTGGGTTAAAATTGGACACATAACTCTCAAATTTCATGCAGTTAGTCTTATTATTTTTTTAAATCTTTCTAACCAAACTAGTATAGTCACTCCAAAATATTTCGTATATTTATTGCGAATACTTTCAATACAAAATGCGCACTTAAATTTTAATAATTTGACAACTTAAAGTTTCCTAAATAAATAAATATGCAGTAGAATTGAATATCTTGCATTAGCAACATTAGTCGCATTATTTGTCATGCTTAATTTACTATAAGTCTTGCAAATTTTCGATTACGAACAAAAATGTCTGCCCAACAGAGAAAATTATTGCATTATTGCTCCGTTACAAAGAAATGCATTTAAACAATATTTAGTGAAATATTGGTTTGTGGACTTGTATTGATCTACTTATGGGGCGTATTGCGTTCAAACAAAGTAATATCATTGCACATTATGCTAATTCTATTAATCTATGATTTGAATAAAAATATTTATAAAAATTTAATACGTATTGCATCGAATTACATTTGATAACCTTCAAAATTGTAATAAATCGTACTTGGCACACATTTTTTTTTTCCTCCACGGGGACCGAGGCCCTTAGGCCCCACTCACGTCGACCCATAGATCTTTTGTGATTCCCATCCCCCCACATTAGCTCTATTCCTAGGCCTTTGACAAACCGCAATATGGCAGCCACACCAAGCTACGAAATCCTCCCCAGGGTTACAAAGTCCCTTCACCGGAACACCTCAGCCGCAGGCGAGCAACCGCCTCGCACTCACACAGTAAGTGCTCCATGGTTTCGTCCTCCTCCAAGCATAAACGGCAGATCTCATTCGTCACACTGCCCATTCTTTTCAGGTGGACCCTCGAGAGGCAGTGTCCAGTGAGAACCCCCACAAATGTTCTCAAATTTGGACGACTGAGCAAGGTCAGACCCTGCCACCCCAGTCCCAGAGGACGCACAAACTTCCTAGAGTGCGACAGGCCCAGGCAGCTATCCTAGTGTTCAACCCTGGCCCGCTCCTCCTATTCACTGAGGGCACGCGAGACCGTTGTCTTGGGCACCCCAAAACATGGCTCCGGCCCAATGAAGGGAGCCGCTGCTCCCTCTCTACCAAGACCATCAGCTCTCTCGTTCCCGTCCACTCCGTCGTGTCCCGACACCCACATCAAGGTTAATTTGTTGTGCCTGGCCAGAACGCCAAGGGAGTCAATGCATTCTTTCAGCAGCCTGGATCCCACTACATCAGACAAGAGGGCCCCAAGAACAGCCCTACTGTCCAACATAATAAAAATCCTACTCCTTCTCATGTTGCTTTTGATACATTCCAGAGCACACAACTCTATGGCATATATTCCAGCCTGAATATCGATGGGGAGCGTCCGAGGGCCCTTGATATGCTTACGCCCTCACCGTACACACCCATGCCTACCCCTTCATTGGTTTTGGATCCATCTGTATAGAAGACCACGGCTCCAGGGCCAAGTTGTTGTCCCTCCCCGTCCCAGATCCGCCTTTCAGCTAGATCCACGTATGGCCTCACTATGTTCCTCTCCCTCAGACCAAAGTGCCCCTTTCATAGCCTCTCCCTTTAGGTGAATATAAACACAAGAGCCTCCATCGAGGTCGCTGGGCACGATCTCAGGGCACCCCTTATGCCAAGACATGCGAGGCGCTGCAATCGAGTGAGAGCAGCCCGCGCCGTTGCTTGCTCAGCCTTCTGCTACCATATGACAGAAGAATAAGTTACAATTGGTCGAACAATTGTTGTAGTGTAGGTCCAGTAGACCTTTTAGGTATAAGACCCCACGTTTTTCCATATAGCTTCGTCGAAGCCCATAGAGCCCGGGTGGTCCTAACTATGACTCCATCAAGATAAGGCCCCCAGTTTAGTCGTTGGTATAGGATTACTCCCAGATATTTGACCTCCTTGGAAGGCTCAATGTTTTTGCCTCCAAAGAGTGTAATAACTTGGCACACATAATATAATAATCATAAACTTAACTGCTCAATTCATAGTTCAAATATGAAATATAAGAAACTCGAAAAAGTATCAGAAATTGATTATTGCCATAATATTTGCACAAATATTTAGCTTTCCAATAATCCCGATTATGGCCATTACTATCATTTGGTTGGAATGAGTCCTGTATAAATTTTCCGAGAAAAATGAACAACAAGCAATAAAATCATAAAATACCTATATTTATTTACCTTATTATCGAAAATTTTATATAGCCATGTTCAAATATAACATTGTTTGCAGAAATTCTTATCTTAAATATCTTTTAGTCATAACCAAGCCAATTGCGTATTATTTTATTTTAGTTTTTTTTTGTATCCTTTTTGTTTACCTTATTTTAAGCACACAATTTCAAAGAAAAGGAATATATCAAAGTTTTTGGAGCATTAAAGATGTTAAACCTTTAAATAGTACAATTATAATAAGAAAAATGTTTATGTTCCCTGAAATGAGCGACGTGTTGCCTAGTAAACTAATATTAGACGACAAAGCGACCTCATTTTTTTATACTTTTTTTAAATGAATGTATGAACATATGTATGTATATTTATAATAAAACAAGTTTTTCAATTTTAGTATGATGTGGTGTTGAATTCTAATGGTTTTTTCTCAAATCTAACATGAAAAAAATCTTTAAATTTATAAAATGTTTTGAAAACGATTTCTTCGCCTTTAAGTTTAAACGCTCATTAATTTCAAAAGTTTATTTTTTTAAAGTCATTGTTACATGGTTCACCACTATTATATATATACAGTATATATTAAAATTGTCTAATTAGATTGACAATTCCTAATGGCAATAGAATACAACAATAGAAATAATTGACAAATAGAATTGATAATAGAACCTTTTTGTCCATATACATGTTTTTCTTATTAATTACCATAAAGAAGTACAAATCATGATTTGGGATAAACAACGATCCTATCTCACTCGAAAATATTTATATCTCTTTGGGCCTAGGGGGCGGGAACTGGCCACGAAAAGTCGTCCAGATTTGAGGTAGTTGCTGGATGCCTGGATAGAGGGCGAAATAGTAACACAATTATTTTGTGAGTTGGAGGCGGTGGCTTGCCCTCGACCGAGGTGGAGGTTTTATGACTTCAGGTGGCTGCTATACTGCTCTTTTTCGTACGGGTAAAACGAGTACAAAAATCCCATTAAGGGAATCGGATAACATTTTCTCCGTAATAAGAAAATATATCATATACAATAAAAATTCTTAATTATACAAAATTATAGTAGCGCTTGTCAAGTACTGTTGAACAATCACAAAGAATGTTAGTATGGCACCTCTCTCACATTGTCAATCTAAATTATTGTAACGAAATTATTAATATCGTTTACAAGGTGTTTTATTTTTTTTCATGATTAAATGTTTATTATTTTAAAATCTAGATTTTTAGAATTTAAATTTATATAAATGCAACAAATTTTAATTTCAGGTGCTTTCTCAACTAAGCAAATAAATTTAGCGTTCTTATATTAGAAATTGCTTTAACGGAAACCAAACAAAAATATTTTTTTTTCTACATCAAAACAACTAATGCAGCACACGTAGTGCTAAGGAACTTGCAGCACACACATAGCCGTTTCCGTTCAACTCTATAAACACTCAAATAAAACTGTTTAATTTTTTAATTTACATAACAGTTTGATAAAGATTAATTAATGTATTTTTAGTTTTGTTATAAGAACAACGTACATTGAATGTGGAACCGGATTGATGTAATAAACGGTGGTAAAATGTTTTCGCAACTCTAAACCTTGAAAGACATTTTCATTAATTTAAGTGTTAAAAATTATTATTTAGTGTATGGAATTGAATACGATATTCCATGAAAAAATATTAACATTTAGTAAGAAATCAACAACAAAAAAATCATACCAAAACGTACTCGTATTTGGCTTAATTTTCCAATTTTGAGGGTACCATTTGGATTATTTCCAAATTCATCATCTTCATTTATGCCTTTATCACATTTTTGACAATGTATAGTCTAAAAAAAAATCAAATAAAATTAGACTTAAGTCATTCAAGCTTTGAAAATACTGTCAATCCAGTGTTCTACTGTTAGACAATTTGCTCTTACGACGTGAAATCTTTTTCGGTAAAATCAAATACATATGTCCAATAATTAATGTTTTATAATCTAATTATATCTTAATAATTCATTCTTACCTTAAAATAATGAAGAGGATATGTTAGAAAAAAAATCGGCTCCTCTATTTCTATCAAATATGGTTCTATTAAATGTTCTTTATTATTTTTTTCAGCATTATAAATTTCATCGATTATAACAAGGGTTCGATTCTTTTGAATATTTTTAAACGAATTTATTCTTATATTTATATGAAGTTTTCTTGTACACACACTTTCTGACATACGTTTAGAACAATTGGTTAAAATCGCATCAACCATTGATGTTTCAGGAAAATATTCCATATTTTGTTTTGTTTTTCTTATTATTGTAAAAGAAGTACCAACCAAGCTTATATTATTTATTAATAAGACGAAAGCAAATATTATTTTCATCCATTTCGAATTATGAATTTCCCAAAATTTGATTTTCTTGAACATTAAATGTAAAATATAATTTTTTTTTTTGAACTTTAATTTTGACTGAATTTTGAACAATTAAAATTTTAAATTTAAAAAAATTTTTGTACATAATGTTAATTAAGAAAATTCTATTTCTCTCAAAGTTAGAAACGATCGCAGGAGGCTAAAAATGAATTGCTATTTTTTTTTTCTATAATACACTATATACATGAATTTAGTAGTTTCGACAAAGAAACCTTAGATTTATGGAAATTTGAATGAAATAAAAACTTTGTATATTTTACAATTAAAAAATTATTTTGATTCGAATCAAATGCACCAGTTAGGAAAAACCTAGTATTATTATTAAACCTAGTGGTTATTGATGATATAAAAACCTAGCTGAAAAATAACTAGTCTTCATCAATAAATTTATTAAATTAAACATGTTTAACAGAAATGAATTTAGAGAGCTACATTCAAAAATGTAAAAAAAATCAAAATAAACGAACACCTTTCCCTTAAACAAGTGAAAATGCTACTTTTAATGAAAGTCTGCAACATTATTTAAATCACCTTTAGTTATATACAAAAATATATCAATTTATTGCATAAATTTTATAGATGAGCAAAAGAAAAAAAAGTTAAAGAAGCGTTAACATAATGGTCAGATTCGACTGTAAAGTTAGTAAGCTAAGAATAATAATTAAACTTCTTGATAGCATGGAATTTGCCTTTATCTTTTTGTTTATATAGAAATTTGAATATTCTGAACCCGAAAGCTTGCGGTTTCGGAAGTATAAGGCGCCAAAAAATCAAATTTTACGAATTTCGAATGACGATAGCTTGGACAAAAGTTTTCTAACGAATTAAATAATTTATTGGTGTATAAAAGTTGCTAAAATTTCAGACTCCTACAAACTTCCATTTAGAAGAAAAATTATATCAAAAATTGCAAGCAAAACTTGTCTTAGGTTATGGTTAGTTTTAACGGCCATTTTGTCCTTTTATTGTAGATTATTGAAGATTTTTGTTTTGAGCCGCGTATTACGTATATTTATAAAAACAGCAAAAAATTATTAAGAATTTGGGTTCTCATATTTTATTGCTTTATAACAATATCACTTTTATATTAAGAAGTAAAATATTGAATATGCTATCTAGCGGTAAAACACCTTATTTAGCATATTAGAGCATAATATGCCATATTGTACATTAATTACATTTAGTTTTAAGAAAGTTACCAACTACTAAAGACTTAAGTAAAATTACTGCCTTTTGTTTAACTGCTTCCAACCGTGGAAACCTTTATAAGCCGCAGTTGAAGCATCAGACTATTAAATGAATAAATAAAAACTACTACGTATTTCTTTTCCATATTTTTTTAACATTTCTAAGATAAATATATAATATTTATTTATTTATATTATTTATTTATTTATGTATTTATTTATTGCGATAATATTACATAATTAAGGTACAGTATTATTTCATATTTGGTTAATTGTTGTTCTTTTTTTTTTTAATTTTTGTTTTATTTTAATATTTTTGCATTTTAATTTATATTGTGTTTTTCTTTTCTTTATTTTTATAATGTTTGTTGTTTGTTTTAACATTTTTACACTTAAATACTATGTGTGTTTTATTATATTGTTTTTGTTTTGTTTTAATTAATTCTATTTTGTTTCTTCAATTTATTTCATATTTTAATAATTAATTTTTCCTCTATTAAACTTTTTATAATATTTTTATTTAATTTTTTTTTTATCTTTTGCATGTTTTCTTATGAATTTTTGGCTTATATCACAGAAATATAATATACACATATACATATGAATATATTTTATATTAATATATGGTAGAATATACATATATAAATGTATATATTTACTTAAAAGACCATATAAGAATGGCCTGTATACGGGGATGGAATTGTAAAAATTAAATTTTATATTCTATAAATGAAATTTTTGATTTCTGTTTAATGGCTTATTCCTTTTTTAATTATAATTTATAACAATTTGCATTTAATTATTTGATTACTATTAATTCTCTTTTTTAATTTGTTAATAGTTTTTATTTTGTTTTTAAATATTTTCATTAAACATAAACTAAAAGCAAATTCTACGTTTATTTTGCGTATGTGTGTAATATTTATTTTGACTGATTAATATTTAAATTTAATTATATTTGATTATTATTTTGATATTTGGATTTGAAAATAAAAATAAGAAGGTTTATTTAAAGAGTTACTAATGAAGCGTAATTGAAAATAAATAAAAAATGTACAAAATACATAATTTAATTATTTATTTTTATTAGATTAGTTCGAGCTTTCGAAATAACTTGAAAATTTCTTCTTACTGCACTTGGGCGCTGTTCACAAGCAATGCATAATTTGTATTCAGTAGTCAAGATATCATAAAGTAATAAATGATAAGTGACATAAAGTAATAAGTGTTAAAATCTTGTATAATTTAGATTTTTAAATTTATTTTTGAATTTTATACAATTTAAATTTTTGAATCTATTTCTTTAAAGTCGGGTTTAATATTGAACAATTGTTTTTAATCATAAACATTACAATGAAAAACATTACTGAATTGAATTACTGCAAATATTTATTACAATAACTGGTAAAACGCCGTTCCAAATTTATGCATTTATGCTTTATGCACATGTTAGGGTGATACTAATTGTATGAAAATTAAAATTTTATATTTTTTGTATAAATTTTCAGTTGGTATTTTCCCTAATAAAAATGTCTTCATATATTCACTTATGCCCGATCTTATTTTAAATTAAATCAAATTAAATTATGTATGAAGATAGAATATTTCTTTTTTTGTTAAGTTTTCATTAAATTCCTATTACGCCTTCCAATTCTTATTTCATTTCGATCAGTCTTAATTACACATGAAATTTTCTCTACATACTTGGGACTAGAGAGTATATGAAAAAGATTTGCAAAAATTATTGTTATACATTGAATAAGAGGGAAGGTCACTTTTTAATTTTTTTTTTTTAACAAATACATAAATATTTTACATATTCTTTGTTTAGGATTAAGAGGCACAAATAGTTTTTAATTAATTTCAAATAAAAATTTCTATACAAATGAATAAGTACAATTCGGAAGGATAAAAATTTCATATTAAAAAGATTTTATTGCTTTTCGTTCGAATTCATTTTTTGTTTTTTTTTTTTTTTGTTAATTTTACTAATATTTTTCTTTACTTAAAATTGGTTTATAAAAAGGAATAATTAATAATTTTTTTCTTAATTATTACGAAAAATAATTTTTTTTTTTCAATTTCTTTTTCATTTAAACAAATTTAAATTAAAAGTTTTTTTACTTGTTTTTTATAATTTTTCTTTAATTCTTAAAAAGTGTAGCACCTACATGGTTTATTTTTTAATATTTAAAATATTTTCTTAACATTTTTTTTTCGTTTATAAATATGTACGTTTTTTAATACTCTACAATTATCTAAAACTTTTTATACATAAATTATTTTACAAAAATGAAGGACAGTGGATGGAGAACGTGTTTTAATTAATTAATTAACAATACAATATTATATTTATTTTGCTTTTTACAAATAATTTCTAATTAATTATCCACTTATACTTAACACAGTACTTATTTCGATATTTTATGTAATTAATACTTAAAAATAGTTAAAATATGAGAAAATTTTGCATATTAATTGTTTTTGTTATTTAAATCAATTAAAATCTTTTATCAATTCTTTGGTAAGAGAATGGCTTTATAAAATATTTACTGTGGAAGGGAAAATCCTAATAAAATATAAATTTTTGTCTTTGGAGAGTTAAAAACGTCTTGTATTTGCAAAATATAGTAGCTTTTCCTTTTGAAAAATGACAATATTTCAAGGGTTTCAAATGATCACATTATATTGGTAAAAAGCTTAATTGTGAATCTTACATTTTTAATCATCGGATGAGAATTTAATTAGTATCAGAAATTCGTATATAAGATAATTTTCAAATAAGAAGAATTTTTTGTATCGCGTATCTCAGTTTTTCTAAAATGTGGGTTTATAAAATTTGGTCACAATTCATTGACTCTGTTTTTGAAGTTAGTAAATTTAATAAATTAATAATTTCAGGAAAAAATTCAATCCAAATCCAATTGAAACATAAATGAAGACATTTCAGTCGGTAACAATCTGAGTTCAAAAATTTGTTTTCGAAATATCTAGAATTAGTTTTCATTGTTTTTAAGTACTCAAACCTGTCAAACCACTCCATAGAAACTCCACGGATATGTGTGACATATGATTAGACACACGACTGCCAGGTTTCATGAATCTAATTTTATTTATTTTCCAAATATTTAAAATTAGCTCTTAGAGCTACTATATATATGGCAGCTCCTTGAACCGTTATCCGAATTGAACCAATTGCAATAGCAGTCGAATTAGAAAAGGAATAACTTGTGAAAGTTTGATGTCGATTGCATTATTCGTTTTTGAGTTATCGTGCGATTGGACGGGCGGAAATATTTAAATCAACCTGGAATTTTACGCTGGTCAAGAATATTGTATATATGTTCATCCCGCAAATGACTCCTTCATATGGTTACAAACTTCATACAAAACAATACAGTCTACAGTCTACACGAAGGTGTTGATTATAAAAATGAGTATTCTTATTGGAAAAATGAGAGATACTTTAACAAAAATGAGAATTTGGGATTTCTCAAAGTAAATAGAATGCGAAATGAGAAAGCGAGATACACGATTTTCAATTGGGAAAATATGAAATTTTAATGATCAAATAAAACAGTTAGTATAATTCTCAGTTAACCATACTTATTAATTTTGTAGTTGTTTTTAAATAAGAATTCTCATTTTTTTAATTGGATTTTAATTGCAATTTCACATTTCTTCTTAATTTAAAAATAATGGTAAAAACATTCTATGTTTAATATTTTATTTTGAAAAACAGGACGAGAAACAAAGTGATAAAGCTGAAACTTTGTAAGAAGAAGTGATAAAAATTACAAAACAATTGAAGAGATAAGTGGACAAGGAGGTTAACTAACATTTTGACGAAAATCGAGCTTTTGAAATAGAACATGATTAAATTTCTTATATTTTCAACTGTGTTTACTCTTGTAGCTAGAAACTTAATAGAAAACGAGATTGACAGTGCACTTAGGAGATAAGTAACAAAAAAATTAATAGTTTTACAATTTCTTAATGAAAAAATGTGTCAAAATGCAAATGTAAGTTAACCCCTTTGTCCACTTATCTCTTCAATTATAAATTTAAAGTTATGAAAACTAATATACAGTTATTAGAGTTATATTAAACAAAAGAACGGCTTTAAAATTGTAGTTTAGTTTTTATAGTAGACATTGTATTTTAACAATGTTAATCTTTTGATACACAATGAATATATACGTAACAAAATTTAAACTGTTATAACATATGATTAAATTGTAGCTAAATTTTCAAAATAAAATAAATTATGAATGAATTAGAATTTCTTCTATTCTATTATTTGTACTAAAACTTTTACATACAAAATGATGTAAAATGAAGTGTAACTTCTACCACGCATTTGCTTATTCATTTTAAAATTAACAATTTTTTTCTCTATTAAAAATTATTAAAAGAATGTTATTTTTTTTTTTAATTTTAAAATATTTAATTAAATTAAGTGTGTTCGATTCTATGTTTTTTCTTTATTAATATAACAGTGTGATCTAGTATGCAAAATCAACAACCAAAAAGCAAAGCTATAGTATATTCTAAAATATTAAAGCAAAATCCGAAAATGTTTTCTTGTTTAAACGAATTGGTAGAATTTAAATAATACTTTTTATAATTATTTAGGAATTTTTTTTTGTATTTGGAAGACAACAATTTGTTTTTTAATCTTATTATGCATATTAACTGTAATATCACTGAAACTGACATTTTATAAAATTAATACTCAAATTTGAGCAATCAAAAACTAAATTGAGCAAGAAAAAACTGCAGTGTATAATTTTTTATACATTTGAGCTTTATGAAACAAAATATCAAAAGTAAATTGAGGGTGAGCAGATGCAAATTAACATTTTGCAAAGAAATAATATTGAAACTTTTCAGATTTAATTTTACTGCCGTTAACATTAGTTTTTTATTTCTCAGAAAAATGGGTAAAATTCAAAGTATTTATAGAAACAATTTTTCATGTCAAAATGTTATTTGAAAAAAATCTGTAATGGCAACACTCCTTTTCAAAACTATCTTCTAAACAATTGTGTCGATCAGTATTATAAATTTAAAGTTATGAAAACTAATATACAGTTATAAGAGTTATATTAAATAAAAGAAAGACTTTAAAATTATAGTTTAGTTTTTCTAGCAGCTAACTAGCTTATAGCTTTTATAACGCTTTTTAAAACTTCTTATTCGTACAAGAAGAATCCATAGCAAAATGTGCTCTTATTTCAAAATTTAAATCAATTAAATGCAAGATGAGTCATTATATAATTTCAACAAATATGTATGTATGTACTTTTTGCAATGGTTCTTTTCTTAGTAACATAAACTGGTAAGATGCTCTTCTTACGTGACAATTTAGTTAGATGCGTGATTTTTTAATATTCTTTGTTTAATATATTTAAATGACAATTAAGATTTCATTACAAAGTTAAGAATAATTTAATGTGCTGCAAAGCGTATGAAACGAAGGGCTTAAAAATATTTTTAAGCAAAAATCATTTAGTAACTAATTGAATAATTTTTAAAACGCCTTACCCAATTAAATTAATTTAAAAAAATAAATTTTATTTTTGTTAAAAATATTTAAGCCTAATTTTGTAATTCTATAATAACTAGTAATAGAAATAATGAAGCTTAAGTATATTATATTATATATATAAGTCTTGCTAATTACTGTTGTGTAACAACATATACAACAGTAAAATCAGATCCGTTGTAATTACAAATCAGAAAATTTGAATTTGAAACAGAAATTATGTTCATTTTTTAAAGTAAAGGGAGGGTTGAAGGGAGTATAACAGTTTTAACAAATTAGAAAAGAACAACATAATATTTAGAAAACAAAATTGCAATTTTGCCTTAATATTTTCTAACTATTTTTGCAATAGTAGTAGATAAGTAAATCTATTCTAAAAATATAATCATAATTATTATAATGGTGTTGATATTCTTTTGATTTGTTTTCATTATTTACATAATATACATATAATAATAGAAAAATAAATATAGTATAGGAGTAAATCGATATAATATTTTTGAATTTTAGGAATGGTAAATATACTGTTTTTATAGTATCTATATAAGCAACTACTATTTTCATGTACATATTACTCTATATTATGC
Organism: Condylostylus longicornis; assembly: GCF_029603195.1. Lineage (NCBI taxonomy): Eukaryota > Metazoa > Arthropoda > Insecta > Diptera > Dolichopodidae > Condylostylus > Condylostylus longicornis. The sequence goes on from NW_026577984.1 coordinate 2,128,320, forward strand.
GGTTTATTTCTTCATATTATACAATAAAATATTGTTTGATTTTTTAATGATAACTATAATATTTTGTAAATTGTCTTTTAATAATTTTATGCACACTTATAAAAGGAAACTATTTAAGGTGTAAAGGTAATTGACATACATACATACATTTCAATGTACATATAGATATTATGTATATAAATTGTTATATTTTTTATATAGTTTTTTTTAGTTTTATGTATTTAAATTTTTTCTATTGTGTTTCAAATATATTTTCTCAATATGTTATTATTAAACATTCTCTTTATATTTTATATAATATGTATATTACAGTTGAATTAATTTAGTTCAGGTAAAATTTATTGCCAGTTACCGGTGTTCTAAAAGTACAGTTAGTATAATAGTTAAAATTTTTGTTTTGTTATTTTTTTTTTTTACTGTTGCTTTCAAACTTAAAATTTTTTATATTGGTTTATGTATATATAAAGTTTCTATATAGAATCATTTGCTATTTTTATTTTTATAGGTATAATTGTGTTAAAAGTGTAGATAAAATAATTTGATTTTATTCTAAATACAATATAAATATTTTATTATACAATTTTCATATAATTTTCTACTTAAAACTAAATTTCATTGTTCAATTTGTTATTTTTCCCCAAAAAAGAAAAAAAAAATAAATAAAAATAATAGTAATTGTTATACAACATACATACATATATAATTTTATTTTTTAATTGTTATTTTAATTTTCTAATACATATTTTTAATTATATGTTTTCGTATATGTTTAATTTTTTTTTCTAGTATTTGTTATGTCATTGGTTTTTAACTCATTAATATTTAATAATTATCTACAAAAATATTTTCTACAAATTATCATTAATATAATTTAATTAATATATTCTATTAATTGTTTATTTACTATATTTTTTTAAAAATATACATACATATAGTATTTAAATAATAATTAAATTATTTTGTGTAAGATGATGGGACGCTGTGTTAATTATAAATTTTTTTATTTTTTTTTTTTTGTTTTTTATAGATAGTTTTGTAAAATTCAATAGAAATGTTAATTTGTTAATTTATTTATTAAGATTTATTTTTAATTTATTTTGTAAAATATACTTTTTTTTTATTTAATAATATGTATCAAGTTTTGTAGAATGTTTATTTTCCCATTAATATTTTGCTCTCAATAAAATTTATTTGGAAAATAGTTATACTTCTTAGAAATAAATGTACAGGTAATTTATAATTATATTTTATACATATTTTGGAATATTTTCTTTTTAAATTAATTATATAATAATAATATACTTGTAGATCATTTACTTTTTTTTACATAAATAATATATTTTGTATAAAATTTATGCATATTATGCATTTTATATAATATTATTTCAATGCTGTATATTATGTGCATTTATATGGAAGTATATACTAATATTATTTAATTAAATATATATGTATGTATATATCTTATATCGAAGTATATACATATTACATAATTATACATATATATATATTCCTTCAATTAGTTATATTTATAATTCATTTTGTTATGTTTACAGAACATTGCATGTTTTTTGAGCATGTATCATTGATCCACTTGGACATTTGAATACTTCAGTAGCGCTACCACCTTGAGCAATTAACCATCCCAATCTAAAATTAAATATAAATATTATTTTTTATTTAAAATATTTTAAACGAAAATAATACATATTTCCAAAATCTGAAGATTGTGTATCAATTCCTGTATAATCCGATTCTGCACATAATTCTTGGGCTGAAACTAAAAAGAAAATTTGTGTTGGTGTTAAACTTAGACCAGGTAAACGTGCCATTCCTTTAATTGGCCCAGTTAATGATAATAACGAATGATATGCAATTTGCATACCACCAGAATGTATTAATATATCCATACGACTATAATTTGAAAATATATTTACGGAGAGTGGAACACAGCGCATTGCTTTATCTTCGAAAGCTTTTGTAATAGCACGTAAAATTTCTTTAGCTATAGCAACACCAACTGATGCATATTGAAGATATGGTGGTAATTTTGAATCAAAATATGGCACCTCTATTACTGATAATGGAACAACTAAAAATTTTATTTTTTAAATGTTTTTTAAATTATTCAAATAATAAACAAAATATTAAAGTATTTTACCTATTGAATGACTTAGAGCATCATAAAATATTTTTGCTACAATTGGATAAGCATATGCAACTTGTGTTGTAATTTCTGGATTTTCTGGAATCTCTTTAATTCTTTGATATATATTTAATATATTTTCAAACCAATTATCTGATGAAATCTCTAAACTATCCAATTGATCAATAATTTCAGACATATTTGTAAAACCTTTCCAAATATTCGTTTGTATTTTTAATTGTGATAATTTTACTAGAGCTGCTCCTTTAAGCGATGGCGCTCTTTTTAAATGTGCTTTTAAAGCATCAAATATTATTTCCGCCTTAAATATTTAATATTATTACACGTATACAATATTTTTTTACATAACGTAATTAAAAAATGTTCAATAATTTAAAATATTTAATACTTACTCGATATTTAACATCTTTAATATCATTCTCTGTAAATTGTGCCATAAAAAAGGCTGATGCAACCTCTGGTAATGCCCACATTGTAGCTTTAGTGCATATAAATGGATCAGGATGCCCTTGAGGTAATATTCCCAAAGCAAATAATACTAATAATGAATTATGTGCCACACGGGTGGGATGTTTTTCAATTAATTCACCAACACTACGTAAATAATCTGAGCTTCGAACAACAATTGGACCAGTCCAATTACATGGGATAAGTGCCGTCCAATTTAACTAAAATTAAATTAAATATTAATGTGAAGTATGTATATACATTTGCTTATAATAAATATATAAATAAATTTATATAAATGCAATTTATAAATTTACAAAATAAAATCAAGAAACATTGCAATTCAAATTTGTGTGGCGACAATATGTCATTCAACAAAATGTATTGGTTTTTTTTTCAGCAATAATCCGTTTGAAAATATTAGCAGATTCAAATTTTCAAGTGTTTGCATGAGGGGTTCTCCTTTAAGTAAAGTGACCTTACTTAATTGCAATTCAGCACTGTGCATGGTAAAAATAACAATTTACGCTGAATTTCAAATTTCTAACCCTTTTTGTTTTCAAATGACCTTTACATACACTTTATAGGTTTGGCCATCACATGTTATACAATATTATAAGTTAGTTTGACCTTTTTCTCTATATACTTACAAAAGGATATTTTTGATTTAACGATGACGTGTTGTATAAAACAGAACTATTCCAAAAACCTCTCCTGGAATGCTCAACTCTTAACTAAAAATTAGAAGAAAGGTAGATTAATTCCAAATTTTTTTTTTTGGAAAATAAAATTGCAAATTACTTTATTTAACTCTTCTATAAAAATTGAAATAGATTCTTTTTCCGAAATCTTTTGTTCGTATGTCAAACTACTTGGTAAAAAACTATCCAATAAATCATCTAAAAGTATAGGAACAGCTTCTTTAACACGATATGGAGGCGCTTTTGGACCCATCCATCTAAACTTATTCTAATAATAATAATAAACATTCAAATAATTAATTAAATGTTTTATATATGAAAAACAATACTTCTAATATTGGCGCTGACGTCGTTGAACCATCAATAATTAATAACACATGAGGATGTCGACCATAACTTAAATCGTAATAAATATCAATAAGTGGCGTTGGACCCAATTCATATATTTTAACCATCAAATTTGAAATAGTTGAAGGACCTAATGCTCCAATTGGTAGATAACCACCTAATTTTTCTAAAACTAATTGAATTGATGTACAATTTGTATTCTGTTTAAGGCAACTCCCATATAAACGACCCAATTTACGAAAAGGACCAGTTGTTGTGTTGTGGAGTAATAATTCTAGATAATAGAATTTAAGAAAAAAAAAAAAAGAAAAATATTTTAAAATTTTTTAATTTTCTAATTTTGTTTGCTTATTCTTTGTTTTTTGTTTTTATCTGTATGTAACTAACGTTGCATTTGCAAATCAACAGCTTCTTGAGAACTTTTCGATGTTCTAAGACTATCTGGTTGTCCACTTGAGCAACTAAATTCTTTAAAAGTTTTACATGGATCAGATTTCCAATTCATACGAGTTTGTATACTTTGAGCTGCTAATCGACATACTTGAGCTTTACATTCTGGTGGTGGTGCCACTGTTGGCATACAATCTTCTTCGTCTGGATAACAATCTTTCGGCAGTTGTGATGGTGCCGTACTAATTAAAAATAATATTGGTGATGCTACTAATAATGATGTTACTAATAAAGTTGCTGTTGTTATTGCTATTTTATGTACTGTTGCTGATGTTTTTAACCATATACAAGGTGCACAACATATATATCCTATGGCCGAATGATGCTGAAAACAAAAAATAAAAAATGTTAAAAATTATTACTTAATAAATAAATATAACAATTTTATTTATTAAAATCTAACATGTATAGTATTTTACGGAATTATACATTAGTACTAAACTTGAAATTATTCTAAACCCGAATAAAAGACGTCAAATATGTGCGATCTCAAATGCTATTTCATTTTAATCTACTTTATTTGGAATTTATTCTAGAATGAGCAACATCGTTTCTATTGAATTTCACCTCATATTTTTTTGAAATTGATATTATCCTTTTTGTTATTTTATTAAACATTTTATACTTGGTTAAACAATAATTTATTACAGATGATTGAGTTCGTATTTCAATTCAATTCATAAAATGCTATAGGGAAAACTAGTAGGTTCAAAAAATTGCAAAAGTTTTTTTTTGTTAAATTTTATAAAACAAAAATGTTTCAATATTCCATTTCAATAGCGAAAATAAAGAAAGACTTTTCATTGTGCACTTTTTAATATGCTATTGTCCGGATAAATTAAAGTACCATTCATTTTAAAAGCTTCTAAAAGATTAATTAAAACAAAGTGTTTACTGCCATAAGCAATACTTTAACTAGCACTATTGGATTTTTATTATAACATTTTTGTTAAAGTTGAAATATAAATACAAAGTGATTTTGTACATTTAACACAAATACTACTGCCAAGCAATTATAACCTGAATACTATAAAATATGAATATTAAAAAGTTATAAACACCTTATATAGGATTTAATTTCATTGAAGGGTATAAAAAGCAGGGACCGTTCTTTATTTTTGAATTTTACCAAATCAGATATGCTCGCAATTAACTAAATTCAATTTAATTCCTGACTTTCTTAGTTAGTAGTTCCTTTCTTCTTTCGGGTTTTTGTACATATAAAGCAATTTATCAGGAAAAATTATTTTTTTTTAAATTTTTTTTAAAGATTTTAAAATTTACAAAAATGAATTAGTTTTTGAGTTGTTTCTGCGACGAATAAATAAATAGACAGATCGATTTTACTCGGAACTAAACAGGCCAAAAAATAAAAATATAATGTTATACATTACTATCTTAGCATTACAATAACAGAACAGTAAATTTGTTATAAAATTTCAACATTATTCGAGTGGTTACAAAACCAGCATATCAGAAAGCAATATATTTAAGATTAACGAAAATATAAGGTTGTAAAATTACTTTTAATCCTTAAATCCATTATAATCGTTTAAACAGTTTTATACATAGGTAATCTTTAAAAAATACCCAGAGTACTTGTACATACTTAAAAGCTTTCTCCCAAAAATTTATTCACATTTTAATTATAATTTACCAATCAAAATATTTATTATGTTGGGAAGGAAATAATTTGATCGTTTATTAAACCATTCTTTGATATTATTAACATCTTTATTATAAGTAAACCACCTAATGGTAGCTACGAGTATAATTCAATAATTTTAAAAATTTAAGATTGTAAATACAACTTTTATTTTTCTTAAAAAACGTATTCATGACACGCAAATTTCCAATTAATTTAACTTAATCAATATCCTTATTAACAACTACTAAATAAAATATACCATTACCACCACTTGAACGTATACATATTAAAATTGTTATACATATTAATAAGCACTTATCTTTAGTAATATTAGAATTTTTCATTTATGTCTTTAAATTTGGAATAGCGTTTATTATGACAACTATAGATTATAAATATTAAATAATAGTTAAAGTTAAATAATAGTAAAATTTATTGTCCATAAAATAAACTGTTCACTCTCGTCATACAAAAAATAATTGAGAAAGCAATTCGAAAGAATATCCGATGCATCGTTTCCAATTTTACTATACGTAACAATGTTCAAGAAAAAACTATTTTATTGGAAAATAACAGTAAGAATGTCATTCAAAGTTATTATAACATGATGAGAAAATAAAAGCGAACACGTGGATTTCATTAAAATGCCAAAAAAATAAATTTAATTTTATTGCAGGTATTGGTACGTACTTGTTGTGTAATATAAATTCTTATTGTTTTATTCTTTATTACTTAATAAACTTAATGTCTTACTTACGTCAAGATATTCTTACATACATATTTACAAAGTAAAAAAAAAATATAATTTACCAATCATTTTGTAACGAAACAAACATATGACAAGAGTATTTTAAAGAAAAAAGTAAAAAATCTTTTCTCTAGTTTTAATAAAAACGTAAAAACTTCTCTAGTTTGAACATAAAACGTAGAAAACTCTGGGTTTTTCATGAACGACTCAAGGAAACGAAATTTTTTACATAAAACGTAAACAACTCGATATTTTTTACATAATACGTAGAAAACTCTATACTTCTCATACAAAACGTAAAAAAACAGCGTGTTTTTCATAAAGGAGTTAAGAAATGGATACTTTTTACATAAAACGTAAACAACAATGTATTTTTCATAACAGATGTGATCAAACAGTATTTTCTACATAAAACGTAAAAAACTCTATATTTTACATATAAAACGTAAAAAACTCTGAGTTTTTCATGAAAGACTCAAGGAAACGAAATTTTTTACATAAAACGTAAACAACTCGGTATTTTTTACATAATACGTAGAAAACTCTATGCTCTCATACAAAACGTAAAAAACTCCGTGTTTTTCATAAAGAAGCTCAGAAATGGTTACTTTTTACATATAAAACGTAAAAAACTCTGAGTTATTCATGAAAGACTTAAGGAAACGAAATGTTTTACATAAAACGTAAACAACTCGATATTTTTTACATAATACGTAGAAAACTCTATATCTCTCATACAAAACGTAAAAAAACAGCGTGTTTTTCATAAAGGAGTTAAGAAATGGATACTTTTTACATAAAACGTAAACAACAATGTATTTTTCATAACAGATGTGACTAAACAGTATTTTCTACATAAAACGTAAAAAACTCTATATTTTACATATAAAACGTAAAAAACTTTGAGTTTTTCTTGAAAGACTCAAGGAAACGAAATTTTTTACATAAAACGTAAACAACTCGGTATTTTTTACATAATACGTAGAAAACTCTATACTCACATACAAAACGTAAAAAACCCCGTGATTCTCATAAAGGAGTTAAGAAATTGATACTTTTTACATAAAACGTAAACAACAATGTATTTTTCATAACAGATGTGACTAAACAGTATTTTCTACATAAAAAGTAAAAAACTTTATATTTTACATATAAAACGTAAAAAACTTAGCATTTTTCATGAAAGACTCAAGAAAATGATATTTCTACATTAAACGTAAACAACTCTATATTTTACATATAAAACGTAAAAAACTTAGCATTTTTCATGAAAGACTCAAGAAAATGATATTTTTACATTAAACTCTACGAAGGCCTAAGGAAACGGTATATTTTTATATAATACGTAAGAAACTGTATACTTGTCATACAAAACTCAAAAAACTTTGTATTTTTCATAAAAGAAAAATTTAAGACGTAAGAAACTGAATTTTTTACGAAAATCGTAAAAAATCCGTGTTTTCATATAAATACATACGCATTGATTAGTTGTAGTAGCTTAAAATTATTGAAATTTCGATTAAAATATAAAAGTTAATATTTTTTTCACTCTGATAAAATTTTCTGTTTGACATGTTATGCAAAATGGCTTAGTTGGAAGAACTATGTAATATTTGCAAAAACTCCATAAATTTTCAGAACACTCAAACTTAATATCAATTATACCTAAAACTCCTTGCATCAAGGATTACTTGATAAAAAATTATTCAATATTGAATTTTATTGTATCAAGTTGCGCTTTAAATTAACAGTATCAAATTTAATTCAGTTTAGAACTGGTTTATTTATTTAAGAATTTAAGCAAGTAATTTAATATTAAAGCAGTAGAAAATTTTTCTTTATAAAATTTTACATAATATACTATGTACATGGCGTCGCTTTCGCTAATTAATTCATTAAACTTATTTAAATATGTTATTTATTTTATTTTGGGTATAATATATGAAGTCATTAACAGCTATAAATTTATATCATGAAATAAATCCCACATGTATTTACAAAGATTTTCAAATATATTTTAACTATCAACTAAATATAAATAAATAATCTAATAATTCTTTTGCTTTAATCAAATTTTCCACTAAAACAAATCTTTAAATTCATATAGCTATAGCGAAATTTTATTATAGAACGAAAAACGTATAAAAAACAAAAATCTTCGTTCTAAAACAAAAATTATTCAAAAATGAAAATAAAACACCATCCAACCATTTAATATTTAATCACAACTATACTCGTCTTTTTATATAATATAAATATTAATGTCACTATTTTTATGTATTGTGCATGTGTTTATGAATAGTTTATGTAATAATAGTTGTCATTTTCCTTACCATTAGAAATTAATGTACCATGTAATTTTAGCTATATATTATTATTCTTATTGCATAACTATATAAAGCGAAAATGTAACGCATGTCTTCATAATCATATTCCATTACAAAACAATAGTAAGTTAAAAAATCAAGAATATGTAAAATGCACAAATTTTATTAAAATTAATTTTATAAAATAAAATTTAAAAAATATTATGTATATACATATGTAACAGTTTTACTTGAATTGTTCGGAATTGGCCGGCAAGAACACAAGCTTATACAATTTTTAATGGTACCATAGCGGACATAAAATATTTAATTATAACATTATTAATTAATTATTCTTGATGAAAACTTCGCTCGCCATATTCATATTTTCTACTGCATCTTTTAATACTGCTTAAGTTTAATTTGACAGACTGCCAATTTAGGATTTTTCTGAAATCGACCACCGACTGAAAGGATACTGAACAATTTTATTTTACTATTTCAATTGCATAAACTGATTTTGAATTATTTGAATTATAGAACAATTGAACACTACATATAAATTCAAATGACGGACAAAAACCCTCCAAATGGAATATTATTTCATTTTTTCAAAACCAAAAAAAAATAAATTTTTTAGAAATTTATGACAGAAGGCACAATTTATTATCAAACCCATTATTTAAATAAAATTTTATTTTTATTATAGATATAAATTTTGACATTGACATTGAAAATATACGCACATACTTACATGGTGACAAATTATAAAATAAGAAGCAAAAAAAAACACGATAAAATATGACCAGAAGGTATTCAATAAATTAATAAAGAACACAAATGTAATAATGGTATGTAAATCAATATTTTCATAGATTAAATGTCTCCGATTAGAGGCAATAATAGGTAAATACTTTACTATCAAATTGACAGGAAACACTAATTTTAAAACGCTTTTGGGTGACATTTTCCTTAATTGTTTTAACAATAAATTCCTGAAATGAAAACTCAAACTAAGAATATTTTTGTAAGCATATTAATTAGTGAGCATTTAGAACTAAAAATAAATACTTTTATTGACTTTAGTTATTACATACATAGTTAATAAAATATTTTAAGCTGACATAATAAATAACGCAAAAGACAAACAATAAAAAAATATAGGATAATAAATTTGTTAATTAAAATGTGAAAATAATTCTGTTTTTGTGTTCTTTAATGACAATCAATAGAAAAATTCAATTTAATATTCAAGGTTGACTTTTTTGTTTACTGTTTTGTTCGTTAACTTAAAGTTGAACAAATTTATTTGTTACTAAATTAAAGACGCAACTTCATTTAATACCGAAATTTTAAAGATTAATTCGAAAAATTGCATGTATAACCAAAATCAAATATTGTCAACTATTCACAGAAGGACACATAGGTATCCTTAAATTTAATATTTGAAATTCAGATTTTAAAATTGAAATTTTAGAATTTCATATTCTGTTATAAAGGTATTATGCATATATAAATAATGTATGTACATATATTGAAAGTAGGTGGGGTAAATTTAGCAAAATTACACAAAAATTTTCGATTCTAACAATTATTCGAAAACATTTTATGTAGATATGTAAAGATATTGTACATAATAATTCTTCAGTTTCGCGCGAATAAGACTTTTTAAAGAAATTTTTTGTTTCATTTTGAATCAACTGTTCAGAAAACTTATTTTGCGCAAAAAAATTGATAATTTAAAATATTTCTTATTATTTATTCCAAATCTTGAAGGTGCCGAATGTTAAATATTAAATTTTTAAGAAGACACTCTTACTTTTTTACAAAAAATGTTTAATAAGCAACGGATTTTAAAATTCGGGAGAGCGAAATGACTTAAAAAAATTTTGAATAATTTTTTAAATAAAATTTGGGAACCGAAATTAACTGAAAATATTCATAAATGTAATTTTTGTTTAATATTTTCGAGATAAGAAAAAATTGGAACAAGGCGAACTGCAGCCATAGTGAGCAAGATCTATACTATGATCTATTAATTTCTCCTTCATTTTGAGTTTCCCCTTGAAAAACAGCATAAATTGTCTCGGCACCGCGCACCAATGTTTTTCTTTTCTCGATAAGTTACATAAATTTAAAAATAATAACAAATAATAAACTTTAATAGACTTAATAATAAAATTTTATAATTTTTATGGGTTTGTTCACTAAAATTATTTTAAGTTCATTAATCATCTTCATTATTCACATACAAACAAAATTTGTACATAATTTACATTCAATATCAATCAACAATAATTGGCAATATTCGAAAATTACTAATTCGCATTTTGTCTACATTTGAACCACAGAAATTCATACACATATTTCATTTTATTATTACCTTTTATAACCATTTATAATTTATATCATTTTTTGCACGTATATTAATCAAAAACAAAACTATATACATGCATTATGTATGGTTGTGTGTACATACGGGTACATATAACAAAAATGATGTGTCATTAAAAAATTTGTCAAAAATTTTCATTTATAAAATTAGTGGAAAATAAATGGAAATGATCAACCAAAAATTCAGAACTGAATTCAATATTTTATTTATCACTGGTTATGTAATAATGCTTTTCATTTGACTTTTTGCTTTCAACTTCTTGTTTTTTTTTTCATTCTTTTCTCTTTTTTTTGTTCATTCTCCTTGTACTGTCAAATATATATCGGAATCAGAAAATTCAGGATGTCGCCAGATGACAGTAAATTCTATTATTCATTTTTGTTCGTTGGTTTCTTTTTGTTGTTGTTGTTGTTGTTATGTTTTACATTGAATATTATTTTCTGCGATTATATTGAAAATCATTATATAAAATGGCAAAGTAAACTAGATAATAATGAAAATAATGAACAAAAACGGTCTACCAAATATAAAAACATAAACAAACCATATTGAATAGAATCAATTTTCATTTTTTATGATGAGAATTTAAAAATAAACTTTTAGTTGTTGTTTTTATCTATTGGAATTAATTAAAAAATATTGATAGAATCATCATGGTTTCAATTTAATTAAATTGATTTGTATATTATGTTAACCACTTTTTCTGAATATTAAAGAAATTTATTTAAGTTTAGGATTAAAAATTTTAGAAAAGCTCATAACTATATAAAAATAAACAAGACTCATCATGAGTTTCATGCGAGCTTTTAACTTTTTAAATTAAATTATGTGAAATAATTATTCCGAATACAGGAATATTTTAAATATCATGATGTTCTTTAATTTGAAACATGATTTTTCATATAGCTTATTTAAGGACTATGAGGCAGATATTTTACGAAATTTGGCTTCGAATTGGTTAAATAGCTATTTAAGCACACACTTAAGGAAAAATTCCGTCATTTTGTTAATGAGATATAATCAAATATAACAACTGGCTCATAGCAAAAGTTTTGTTTGCGAGCCCTCATATTCTTGAAAAATTTACTCATTAAGCCATTGTTTTTGAAAACAAAATTTTAAATATGAAATTTCCAGTTAATTGGATGATTATTTCTCTATCACCCAATGCCAAATTTCACCCTATGGTAGCAATTCACTTGCTAACACCTGATTTCCTCAAAAAGTTAGTTCACTTGTTGCATTTTAATTGGTCCGTAGTAAAAATTCAGTTCCAGAGACATGACATATCCCAAAATCTGCTCAATCCGTTTCATCCTTAAAGAAAACTCAGACATAATTTTCATGAAAATCAATTCAGTTGCACTTTTGTGGATATGGATCTGTACAAAAAGACTGACAGGACATTTATCCCTCTAAAAATAAATTATGTATGTTTTCGTAAGACATTTTCGCCCAAAACGCAACATATGAAATTTGGTTCCAACCAAATTATATGACCGCTCAATAAATACGGATAGTAGAAAATAGAATTTTAAATCTTAAGTTTTCAATAATCTCTCAGCTCAGTTGCAACAACTTTTGTCGAAATGGCTGCGAATTGTTGAATTCAGAATGAAAATATTTCAGGTTTTATTGTTAGTTCTTATTATCCTTTTTAAAATAAATATTCTTTTTCCCTTATTCCCTTATAAATAGATATCGATGGATAAGGCATTTAATAAATTTACTAGAATGTTATATTGTTTGAAATTTCAGTTTCAATTAAAGTCAATTTTATCTAATCCAATCTAGAATACATTCATCAACTTAAATAAATGCTGAAGGAGAACTTATTTAAGTATTTATTAGTAATGTTATAGAACTCAATGGTACAATTTAAACAATTCTACTGTACCATTTTTAATAACTTTCAAATTGAACATTAGGTACAGAGCTTTCTTACTGAATCTTCATTTCAGTGAATATTTTTTGAAAACAATAATTTTTTTGATTTTCAATTCATATACACCTTCTGTACATTAAAAAATTTTTGATAACAAAACGTTTACAAAGTCAAAACAGAAAAAATTTAAAAATTTTTGTTTCATAATAAAAATTAAAATTTTTTTTTTATAATTTGACTTTAAAAATTTATTTTTATTAAACTATTTTTGTATGTAATAAAACTGTACAACATATTGCAAAACTATTTAAGTTAAAAAAGAAACTTTTATAAAGTAGGTCAAGTTGATTTTTATTATCTAATTTCCAGGATACAATAATAATGAAATCGTTATACAAACTTAATTTTTATATAAATTTCTAAAATATAATTTCATTAAACAAAAAAAAAAATATCTTGCTTATGAAATCTTAAAAAATCGTAAAATAAAATTAAAAATCATACAATTAATTAAATTGTTTTAAGTTCCTTAAATTTCAACGATAAGGATAGAACTGTTATACAGAATGCAATTAAGAATTCATATTATCTGTTCATGTATACATAAATACATGCATTTATATGTATTATATAATATTAAATTAAAATTCAAAGCAAATGTAATTATCAAAGTTTTTATATTATTTCTGATATAAATTTTAACAAAAATAAAATAATATATTTAATTGCACTACATACAATATACGATTAAATAACTTTCTTAATAAAGTTTTAAAAAGCAAAGTTGAGTCAAAACAAAATGAAAATACAATATTATTTTGGAGAACAAGATAAATACAGTATATATCACATAATTTTGTAGCAATTTAATTAAAAACTTAGCATTTATATGCATTGCATCTGACATACTCGTAACCCGGCTAAATAAAATTCTTATGCAATAATAAATAAATTCTAACGCGTGTATACGCGATGACTTTTTCGTTACTATTTGGCAATTTAACAGCCAAAGGAATATAGAAAATATAGTGAATAATTTGAAAAATGTTGAAATTAAATTAAAAAAAAATTTTAATAAAGAAGAAAATAATATTTGCGGAGACGATTTCATTAGACCTAGTTTTAGACTTGCATATAATATGGTAATAACTACCACAAAGTATTTTTCCTGTTTTAAAAGGAATTTTAACTAAAATATCTTAGTTGAAGGATTTGCAAATCTGGAGCTCATGAACCACTATTTATATTATTAAATGACATTCCTGCATCTTAGTCTGTAGCATCGTTTTTGATTTTCAACCTAAAGTAAGATAATATGAGAGAGCAGGTATTCCCTCTTTAACCGTTTAGAAGAAACACGATAACAAAAATTAAAGTTAAATAAAAGGCATTTCAGACAACGGCTACCTTCAACGCTATTTGGTTATGTCGCTATTTGACTACACTGTGTTGTGTCGCATAAAAAAGCCCACTCACTACTACTAATAAACTACACTGCAAAAATTAAGCAGTGTACAAAACCAAATTAAATTCCACAGAAGAAATTAGTTCAGTTTAGAAAATGTCATAGCCAGTAACTGCCTACGAATATAACATTTTCTACACAACAATACAATAAACAACTGTTGTAAACATCATACTTGGTCTTTACCTAAAATATCGCATATTTGCCAAATATTGTGATTTACGTAAATATTTTATGAAAATGAATATGTAAACAAACGCTTATATTTTACAATAAATCGAAATTTAAAACCAAAGTATACAAGTGCTTATTCTTATGATCTACAATCACAGAATCCTGCTACACAAAACAAATTTAAGAAAATAGAACCTTATAACCATAATAACACAAAATAATTACAACAAAAAGGAGAGTTTTTTGCATATTTATCGATCGTATTCCATACGATAAGGGAGGCTATGTGATGGCACCAAATTTCGGATGTCAAACCTTCGGTCGGAGCGCACTTCTCCATAAAAAGGAAGCTAAACAGGTACAGTTTAACATATTTGCACATATAAAGAGCAATGATAATCAACTAATTTCCTTCAAATTTAAACCTATAAATCTATAATTATTTTTTGGCAAAACCAGGGCTCAGAAACCGAACTTGGGACCAAATTAACATTTTTTACCATATCTACGGAACTAATTGATAAAATTCCTTGAAATTTAATATTTGAGTTCTGGGTGTCGCCGAAACAAACTAACAAATTTTTGGGAATTCGGATAGTACAAAACGAAACTCTACCAAGACCAAAATTTATATTTTTCTAGTTATGTTAACTAAAAGCTCACTTACTTCCTTAAAATTGGAAAGAATAGTTTAAAAGGAATTTTCATAATCTTCTATAACACTTTCGCTAAATTAGACAACACACATTGCAGTCGGTTATATGCTGTTCATATCAGATTTTTTTACATTTACATCACATATAATATGATATATGTAAAATCATGTTTTCTGACATATACATAATGTAAAAATGAAATAAATATGACAGAAGCATATATAAAAAAAAGAAAAAAAAGGAATCAAAAACAACAGACAAACAAAAATCCTTTCTATTTAACCAAGGACTTTCTTTATTCTATTTTACTCCCTTATTTTATCGTTATTTGTAAAATTCTTTGTGTTGTTTTCAACATTGAGGGTTTTCGTTTTCAAAATGAAACCACTATACACCATCATCTTATCAGCTGACATGAATTGAAATCGACGGGCTATTTTTAGATTTTTCGAATCAAAAATACAAAAATTTCTTCCTTTCTATTTTTACTTTCCTTTTTAATACCCGTACGAATGTATGTTTGAAGCGTATACTAAATTTGCCTTACCGTTTGTAACGCTAAGAAAGAAAATTTTAGATATAGGCTCAAGTGTATGTCTTTGATCAGCGTCGAATTCTGAGTCGATTAATCTTTGTCTGTCCAAAGTCAAATTGGATATGTTCGGGGTACTGGTTCGGGTAGCTGCCATACAACTTCAATAGTAGTTTGGCCATATCTTAGAAAAATATTGAAAACCCAGTACTGAAATTTTGCATAAATTAATATGGAAATACGGCAACTTAAAGTTATTGTTTGTCCCGTAGTCAGGTATGTCATATTTATTCGCACATAGGATAGCAAATTCGTACGGATATCAGAGAGTTGACACGGTCAACTCTATTTTTTCTCGTTTTTTTCTCTTTTTTTGGTTTTGTTTGCAAATAAAGAATATAATGTAAAGTATAAAAACATTTGAACGCTGAGGTTTAAAAAAATATCTATAAAACCTTTTGTTTAACTTAAAATAATCTTATTTTTCGTAAACAAAAACCTACACATTGTATTTTTTAATAAAAATGACTTTGACGATTACATTACTATTATAATGTAGAGTACAGAAATAATATGGACATGTGCATACTATGACGTACATAATAATTGAATTACATTATAATATTTTTGAATTATATGTTTTTTTTAGAATTTTACAATATTTATGGTTGTTAAAATCAGCCGATTCAAAAACACTAATTTAAAAAAAGAAAGTTCTTGTACAACATATATCAATTTAATAAGTTTAACAATGGTTTATGATACGTAAGCTGTTATTTAACATAACCTTTAAATATTCTAACTTCAATGCGTAACTGTGAAAATAAAATTTATTGCTGCAATACAACCACCACAAATCATTTAAAGTTCTTTTAGTTGGCTTATTATTAGAAGAATTTCTTAGACCATGCAAAAACCATCACGCAAACTAATATTCTTTTTCATACTAGTTAAAAGCTATCATTTAAACGCTATCAGACTGCCAAAAAAAGTCGCTATCATTTACACTCATGCAAGTTGATCATGCAAGTTGTCATACAAACTGGTTATATCGAGTGCTATATGATTGATATATGTTCATTTATGAAAAATGCCGATTCGTCATGCGAAATGACGATTCGTCACCACATTTTGCAACAATTTGGTTGCAATTAATTTCGTTGATTAAATCTTTGGTTCTTTACATCTTTGTCTTCATGTGATTTCTATTAAGGTTTAAGAAAAACTAAATTGCTGCTCAATGTTCGTGGTTTCAGTGTAATAAATTACCAAATACTTTCTTCTAGAGAGCTAAGTTTTTGATAAAGGTTTATTTGCATATAAAATTTTAGCTTTCCATTTTAAAACGTGTAAAAAATTTTGCAAACAGATGCACGAACGGACAAATAGAACAAAGCTAATAAGTATTTTTTTTACAATTGTGTTGGAACGTTTTTAACAATGCATAAATTTTTTTCACATTGAATATAATAACATAATTTACTTGTGAACTCCTTTAATTTACCTTGAACTCCTTTCTAATTTTTTCAACTTCATCGTATTTTACCTACTATAAGCAATTGAAATCAGTTTTTGTCTTGGCTCGCAAGTAAATACCATTTTAAGTATCACACTAATTATGAATGTATGTTTTTTTTGTATTTTTATTTATTCTACAATTTTAATATTTAAACATCAAATAAGAATACAAAGGTAAAACAAAATAATTTCTTTACAAATACAAAGACTAAAATTGCATAAAATTAGGCTACCCTTCAAAAGCCAATGTATATGGTTGTTTAAAAAGATTTTTTTCATTTAACAAAAAAGTAGAATCAATTTGAATAAGTTGCTATTCATCTTTCTATACCTTTATTGTATTATATTGCATTTTTCTATCCAAGTTCAGGTTCAAGTTCATTGATTTTTCTTTTATTTATAATATTGTGTGTATACATTTTTCTCTTTCTCCTATAAAATGGGGGAAGGTCAAGGAAATTGTTTTCAATTGAAATTCTAACTTCAATGAAAATTTCAAGATTTTTATAGACCATGAAAAACGCTTTTCTTTTTTTTAAGGTCATATATTATAAGAAAATAGAAAATAAATGTAGTTGAGACTCGTGTTTTGTACGTTGCTTCATTCGAGATTGTTTTAATCCTGTACCTATGTACATTATAATTTGTTTTAATGTTCTTTCAATGGGATTATAAACAAACCTTTTGGGAAAACCTGTTTTTTATGTAAAATACTAATATAAATTTTACAAATATATATACATATTATTTGTATATATTTATATTATGCTTTGATATTTCAAAATAAAATTAGATAAAAAAATTACACGTGCAGTAATACCATATTTTTCATAGTTACGCCACAGAATGATTTTTAATTTCTTGACAAAAATATATTATACGAGATGTGAACAGCCTTATATAAATCTTAAAAAACATTGCCTAAATACCTAATAAAAAATATTGTAGTACATGAATATTAGTAAAAAATGTACAAAATCGGTTCATACTTCATACAATTGAAAATACAGTCCAGTTCGAGGTGGAAAATTTATTAATAATTGACTCGTTCCCTTGACTCGTTCCTTGAGCCTCTTGGTCTTGATTACGTCATTCATCTGTTCTGTCGATGTATGAGAATTAACAATAAAGATAAACAACAACACATTTTATTGGTAGTTGGTAATGTTGTTAACAGTCTTTAAAATTTCTGACTATCGCAACTTTACGTTTGTATCTATAACTTTATTATTAATTCCAGAAATTTTATATCACGAACTTAGTATAATCTTCGTTAGAAAATATTGTTGTGCTAATACCTCTAACGATAAAAATTTTCTATTAAATTTACTTTTATTTGGGCCGATATTAATAACATTTGAATAATTGCTTTGATTTAGTTTTCGGTTATTTAGACCAAATTCCATAAAATTTTTAAAGAAAATAATTTTTATGAAAATGTTTCGGTAAAGTATAGGAAAATCAATTTCAAAAAAAGTTTGAGGTTATTTCTCTCAATGTCTACCACATTGCAATGTGATCTATTAAAAAAGGTAAATTGAGGAAAATTCTCAAAAATATTATTTGGTCCCATATTACAGGGGTAATAAAGTGTGAAAAATAAACTATTATTTTAAAACTGAAATCTCAAAAGCGTTTTATAGTAAACATAGAAAATATGAGACAAAAATTTCGGGTTCTTGATTTTGTTTTTCACCAAACTCGTATTCGGTAATTGTTTGGAAAACTTAAACAGGAGCAATTCCAAATTACTAAAATGAAATAATAGGATCCGGTGCTTATTGCCAATGGAAAACAAATTTTAATCATGTATATTTTATTCATTTTCGAAGAACCAAGCAAATCCCTTTCTCATTCAAATCCATAAATTTAAAATTTTCCATATCCTACAAAAAAGAATAAATTTTATTTTAGCAATTCACTGAATTTGAAAAGAAAATTTTTATTTGCAATGTTTTACCATTAAATTTGCTTCCGTTTTATCATTAAATTTACTTCCGATAGAAAAATATTTAAAAAACTGTTTTTAAATTTTGAAAATAAGAAAAAACGCGATCTATGTCCAAAGCAAACAAGCATTTTTAATTTTTCTTTGTTAGAAGCCATCTTTCTTTAATATTCATTCCAATGCGCTGAATGGAGTTTTTTTTCATAACAACCAAAAATTGTGGTGTGCCTGAATATGAATGGGTAATAAAAAGGATATCAATTTTTGTTATAAACCGAAAAAGCAAAAAAAAAAACCCCTGCAATTTCCAAATTTTTAATCGTTTAAGCGCTTAATTTTTCTTTTTTCCTTGTTTTTCCAACAATTTAACAGCAAATTGTTTTACTACATTTTAAAACTTATAATAAATGAGATAAAAGGGAAAAAAAACCACTCATTTCGGACATTGCAAAGAACATGCCAAATGGGAAAATTAAAATTACTTTTATATCGCATAGCATGTTAGTCAGAAATTTTACACAATTTAAAAAAAAAATTTTTTTTTTGCTTCTATTAAATAGGCGCACATTTGCGCGTTTTTTATGTTTGTTATTTCATTTTAAATTGTATATTAAAATTTATATATGAAAAGATCGTCGCAATAATAATTTGACGCCTGGTGTACTTTATTTGCATGTTAAAAGTGTAATTTAGTTGAAAAAGTAATAAAAATTAAAAAAATGATGGTTAGCTAAAAAAAATTATTGTAATAAATGCTTCTATATACATTATTTATGTATAGAATAGTTTGCGAAAGTTTAATGTTGCTGGTAATAATTGACGTACTTTTATGACGTCAAAAATTATACATAATTGCAAGCAAAAATTGATGCTACAACAGTAAAATTGTCTAATTGAATTTTATGGTGAACTTCAAGAATACTTGTTAAATACAAATGCATCATTTTATAATATTGGAAGTCTAGAGACATTCCATGAACAAGTGGCTAATAACATAAAATTTTTATATTATAAGACCCAATTTATTAAAAAAATATAGAAAATTCTATTAAAATAAAGATAAATTGCAAAATCTGATTTATTAAAACAGAAATTAAACTGAAAAATTATTAAAACAGGTTTGATATCGTAATGTTTTTGATATTACCACAAGTAAACGAGTCAACATGTAGACACAATAATTGTTAATAATAACTATTGTAACTATTGCCCACAAAATTTTAAAATTATTATCAGCAATCTTAAACAATTTTTTGTGAGTTGAAGATTTTCCACACTGAAAATATTTTAGCAGGGACTCTAAATCAATTTTTAAGATGATCATTCATTAATTACTTGAATTATAATCTTAGAAATAACCATTATTCCCAATTATTATAGTCTATCAATAAAATGAATATGAAATTGTAAGGCTAAATAACATCTCTTATTAATTTCCAAAATTTATTTATAAATTCCAATAGCTCAATATATATATGATAATAAAAATTATCCTACATATATAAATTTAGTATAAGAAAATCTTTTTAATTATTATTTTACCTATAACGGGAAGTAAGGTATTAGTGCATTATCTACTCAGTTTGATTGAAATTAAAATTTGTAAAAATTTAAAAATTAAGTTTTCAATTGAACATAATTTCTCTCTTTTTATACAGAAGCTCTTATACAAATTTTTTTATACGTATACTACATTCATATGTAGTTACACTATGTGAAGCTTCACCTATTGTAGTTAAACAATTGCAACAAAATAGTACTTTTTACTATACAATACGAAATAATACAAGAGGAATAAAGTAGCATTATTGAAAAGAAAGTGAAAAGGAAGATCTATAGAAAGCTTTTTTTTCTTTGGCAATAAAATAACTATAGACATCTGTTCATATATGACTATATACACAATTCCAAAGTTTCCAAAAAATTTTCTTAAAAATTCTTGTATAGAGAACCTTCTGTACAGTTAAGTATCAAACAATGAATTTTCACATTGATGCCTTGAACATAAATTTTTCCTTGTTAAAATAAAGAATTTCGGCCAATATTAAAAGGAATTTCAATTGAAGTGATTAATGTGCAATTTATAACTAAATTCATACTAAATTTAAAATAGAAGTGAAATAGAATTTAGTAATCAAATCGTTGTAAGAAACTTGAATTGACTCAAGATTCAACTATTTTAAAATTTCAACTTAATTAATTTGCAACACGTTATTTTTTTTCAAGCAAATTTGTCCTAAAGATTCTACTTAATCGACCTTAATAACTCTTCAACGCAAACTTTATTTAATCCTTTAGATTTAGGCACTCATATCTATTTTTCAATTTAACTTTTAGAAACTCTGAATTTATTTCAAAATATAAATGAAAATATAAAGACATTGTACGATTATGTCAGACCATGACGAAGCTTTTCTTTATTTCAAATATTGAGAAAAAAACGTGTAACATTATAACCATTTTCTATATTCCACCCATTCACTTTTAACACACACATTTTTTTATACATTTGTAATATAACATGACAATTTTATTTTTCTTTTATAACAATTTTAGGTTCCTTGTGAAAAAAAAAATGAAATTTTTTTTCTACTTTTTACACACATAATTGTAACATTGTTGTGTAGGGATAATGATATGGTACAAATGTTCTTTTTTTCACCTCCTTCATAATTTAGCTATTTATATTTCACAGTTACGTGTATATTATTGGTGTCAGTTTGTTTTGTTATTTCTATATATGTACGATTTTGAATCTTTTCTATTATAAAAAATTCCTTAAGTGTATCTATCCTTTTTTTTCTACTTTTTTGTTAAATTATACTTTATACACGATTTCTTACATCTATTTCCGTTTTTACTCTTTATTCACTCCTTTTCATACATACTATTGTGTGCTTTGCACAAAATAGAAGATGAAATAATTTTGGTAAGAAAAATAAAAATTTTTTTTTTATTTCCTTTTAATAATAAACATTTACCGTGTATATTTATATAAATATATGTATATATATACTTAGTATTTTCATTATTGCTCCAATTTTTTAAATGGTCCTTGTTCCTTGACATTCTTAATTCAATATAGAAAATGTGTACGTGTTATATTGCATGTAATCTTATAAAGAGAAAAGAATGATAATGACAGGCGTCTGGTACTAAAAAAGGATATTCAAGTTATGTTAGAACGGTAATTTTTTAAAAGGAAAAAACTTATGAAAAGTATGAAACATAAATTATATAGATTTTTTGTTTATATTGTTTGATCGTTGGTGGTTATAATGAATAAGTGTATAATATATTAAAAACGAGAAAAAATAGAGTTGATCGTGTCAACTCTGTGATACACCTTAGCTATACCATAGCTGACTATAGAACAAACTATGACTTTAAATTGTCGTATTACCATATTAATTTATGCAAAATTTCAGAACTGTGTTTTCAATTCAAAAACTGCCAAACTACTATTGAAGCTGTATGGCAGCTACCAGAAAGAGCCAAGCAATTTCAACGACTTTTATCAAACACATTGACCCTACTGATATATTCGTTTGTGTGAAATTTCAATATCACGGGTTTTGTATAGTTTCTGAGATATAGCCAAATAAACATTGAAGTTGTATGTCAGCTACCCGAACCAGAACCCCAATCATATCTAATTTAAATAGGTTTCTGGAATTCACTATAATAAAACGTTTGTGAAAATTTGGTGAACTTAGCTCAATAAGTTTTTGAGTTATCGCTGGAACGGACGGGCGGACGGACAGGCAAAGCTAAAGCGACTCAGAATTCGACGCTGATCAAAAACATACACTTGAGTGTATATCTCAGAGTATTATTTCTTAGCGTTACAAACGGTAAGGCAAATTTAGTATACTCTTCGAACATACGTTGGTACGGGTGTAAAAAGTATAACTGGTATAAGTAGGCAGGTAATATATACGTGTATAAATATAGAAAATGAAATGTCAAGATGATATTTTAATTTCTTTCTGATTAATTATCTCAATCTTAACTTAGTAAACATTTTTAATAAAGATGGAAAGAAGGAAAATGTTGATTGTTGAAGTAGTTATAATTGTGGTGTATATTAAATATTAAGAATTAATCGGGATATTGAAATTATATTTATACATACTCGTATATAAGAGTTTTCAATTTTCATCATTATATTTGTTAAAATAAAATATATAAACACAGTTATATAATTATTATATATTATGCACAATATATGTACATTTATATACATATATAGATACTGAACTAGTTTCAATATCTCATATTTAGCTAATGCTAGGCATTGTTTAGTAATTAATATTTGTTATTATAAATTCAAATAACATTTAATTGAGACACAAAATAGGGAAAAAAATGGTTGATGTGAACAGCACATAATCGACCGCAATTTGTTACAAACAAATAAACCAGCTTTCGAGCACTATTATTTCTAAACAAAAACTGTTGGTTCAGTTGAAATATTTATTGATTACATCTCGTTATATGATCAGTAATGTAAATTCGGGACATGTTAGGGAGATTAGTAAAAGTCTAGTTTCTGAGGCCTTATATAGCTCAAAAGTTGATTAATTCGTCATATGGCCGAATTAAAATCAGAAATAAATTTTTGTTAAAATGGTTCAGTAGAAATTGAGATGCACGAGTGCACACACAGGCAACCAGACAGATCATTACAAGCTTCCATTAAGAAATTTGGTGCCATCACATAAGTTCCCTTGAAGTATGCAATTCGACCGAAGAATGTAGATTATTTGGTTGGGTTTTTGTTTAGTATTGTGAAGAAAAATTTCGTGAACAAATGACTAAACAAAATTTTATGATTGAAAAAATATTGAATTTATATTCGATTTTAGAATTCACTTATAATTCCTAAATTCGATCGAATAATAATAATTTTAAAAGTAAAAATTTTTTGATTTTAAGTTGAATAAATTTTGGTTAATTGTTAAGAAATCAAGTTTTCAACAAAAGCGAGAAAAGAGAAATTGTTCTGTATAAAGTAAATCTAAAAAATTTTCGTAGGTTTATTAGACAGTCGACATATCTGGGTTTAAACTTAAAAGTTATTATCAATTAGTGAATTTTTTCATTATTCTTAAGTGTTAAAAATAATTGCTTTTAAATTTTAATTGGTGGAAAAAACACCAATTTTTTTTTTGACAATTTGATTTGATTGAAGTTTTTGATCTTTTATTTTACAATAATTGCTCTGCCAGCAAAATTAATTATATTCATAAATAATATGCAGATTGTAGCAAACATAAAATAAACGACAAACAATAATTTGAAAAATAGCTTAAATTTGAGGCTTTGTCCTTTACACACATGTAGAATTTGCCCATGTAATCTGATTGCAAAAAATTTTTTCTACGATTAGTTTAAAAAAAAACTTAAAATAAAAAGCAAAATTTGCATTGTTCCGGAACATCTGTTCAAGTTCTTAAAGTAACAACTCTTCATACACAATTAAATATTAAATGTATGTATATATGTGTATTTTAAGTTACATCTTTCCCCAAAACGATCTTTTATACTGTTTATAGAAGCACAGATTAAAAATTTAAATTGAATCACTTGAAATTGAATGAAAATTAATATTAAAAATGGCAGACAATTTACAGTTACAACTAAAAAAAAAAGTGAAAAACTAAAAAGAACCTCTTAACAGTTTTCTTAATATTTTTATTCTTTTGCGTCCCTTATTATTTTTCAGTTTTATTGTTGTAAAGTGCACTTGGCATAATTGTTTCATATTTCATTCAAAAAGTTTTTCTGTTTTCGCTTTTGTTTTTTCTTTTTTTTTCGTAGAATCAAGAGTTAAACAAATTTTTTCGTCTTTCAATTTTTAAAGAACTTTTTTTTTTGTTTTATTTCCTTGTATAGAGGATTAAGAATCTTATATATATTTTTTTTGTTCTCTTAAGAAACTTTTAAAAAACTTTTATGCAATGAAATGTTAATCAAGTAAAAAAAATTAAGATGAAAAAAAAAATATACGTGTATTGGATTATAAGGTTCTCTCCTGTTCAAAGTTTGTTTTTTTTTTAAAGAAATTTAAATTCTTACATTTTAAGAAAATTTTTTTACTTTTCATTATTGCATAACTCTGTCGTGATTGTGTTAAATTTGTACCAATAGTTTCTCTAATTTAACTTTGTTGTAATAAAATCAAAGTTTATCTATTTATACATAGCACAAGATAATTGCATAAATAATCGCAATTTTTTAAAATATTTGAAAACTGCAGAGTAATTCATATAAAATCTTTTGTGGAAGAGCAATTTCTTTTAAGAGCGCATTATTTTTAATACAACACTTATTATACAAAAACGTTTTGCTAAGATCTGAAAGAAAATGTTATTGAAAAAAAGTCATTATACGAAAATACAATTCGAAAAACCTTTATCGCTCAAAATCGATACGATTCTAACGACCGTCGTAAAAAGACAAAATTTCAAAAAACCTGTCAATTCAATAAATACATCTGCCCTTCGGTTCAACCGTGAATCATTTTACAATTTATTGAAATGTTTTAACGGTTTCAAGTTGTAGTCGTATATTTCAGATAGCATCATCGCCAAAACCGTCCAGAAAAGAATTGCCATTTATAAAATAAAAATAAGCGAAGAAATTGGAGTCGCTTCAGAAGTTAAGCAAAATTCAAATCTAATTACTCAAGGCATCGAAAACAAAAACTTGCTTAATTTGGTAAGTTTTGTTCCAAGACAATTTTAGAATGCAGCCAAAAAACCTAATGGAAAGAAGCTAATTTGTGAAATAAGAATCAATAATTTACGTAAAAGACACTTTCACTACTACTCGAAGGGCAAAAAACGGTTTTAAACCAAGTTTTGTGCTATAATATAACAACAAAATGTGCTGTGATTAGCTCTACCTCCTCACAAAATATTCAAACGGTGTCAAATAGCCTTATAATTCCTGAGGTGCCCTATCGTCTATAGCAGAGAAGACAAACGTGAGCGATCTCTTTTGGTTCTTGGCCGTTCCAATAACTTGCTTAGAACGGGTTTCTGATGATAATCTCCCATAAAACATTTAGCCAATCGATGGCCTTCAGAGTTTTTCGGTGCTTTTTCACGCCTTTTCTACCTCCACCTTCCTTATTTAACTCAGCGTATAGCTCAATTTTGAAATTCTTATGATAAATTAAGGATTGCACATTCGCACCAATTTTACAAAATTATTCAATTGAAATTGATCATTTGCTTTTAGATTCAGATATTTTAAAATTCTCTGAAGTCTTTTGATTTTATTGTGTTCTGGTTAAGCTCAATAATAAATTACTTTATATGGAACAAAGTGAATAAAACTTTTTCTACGATTCTTTAAAAGCATTCAAGTTAAAGAGCACTCTCGAACATCTGCGTATTATACGTTCATATTATATACACTATTAATGTCATTCAATTACAAATTCTTTCTTTAGTAGTAAAGTTAGTAATGAATTGAAAATTTAAATGTAATCAGTACAAAGTTTCAATTTTTTCTTTTTCAATAAGTTTTATAAGAAATTTTTATATAATCTAATCCTACAAAACTTTTACTTTGTATTAAAATGCAAAATAATTTTAGATACTACAAAATGAAACCAATGAAGACCAATCGATTTCAATGTTCCATTGATTTTTGTATTTTAATAAATTCTCCTTTAAGATCAGAAAAAAAAAACTGTATAATATTATTCTAACATTAGTAATGCATTTTTCAAATAAAATAACCTTGAGCTATAAACTTAAGAAAATGAAATTGCAATTCTTTTCAATCCACAAAGTAGATTAAAAAAGTTTTGAAAAGAAAATCTCCATTTTTTCCATTTGAAAGAACATTTTTTTATTCCAACTAAAAGGTATGGGGTTCTTGTACATTTTATGAATAACAAATAGTTTATTTTATCAGATTTAGTTTTTTATGTACTTGTGTTGTATGGCAGCGAACGTTAAATTCCATAAATTCTTTGATTGGATTTACGATCAGATATTTTATTAAAAATTTAATTTTGGAAGTTAAATAATTGATTTCGCAGCAAAATCTACAGAAAATACCTATAGTTGCTATTAGTAAACTAGACTAATTTGTAATTTAAAAATGACGAAGATTTAATTAAAAGAGCGAATAAATATTGTGTCCATATTTAAATTATAATCCTGATATTAAAATCTTTTGTAGAAACTTTATAAATTTTTTCTAAATAGCAATTAAAAGTTTTGAATTCGAAACCAATAAGCACAATTCCAAGAAAACTATCAACAAATTCAAAATTTTTACATAAAAAGTATTTAAAAAATGAATTTACTAGAAATAGTTTTCAAGTGTGTTTTACAGTAATGGTATTCAGTTTCGTTCATTTAATCATACACTTCAAGTAACTTTCTAGATGTTTTTTACAATTTTTACAATTTGTTTTTTTTTATTTTCGGAACTTTTTTCATTGAAATTTGTTTCAAATTTAAGAGCATTTTATTTTTTCCTTTTTTACTTTTTTTGGGTAATTGTAGTAAAATTTTTGAAAATTTAAGAAACTTTAATTTCCTGCCTCAACATTTTCTTTCTCAACATTTGCAAAATTATAAATTTTTACTATATTTTCAATAACTTGGTATATAAACTATCAACAAATATCGTGTAGGACACTTTATAATTTTTCTATATGTGAATATAGCAATATTCGCATTCGAATCAGATAGGAAGAAGTAATAATTATACAAAAGACTATTGTAACCAATTGAAGAGTATGACAATTGAATGGAAAACAATTGAATGGAAAATTCTTGACAAGAAAAATCAGTCTTTACAATTAAACACAGAACAGTTAACAATTTCAAGATCCCCCGAAAAAAAAATTAAATAAATTTATTTTGTTATTTTGTTTTTTTACAAGTGTCGTGTGAAAAGATCGAATTATAAGCATAAAAATATATAAGTGATTACGTTGTTTAATAGGAAAACTGTTTAACAATCGCATACAATAAAATCGAAAGATGATGTTTTATTTCATATAATTTCCATTATTTTGATAACAGAGCCAATTAGAAGTTCCATTATAACAAGTTATTGCAGTTTCAAATTAAACATTTAAGAAGTGTCCAATTACATCTTAATTGCGATACTTATTTTATTCACATAAAAACTGCTAACATAGTTTCTACCATCGCATATCTCAAGAACATTCTAGAACGCTTCCATCTAACTTGCTGACACAGTATCTACAACTAGTATAACAACAGAAAAGCAGTAATTTAGAAATTAGTACAACTTATTAGATTTTAAAAAATGAGTTATAGTCTAAATTTTAATCCAGATCAAATTGTAGAATTTATCTTTCAAGTAATTAATTGCAAATTTGTGTAAAATATTTTTTTTTTAAATCGTTTTAACGTAGTGGACTAACTGTGATTTATTTTCACAAAACTTGTAAATACTTGAGATCTAACATTGATCCCTTACATGTATAGGAAAAAGTTGGTCTTATTCAACATAGTTTCTATTCTATTCGAATTTGCAACAATATTTATCGCTTCGATCTCATGTAAATTGCATAGATTGAATTTTATTATGTCAAAATTGATGCAGTTTCCATAAAGGTCTCTTATTTTTAAATTTAACAACACTTTATTATTTTAGCGTTAATAAGAATTTTTAATCAAATTATAAATCAAAATTATATTTAATCCCCTTTAGAAATTTTTAGATCTTTATAAATATTAAATAACATTCACAATAAGACATTTTCCATACATTCAATGAATATACAAATATCTAAAACTGTACAATATTTGTATAAATTTATTCTCCAACCGTATATTTGCTTTTTCTTCATTCAATATAAAAATCGCTTTGTTAATTTAAAAATAAGCACAAATTTACGAGAAGAAAATCAAAATAAAGAGAATTTATCCTTGATTGCTTTTAAGGTTAATTTCAATCAATGAAAATTCTATTGCTTCCAATTTTTTTTTTCTGTTACGTTCCTCAATTCAATTTTAACAATGGTCAACAATGACTACAAAAAATAAAATTTTACAAAAAAAAAAAACAAAGAAATTACAAAGAAGAAATAAAAAATTTTTATTGCCAAAAATTAAGGATTTGATTGAAATATGGCTCATTGTATTTATCATTTATTACAATCAACAAAGAAATCCAGGTTTATGTTGTCAGTATATATTGTAACTTATATGAACATGTACACAAACATACATATTCGTGTCTAAGTTTAATAATTTAAAAAGTAAAAGAAAACAAGGAAAAAGGAAACGATTTTTTCCAATTATATTTTTAATATTTTTTTTTTTTGTTTTTCGTTTTCTCTCTCCATTTTAAGAACAAAAGTAACGTTAATATGACCTTTGAAAAGAAAAGTTTAAATATATAAGTGAGCATAAATAAAATAGTAATCATGGTGGCATAAGTCCCAGGATTTCTTCTGTATATTTTTTTATATCAATGAATGGAAAGAAATAAGAGTTCTAAGAGAAGTCATGTCAATGTGGCTTATGCAATAATATTGAAGTGTAATTTATGCTATAAAATAAATAAAAGAGCTTAATCATATACTCCCAGCAATTTGTGAATTTATTTTATTGGATTTTTTAAAGGAATTGGAAAGGGGAATATATCTAGAATCCAAAATTTAGTAACAAACTTAATAAATTGAAAATTAATTTAAATGACGCTTGAATCTGCAAATTAACGTATTCGGTATCGTTGAAATTCTGATTTAATTGTAATTTTATTACGATCTCAATTTAAGAACATTTATGTTAAGAAAGTCTCTTATGTCCTTTATAAAAGGACAAAATTAAGAAACAATAAATTATGTAAGATGTCTTTGTCTTTCTATGTCAGAGTATATTTTTGAAAATTACGTAACTGCCAAAATAGAATAAAATTTGGAGAATTGTATGCGGTATATTTGACAAAGCAAAATTACCGAAAGAGAGAAATATCGTCAATGAAAATCGACATTACATTATAAATAAAGAAATGTGAAGGCGCTAATCCATGCTGATTAAATCGATAATAATTGACAATTTTCGATGCGAATATTATTCGTGTTATTTGTGACATATAGCCAGTAGTTTCTGAGTAAGTGAGTCATATTTTGGCGTCTAGAATGTACAATGTCAAGAACAGACTCTTTGTGTAATAAAATTTATTTTCACAACTCCCTGCAATTGTTAATTTAATTGAAGAACAATTATCAGATATTTGTGTAAAACAAAATGATAAAATGGTGTTTATCCTTAATTTCAGTTTTATATATTAAAAATTTAATCTTGATAAAACGATATTTAATTTATTTCGTTGGGATTTCGAACACACCACCGATATCTTGCAAATTGTATTTTTTTTTAAATAACAATGAAATAAAATTTGAAAAAAAAAGTAACAAAAATTGAAATTTAATTTTTAAACAATGCGTTATTAAACTACGATAACTAATATTTTTGGCGCCCGAGCATGTTCTTCCTTTGTTTCACCAATTCTGGTTATGCTTCATAACGCCAACACAGTTCAGTTTTCTGTTTATCTAAGAATTATAATAAACACGAAAAAGTCAAATGTTATGTTTATAGTTAATAAAAATTCCACTTTAGAATGAAAATAATTTTTTTTTTATCCTTTTTGATTTTTTTATTTTAATTCTATTGAATTGTGCAAATTATCTCATTTATTTAATCAAAACAATTTTTTATTTTGAATATTTGATATTTAATTAAAGTAACAGAGAAATCAGTAAGGATTTCTTAATATTTTTGCAGTAACTACAAAAAAATATTAGTGTCTTCATGAAAATAAAAATCCCATTTATTTGCAGATCCTTGAAGACGTCCGGTTTTAATAAGGTAGCATTAATGCCACTAATACGGCTATTAATTTTAAAATATAGAATAAATCAAGGATTTTATAAATAAAGTAACAACTTTTTATCATAACATCACCTCATTCCTAATTATAATTCTAATACGTTAATATTATGAGTATTTGAAATTAAATACGATAGGGGATCTCAATTGTTTAAATATTTTCAATAAAATTTTATTATATTTCCAATTATCTTTTGTTTTCGAGTCAGAATTCTTCCTTGTTAATTCCAACAAATTTAACTCATCCATTTTATATAAAAGAAAATTGATGATTTCCCAAATGGTTTGCATTATTTGCCCATCATTAACGATTAAAATTGCTTTATTCCTTTTGTTACTTAATCATATATAAAATACGCAGTTATATAACTTGATTCAATGTTGTATAATATTTATAGTATAAGTTATATAATACTTTAAATACATATTATGTGTATGTACAGAATTTTATGTATTTGAAATTTCACGGATTCATTGCTCTTTATATTTACGTATTATCCTAGTTATGTAACCATTTATGAATAATTTTCAATTTTAATATAGTATAATAGTTACAACATAGCACCCTATATGACGGATGTAATTGACAATAAAAAGTATAGTTATTGAAGTATTATCCTGAATAAAATTTTATATTTTATGTTAATGTAGAAAAGAAATTGTTTTTGTGCAGAAACCATTACAATTTTCTTGCAATTTTCAAAGATTATCTAAAGTTACACAGTAAATAATTTGTAAAATTTCTTGCTTAAATTAAAAGAAAAATTAAATCTGGAAAAGTAATTTTACAAATTTTATAAACTATAAGAATAGTTTCACTTACGATAAATGAAATGAATGTTAAATTACTTTAACAGGTCAAATTGAAACAAAAAGGAATATTGTTAAACGAAGCAATATTAAAAAATTGCAGATAATTGTGGAAATTACATACAAATTACTTACACGTGTTATAATTTAGAAATTTAAATTCCCATACACATATATAAAATTCTTATACATATACTATTAATAACATACCCACATTAAAAAGATTATGTTATGTAAAAATAAAGAAGAAAATTTAAATTTTTATCCAATTTTACGCTTTGATTAATTCTTTTATTATATAATTTTCATTTCTACACAATAAAGTTCAAACACTTCACCCATAGCATTCAAGATATTCATTGTTTTAAAAAAGAAATTTGTATTATGTACGTAATTCAGTTGTTACTACAGGAAAACAATGTCTGTTCATATATACGGTAATATTAAACTGTGTTCAGTTAAAGGACCTTGAAGAAAGTAACAATTTAATTAGTAAAGCTATTCTTAAATTACACAATATGTTAAATTATATACTTAATCTTAACAATAAAATAATTTTTAAATTAAATTACTAAAGTTTTACAACATTAACAAAAAATTTTTTACTTGAGAGTCGCCGAAAAGTATGCAATTTTTTTATTTATATATAATTAAACTGACTTTGTTCTTATTTAATATTCTAATAATAGTTATAATTTAGGAAATTATATGCCATTAACGGAAATATTTTTTGTGAACATTAAGGACGATTCGTAGTGTTGGCATAGAATTTTGTTTTTGATATATTGTTCGAAACTTTTATTGAATATTCAATATAGAAATTGATTTTGTTATAATTATTCTAGTCGGAATTCAAACGAATATTACCTGACATGATACCTTCGTCACATTATATTAACTTTTTAAAGGTATCGAATCCGAAATATGATTTTGAGTTTTGAATTTTCATAAAACTTTTTTTTATGTAATAAAAATTTATTTAGTAATGACGTAAATTAAACAATTTGTATAATATTAATATGGCATGAAAAATTTGAAAAAAGTACAAAAATATATTAAAGTTAATGACCCTGTAAAACTTAATGTTATATGATAGAAATACACGTACATTTTTTTTCTATTTTTTATGAATGTTTGTTTAGAAGTTACATAGATACAAATAAGATGAAAAAAACACAAAAACTAGTTAGGATACGTAAAGGTGTAGGAGATTAAATCAATAGTTTTTACAGTTATATAAAAAATTTGGGAAATAAATTCAACGCTATATGTCCGTAACGATACTTTCCTTTTTCATGTACAAAACGAAAACTCTTCGGTTTTGTGCAGAAAAGACTTGCAAGAACTTTCCCTTTTTTAAAATTTTTAGTACATCGAAGTAGTAAAAATGTCAGCTTTCAAACCACAAATTCTCGCATTCCTCAACTGAAGATTCTGCATTTTCTTCAATATTTCAGTAAATGCATTTATTCTATCGTAAAATAATATTGGCTAACGTCACAGTTACAAAATGTCCTTTGAATTTAAGTGTATCCGTTTTAATTTTCAATTTAATAATTTTGTTTTTTTTGGCAGATGATTAGAAATTTACTTATTTTACTGGAACGATATTATGTTACACCGTACCATCCTAATGAATTTTTAGCACTTTTCCAAAAAATTTTTTGAAAAAAGTGCTTATTAGTTTCACTATGTCCGTCCGTCCGTCCGTCCGTCCGTCCGTCCGTCCGTCTGTCCGTGTGTCTGTTTACAAAACTTCTACACCTTTGAAGATAGAAATCTGAAATTTAATACGTACATAGATCTTCACTAGAAACTTATTTCCGTAGAACAAAATTTTTACCTATCTCCCCCCCTCTAGAAGTTATACCCCCCCAAAACCCTAAAAATGGCCTTCTTTAAATATTTGTTGCAATGAAACCAGAAGCATTTTTGAAATTTTGCAAACGCAGAAAGGCAGTAGCTTGCTTTCCCTTACCCGGTATACTATAGCTCAACTTAAGAAATACAAAATGGCCGTTCAAATTTACCGTTATTTAAAGTCCTTTTTTTCCAAATTTTTGATGTCGTTTTTCTTCCAGACCCCAGACTGTAGAAGCTTTTAGATATTAATAAATAGTTCATTTAGTTTTAGATATTAATAAATAGTTCATTTTGTTAGAAGAAAATTTTTTTCCATCTCCACCCCCTCTCAAGTTATCACCTCTTGAAATTCGTAAAATTTGAATTTTTGACACCTTATATTTCCGAAACCGCAAGCTTTTCCAAATTTTTATAAACGCAAAAAGCTAACGGTAAATTCCGTGAAATTAAAAAATATAATTATTTTCCTTAACTCACACAATTAACTCTTAAAATCGAGCATTATGTTAACCCCTTTTTATATTAATTTTTGCTTTATTTCAAAGACTGCATATATGCGTCATCCTAAATATATGCAATCCTAGAAATAGTTTTGTGTATGAATGAAAATAATTTTAATAGTGTGATAGCAATACATAGACTGTATTTAAAAGCAGAATTTTCACTTGTTAAAGGGAAAAGTGCTACAATACAAACCATTGGTTTGACCCAACTTTATTATCATTAAAAATAAGTTAAATATTAATTAGGCGGTTATTTTGTATCGTAGAGATTAAAAGTACTGAAATAATAGCTCTAAGCAATTACAAAAACTAAAAAATGTTCATGGTTTTAGCACAATGCCCGTAGAATAGTAGTTAAACATTCCCTCATACCTTTTCTTAAAACCTCATTTTAATTAAAATTTAAATATTTCAAAAATTTTTATCTAAAATAAGGAAGAAATTACTTAAATATTATTTAACATATAAATTAAAAATTATTTTTTACACGTTTAATTTAAGTTATAAAACTTTTCAAAATAATAACACCAACAACTTCCTATACAATAAATTGTATAGTTTCCATCAGATAAAATAATTTATTAATAATTTCAATTTTACAAACCACACCATTCTTATCATGTTCTCAATATCATTAATTCAATGAAAAGTATAACATTTTCAATAATTTTATAATCAATGACCTTGCAAAACCTACTAACATTTTTATAATAATAACCTTATGTATATATAATATACTATACATACAAAATATATTATATACTACAATGTTGTGCACACAATATTGTTAAATAAACATAAATTTTATTATAAATTAATGTAGATGGTGTATGGTTAATACAAAAATTTCTATTATATAATTATTAATAATTATTAACAAAATTCCACAAATTGATTAGTTACCAAATGAATTCAAAGAAAATTTTTTTAATTTATTGCGGTTCTGTACATATAAGTATTCCTTGAATAATTTTTATTATTATTATGTATGAATGTTGTCTTGAATATCTTTGTATGTTGTAATTTCGAAGACTGATTACTTAATAATAAATTGTCATTTGTTCGAAAAAATAAAAATATAGCATGTGGCCACTATTAAATTAAAAATTTATCAATAAAAATATTACATTAATAAATTTATATAGAAAATATTATACACATATGCTATATTTATATAGATTTAATATGACCTTGAACTTTAATAAAAGTATTGTACGTATATGCGTGTATCAACTATAAATATTATGTTAATATTGAAATATTTGAAATATATAATTTTGTCAAATATCTAAATCGAAAAGAGTAAACTTGTAGTTAAGGATTAAAGCCGAATAAATATTGATTTTACTTTACTTTTCAATTATCCTTTACTTACTAATTTTGTTACATGACAATTTCTACTATAAAAACTTTGTAATATATTAATTTATACTTTTTGTTTTAATTATTAAACAAAGTATTGCTTCTGCCCAAAATGTAATTTATTGTAATACTTAATATTTTATTTAAAAGCAAGTTGATCATGTCAGTTCTGTGATACCCGTACATTAATGTTTTATATAAATCTTGTTAAAATTTTAGTTGAATGTTAGCCCCGTAATTTTTTAAGGTATAAGAGTAAATTGTTTTTGTAATTGTTTAGTAGTTAAATTAAATACTTGTATAACTGCAATCTAAAAACAAAATCGTTCATCTAAAATTTAAACATTATTACAGCCCCTAGTTATCAATATAAATATACATATTCAAATTATATTTGAAATTATATGACAGCTATTGCAAAAACTTATACGACCATGACAAAATTTTAAGCAAGTAGTGACAAATTTGAATACAGCAGACTCAAATGTTTCCAAATCAATTTGTTCTATAGAAGCAGACTCAATAATCAAATTATTCTATAGAAGTTATAGGGCAGTCATTCTAGGAATTTATACAATTGTATTCAAATTATAAAAAGAGTGACCAATTTTAAACATTCTTCCAATATTCCATTCTACGACTACGAGTATAAAGACGTATACTATAAGAAAATTTAATTTATTTACACTTACTAAATAACTGTTATTTCCATAATCATTACTGTATTACACAAAGAGTTACTAATTTGTGTGTGTGTGGCTACAATAAGTCAAAAATGGCTGCGGTGGCTTGGGGGGATGCTCCTGTCCCACTCGGATCCCTTGGAATCTACTAATTTGTGTTGTATACAACTTCAATTTTACTTACCAATCAAGCAATATTGAATTGCTTGATTATGAAAGTAATTATGAAAGAGAGTAATATAAAATGGCGTTCGATTATTTATTTGTTGTCAAAGAATACATTTATGTTTGTATTTATAATTATTAAATTTACAAACAACCAACAAGTATTAGGCAAAGAAGAGTTTGAAAAAGATGTATATTAATCGAACTTGTTTGAAAGAGCTTAAAACAAATTAAACATTAATATAAAATTTATGATATTGTAAAACTTTTTTATAAAAACTAGTAGTCAACGTTTTACATTTTATTGACAAATTCTCTTCATTTCTAGTACAGAAATATTTTTAAATTTCAAAATATATTGAAAGTTTTTTAATATTTTTTTCGTTTCTTACGATTATTTTTTAATATAGCACCTATAATTACTTACCCTTCATAATTGTATGTAATACACATAAATACGCTTATATAAAATTTAAATACACTGGAGACGTGCAAAACTTCAGAAGAAATAAACAATATCATAAAAGTAAATAATTCATAAAAAATATGTATGTATGTATATAAAGAAGACAAAATCTCAAAGACAAATAAGAATAGAAGTATACGTATAATAATAAAGTTTTCATAGAACATTATATAAATTATTTTTAAATTTAAAGCATGAAAATTCGAATACATTCATTATGAATAAACTGAATAATAATTTTATTACAAATACACTAAATAAAACCAAAAATGATTAAGTTTTCATGGCAAAACTTTTAAAAGGTTACCATGCAACTTACACCTTTCGATTTCTAGAAAATATTGTGTTTAAAAAATTTACAAAACTTTAATTTTTTTTTACAAAATTGATTGTGTTTTTAAAACTTATTTTAATTTTTTTTAATTTTTATAGATTAAAAAAATGCGCAAATAGAGCCGAAATTTTCTGTCAATGAAGTAAGGATATAAATAAGGGGATGAATATAGGAAAAAAGAAGTAAAGCAGAAATTTATACTTAAGAGGAATTCAACATAATCACCCCGAAATCTAAATCTGGCTGAAAGGAATCTTATTTCTTAACAATTTGTACCGACTTAACGTAGATTTTCAAAACCCTTTTTCTTTTCCGTATCTTGGAAGGCAAATACATACCTATTATGTGTGTTATATATAATGTTATATAGACATAATGTGTTATATTGTAAAAAGAGCAATTATGTATACATATGTATATAGCAACACTCTTGTTTTAAATTTTTCTTTCTCATATCATTATTTTAAGGGTTCTAATAAATTGAAAATGACAATGCAAGATTAGGATCAGAAATAAAATGTAAAAAATAGAAATTTTATGTATTCCTTATAAAATTATATGATACATCTAAATTATGATGTACATATATTTTAAACATAAATACAAGTGCCGAACTAAATGACATATTTATTCTATTCCTTTGTTATATTATACTTAAACAATATTATTTGTATACATTAGTATAGTAAATCAAATATACACTATATTAAACATATGTGTGTATATTTATGTGTATAATTATGCTCAAAAGAGCCTCTATCCTCTTAAGAATCCTTGTGGTAAAAAAAAAAGACGTGATTGCCTGTAGCCTCTTAAAAATTAAGTGATCAATATAGAAACGTGATATTTTATAAATTTTCTTTTAATTCAAACAATTTCAACTCACATACATATTCTTACATGAAATACGAATATATACAAGTTGTATATATAAATAAATCGAATTTTTTCTTATATCAAAGATAATGATCACAAAAATAAACACTGAATAGTTTTTAATGTCTAATAAATGTTATGAAAAATGTGTGTTACTCGTATCTATAAAAGTGGGTAACCTAAATTGCATTTAAATTTCTATTGCATTGATGTTCTTTATATTATTGTTTCTAGTATGTTACTTACTATAAAATTATGCAATATGATTTAACAAAAAATAATAGTAAATGTGGCTTTTAATAATTTATATGCTACACATTCGTTATGACTAATTTACTCACATGATAAATTTTAAAAAATTGCATATATTTGGGCAAAAATTTTAAATTTAAAATTTTTTATAATGTTACAAAAAATTTTACATTTTGAACAATATACTTTGAACTAAAATGCATTAAAAAACTGTATAAATTTTTTAATAAATTAGAACCGAATCACAAAAATTTTGTACATTGCACGAAATATGTGAAAAATCGAAGGAAATCTATTCAATAAAACAAGTTTTTACTCATAAACACTCGATAATGTTCTGCTGTTGATTGAACAAATTCAAAAGTTTTGTAAGTTTTAGATATGTAGATTTTAATCTGCAGTTTTACTGCAAATCTAGCAAATATTATCGGGTGTATGAAGATAGCTATTTCATAAAAATTATAACATTAGGCTATGAAATCATTAACGAACACATATTGCAACCGAAAAGAATAATATCTTCCGAAACATTTTATGAACGATAATCGACAATCATATTAAGTTGCAACCATAATATTAGGGTGTAGTAAATAATACATAAAGCATTTGGGTTATTATGTATGTTCTTGTGCGACACAGTCATTTTAGAAAAACTTTCGTTTTTTTTACATTATTCCATATGAATAAATTATTTGTGCTTCTGAAACAAGACATTTAATATATCCTAATACAAAGCAACCATTCTTATGAATGAATGTGCGTATGTACACGTGCATTTATTTTGTACCTTCTATAAAACACGTATACATATATAACACATTTAAACTTTGACTAAAATATTTTTTCCGCCATAGAATTTTTATTTATTTACTTTTTCCGATAATCGATCGTTTTTTGTAAAATGTGTTGTAAAACGTGACAAATTTTCTACCAATTATTCTTAAATCGAATTAAAAAATTAATTTAGTATTAAATACAATTTGATCTTATTACAAGACAAAATAAACAAGCATAATCCAAAGAACCTAATAATATAAAATTTAAACGCATTTTGAATTAAAATTGTCGTGGTGAGGTATCGAATATATTGTTTATTAAAATATTATTTTAATTTTTAATTGTACTAAATTAACTTCTGAAATAAGTCTTATTGAAAGTATTTAATTGATTTATAAATTTTTATCATTTGCTCCTAGTCAATTCAATCCTCGCTACGAATAAAATTCGAGCTTCTTCATTAATATTTATTTTTCAAGGGTCAAACCAAGTATTTATTACAGTGTCTTGTCTACAAGCTAAAAATCTACTCTTTAAAATTCCGTAACTTGTAATTTAGCTATTTATATAATATAACAGTTATAGTTAACAAAATAATTTTTAAATCATAAATTTTCCTGAATTTACAAATTAAATGTGTTAAAATATTTCCATAAATTTTTCAAATTAATTTACTGTCATATTATTAAAATAGCAAAATATTTGGAAATAATTTTACGCGCTATACTAAAATTATAGTTATATACGTATACTTATATTATCTAAGCACCCTGTTATTCTAGATATGTCAATAAAAATTTTTGTTATTTTTTCTTAAAAAAAAACTAAAGTAAATTCTAAAAATATTTTAAATTTCAGCAACAATGAATCAAAATAGAATTTGTTTTTTTTTTTGTGAATTTTCATAAGAAAATTTAGAACAGTTTAATCGATAAATTTCTCACTGTTACTATACAAAATTTCAGCGAGTTATATTATGTATGCATGATGTTTAATTGTATTTATACTTATGAACATACATGCATTCATAGTTTCTGGTTTCGTAAACACATTTTTATTTTATATTTTTACACACAGGTAATATAAACGTATAGTACGAGTATGCATATAACACAGATATGACATTTAATATATAAAATATATACAGCTTTTAATATAACATTTGGAAGTGAATTTTATCGCAATGCCAAAAAAATAAGGGAAACGAAAAAAAAAACAGAAGATATACAAAAATAAAAAATGTTCATTCCTTCCGAAGGAAATTCCTAGAAAAAAAATTTTAAAAATAACTTTAACACAATCCATATTTATACCAAAAAATATGTTTTTATTTTTTATAAAACATCCGTATAATGTAAAGTTGCCAGAAGTCAATATTATTTGGCAAAATATTTATTAAAAAAAAAATTTGAATAATTTTCATGAAAATGATTGAATGAGATGCCTTCAAGTTGAAATATGAAATAGCTCTAGAGAAAAATGATAAATAAAATATGATAGTGAAATACTTATATAGAGACTATGCTACTTTAGAAAAGAAGTTAAAATAGTTTTAAACGATCCAAACTATGGTTTAAGGGGCAGATATATACACAAAGAAGTATTTAGCTCCGTAAATTCTTCCCTAATATATATAAAAGACTCATTCGAACGATTCATGGCTGCCTTTTTTTTTTAAATTTCCTTTCTAATTTTTAAACAAATTGATTGGCAACACATTGACCACATTTTAACAGAATTAATTGTGAATAATTTAAAATTCCAGGTACCTATTCCAATTTGCAATACAACCTGTTTCAATTCGCGTATACAATTATTTTTCAACTCGCTTAGTAAAGATCAATGAAAGTGTTATTGGAAAATAATAACTATTTAAAATTTATCTATTATATTTTATATGGCAGATTGCCAAGAATAGAAATAATATTTTATAGCAACACATGCAAAATCAAAATAAAATAAAATTCTCAAATGCTGACTACCTTAAGTCGCGCTTATAAAAAATCATATACAAATATAATTTGAAACTGTTAAAGATGTTGCTATAGAAAAATCTTCTGTACGTTTATGTATTTATTAACGTAACCATACTGTACTATAACTATATACTGTATAACTATATAAATGTACTCGTACTCGAGTTATAGTATCTCATTTTTTGTAACGATTCTCTGTTATCCTTTTTGTTTCATTCTCTCTATTTTCGTTACTTTTAATTCTCAAATTGTTGAAATTATAAATTTTTATATTTTTGCTTACTAAAAAAGATGGTATAAAAGCTTTGTTACTCTCAGTTTGTTTAGCTCTTTGTTTTTTAGAATTTTATGTACTTTATCACGTGATCTTAAGTAATAAATTTCCAAACCATAAATAAATTTCTTATTGCTACATTACTTTTAATATACCACATATGTATATCTAATGTACACGTACTTAAAAATACTTTTGGGGAAAAACTATAAAAATATTGTATATTTAAGGGTTTGTAAAAGGTTTGTTTTCATATATTTTCTTTGATGTACATATAAAAATTTTAACTATATAATAAAATATTATTAAAAGTACCTACCACGCACCAAATCTTTTCGTTGTCGATACCAATTACTACAATACTTATAATTTTATTATATAAAATTAGGAAACATCTTTCTTATGCACGTGTAAATGTTTTCAAATAAAATTTTCTTGAATATTTTTATTAATATGTAAGGTAATGTATGTGCAAAAACTTATAGTATGCATAATAACACTTAGAATTCAAGTATTTATGCATGTGTCTGTATGAATATTCAAAGCACATTTATACTAAAAGAGAATGAGAATATAAGTGAGTTATTTTACTTCTTAACTTGTAAACTTTCAGAATTTTGTAATTCGGGGTCTTATTTATTACTTACTTATACAATATGCTATATACTGGTATGAAGGAAAAGTTTAAAATATTCTTACATTATTTGTAATATTTTATAATAAAATACTTTTAATAGAGTTTTCTTATTATATAACTTTTAATTTGTTTAGATAAATAATTTGACTTTTCGGTCATACAATTTTATGACGAAAGAACGAAAATCGAGTATTTTTGATGTGTAATACTATGCAATTGTACTAAAACACTTAAAATATAGTCTGGCATACAATTGATCGCAAGATATACTTTCCAGTTTAGAGAAAATGTTGCACAAGATTATGAAAAAATATTTTGTACACTTCTTTCAAAGTGTAAGAACGCTACTAAACTTATACATAAGTTAACAGTAAAATTTCGATTTTGCTCTCAGTAGAGGTTCACTTTATGCTATACGAGTTGCCTGAAAAGTTCGTCAGATGATTTCCGGTATACCAAAGAGAGCGCAAATATTAAATTCTCATAATTTCTAGTTTCAATTATAGTTCCTTATATATGGAATAAGATCTGTAAAATAAGCCTCTAGT
The DNA here is from genome assembly GCF_029603195.1 of Condylostylus longicornis. Taxonomy (NCBI): domain Eukaryota; kingdom Metazoa; phylum Arthropoda; class Insecta; order Diptera; family Dolichopodidae; genus Condylostylus; species Condylostylus longicornis. The sequence continues at coordinate 2,171,137 of NW_026577984.1, forward strand.
GAAAATTCAGTTTCCAAGCCTTAAACATTCCCATTAAATATAATATTAGTTTATGATTTTAGTACAATGAATTTAAATATTAGTTTCTATTCTCTATTATTTCTCTTTCTATGCACAATAATGTAAATTTAGCTCGTAGTAAAGATTCAGTCCCTGAGGCTTGAAATATCCCAAAAGTAGATGTCAATCAGTGACATAGTTAAAGTATATATACTCAAATATAAATTTTCACGACCGACTGGTATCTCTTCAAACATAGTTTGTTTACGCTTTCCTATGATGGAAAAGTAGTTTTCTACCATAAACTCGACATGCAAAATTTCTTGCCGCTACACAATTTCTTGCCATCTCTTATTGTATAAAATGCGGTCGATAAATAGTTTTAAGCTTAATTATATAATTTGAAACAGAATTATGCTAATAGGTTTGAAACCCATAATGGAAATAATATGTGAATGGAAATAAAATTCTAGCCGCATAATCAATATAATTTTGAATTAAGTAATAAAACCAATTATGTTAAAATTATAAATCAAATGATGAAACGGGCATTTTTGTATGAAATTGGGGGACTATTTATGTATATTCTTAAAATCACAATTAAAAAAATTTTATACATATGAAAAAATTATAATAGTAATTTTAAAACTAAGATTGAAACTAAAAGTTAACAAAAATCATTAAAATGAAAAGTTCCCTAGTCATTTAACTTTATGTATGGCTATAGTGGTTCAATTTTATTTTATCTGAGGTCAAACCGTGGTTTTCTTCCACACAAACTTAATTATATCTTCTCTGTACATTATATTTGTAATATTTATCAAAACTTTATAATTTCTTTATAAAACTTTTAAACCAAATTCTATAACTTTCACTAAAAACTTTTCCATTCTGTGATTTCCTTTAAGATAATAATTTTTTTTTGAATTGTTTTAACAAGACCACAAAGATCCTTTCATAATATTTTAAAAGTATAATTTGACAAATTTCTCAACCCTTTTCTATGTGGTTTCCCACATTTTAGCAGAAGGATAATTTTGTATAAGAGCAATTATTATAATATCTGTACGAAATATTTATCTTAATATGTGCCATACATTTACATTTCCGAAAACACTGTATATACGTTACTTAGACATATTGTATATAACTTGTTTATTTAACAGTTATTTATATGTATAAATGTTGATATTTATATAACAACATAAAATATAATTCCGCATCAAAAATCTTTCTTTTTAAATTGTTAAAGTTTTCTTTTTAATTAAATTTATTTTATTGTTTTACAACAATCTCAAAGGCTATAATAACTTAATTAAATGTCATAATATCGTGTTTTTCATATCGTGTCATTATATTTTCTTATCCTTTATTTAAATCATATTTTTATTAATTATTTTTCATTTATTTTAGATTTATATACATAAAAAGTATGTCGTTTTTTAACCTCTTTAAAAACAATAAAGAAGAAAAAAGAGGTTAAAAAACTTTAAGAAAGTATGAACTTTATTTTTTTTATTTGTTTTTCAAAAAATATTTTAAAGAAATTGTTTTAAGAGAAATTGAAAATAGGCTCAAGTTCACTAACGGTGTTATTTAAAATTTCTTCAATTTACTAAAGCAATTTTAATCTTACCTTAAAAATTTTGTTTAAAATTACCAGGCATGCTTGAACGAAACGGATTTGGAAACTACATGCGAATTTAACACAACCATTTCGCATTTATTTTGTTTTTTGCTCTAATCATAATATTCTGAAAAATATATTTTTTAAATCGTCTTGGCATTACAAAAGAAGCATGTCCTTTTGGAGCTCAAATCGAAAATCAACTTATTTTGCCAAATTTCTAACACAATGTGTGTTTTTTTAAGTATTTATCAGCTAAGTAAAAACTAACGCGTTTGTAAAAATGTGTAGGCTAATTATACATTAACAGGTTTTTCAACAAACACAATTCCAACTTAAATACCTTTAAAGTCCGTTAATAAATTATTAATAATCAATTCAATTATTTAAGCGAAACAAAAAGTATTTAATATAGTATACATATAACAGTATTTTGATGAGGTTGTTGAATAGAAAAAAGAATAGAATAAAATAGAAAATAATAGATAGAAAATAAAAGAAATGCAGTTCAAGCATGTCAGTCGTAGAATATAGACACAGATTTAATCACATTTACATAGATTCTGCTCTGATATTTTTCTAGATTGTTTACACGTTTCAATAAAATAGTCTTAAAACTTAATTTTATTTCAACATAAAAAATAATCTATAATATGCTCATCTCTAAATGAGTTCTATTAAAATCTTCGGAAATTTCATAACAGCAATATAATTTACAGCCGCATCTGTTATCGATTATAACATCAGAATATTATATTTGTTGATATAATGAAATGATTTCACATAAAACAATTTCAGTAGTCTAACTAAATTCATATCTCTTACTATAGGTATCTATAATATTTTTATTTAAATCTCAGACTGGTCATTATTTTCATATATAAAATGGGAGATTTTCAAATTCATTACTCAAATCTTATATAATTCCATAAAAGAATAATTATACTATAGGTATAAAAGTAGCATTAATAGTTTTTAAATATATTTTATTCATATTTTAAAATTTTTCCAAAAAGTATTGGAAAAATGTGCTTGTTATTTTTAGTTTATTCGTCGGTCTGTTTTCGTTTATAAAACTTTTGCATTTTTTAAGAGAGAAAGCTGAAATTTTATACTCAAAAAGATTTTATTTCACGTAACTACAAAATGGCGATTAAAATTATTATTGTTAAATTATTAAATTTTAGACAGCACGAAGGGACTAATAAATAACATAAATCTTTCGAAGAAATTTCTTTTTAACTTCCATTTCTCCTCATATTACAACCAATCGAACTACAAATTTCAAATTTCTATAAGTGCAAACAATCTTTTCATCACTTACTTAACCGTCGTTTCCAACCATTATGTTAACACTTACAATATTTTTTTTTGTTCATCCTAAATGTATGCAATAAAATTATATATTCTGTTAAATGAATAAAAGTTAGTTAAATAATGTGGTAGATTTTTTTTGAAAACAGTATTTTCACTTGCTTAACTTTAAAGTGCTACTTTACTAAACGTTGATTTGATCTAACTTTATTTTAAATATTATTTCATACTCTTTTTGTGAAAAGCATATTGTATAAAATTATAAGAGCTATTAGTACTTAAATTATTATTATGATTCTTATTTAATGCATGAAAAACATTATAATATGTATAAACTCTTATAAATATAAGTTCGTATTTATTTATAGATTATTATCGTTGAAAATTAAATCTAAATAAAAATCTAACACTTTTCTATGGTAATTATATCACCTGATCTAATAATGTATGCACTAATATAGTATATACAAATTATTTCTATTTCACAAAAAATTAAAAATAAAATTAGTATAACAATTATACAAACAAAATGAATTAATAATAATATATAAAACTATGTATGTATTAATTATACATACATACATATATGTAAAATAAAATTGTATTATCGTACTCTGAATTACCTAAATATTATTTTTTTATTCATTAAAAATGAAAATATATTTGGAAAACTTGTATACAATATTATTTTCATTCGAAAGTAATCGTATTAAATTTAATTTCTATATGGGTTATTGTAATTGAGTATGTTTCAGAAAATGTTTATAACACAGCAAATAAAATTAGCAAATAAACTGATATTGTTACCAATATACATAAGTATAACATTTACGTTTTGTTCATATGTAAGAAGGGGTAGATTTAATAAATTGGAAATGAATTGAGGAAGATTTTTATATTTATTTAAAAACAAAAAAGTTTTAGATTGAGATTTAAATCTGTGAAAATCAATACAGAATTTAAACTGACCAAATTAAACATTATACTTGATCACGTCATATTTCATATATTTTAAAGTTTAATTTCTAAAAATTGTATATACGAAAAATCCCCAATAATTCGCCCTCATATTCTGATTTAATATATATCTAATTTATAGTACTTTTTAGAGAGAAGCTCTAAAAATAAAATTTTAGAAGTTTGATTTTAAGTATTAGGAGTAATTAAAAAAAGTAATATTCCTATTTTCAATTAGAAAACAGAACGCACTCCCATGGCATGAATATTTCGCAAAAATATTGAAAACATACTACATATAGAATATTGTTATATGAGAATCCGACTTTGATATTTATTTTTTAAATTGAGTACAACTTCTTTTAAATTAATTTGAATATTGCAAAGTTAGGGCAATGAAACAGTCAAAAATATTAACAAAGACATAAAATTTCTAAAGAAAAAAAATCAAAAACAATACCATTTAAATCGCATGTTCCATACTTAATCATTTCTACTTTTAACCAAATTTCAATCGCGTCACATTTATAAAAAAAAAATCTCAAAATATCAAAAAATGAAAAGAGTATCCTTAATAAAAAGCCTACCATTAAAAGTACCATAACGAAATATTGAATGGTCAATGTAAAAATTATTGCGTGTTGAAAAATTTATTCACCACAATAAACCTACTATACTATGTTGTATATCAAAATACTTATTTTCAAATATACACATATGATATTCTTATACACATACATTCATACTTTTATTACTTTTATTATAACAAATTAATTATTTAGAGGACAATAAACCTATTACTGAAGGTTGATTTTGTTTTTTGTTATTTTTAGAACCCATAAAAATCTGAAAATAATAATACATTGTATAAATAAATATGTTCATTGTATAAGGCACATATTTATACTTCTGTATATATATAAATTATGAATGCATGTGTACTTTTTAAATTGGAAATAATTTAACAACAATGGTATAAAAAGAAAACGGAGAAAAAAAAATTCGAATAAATCTAAACTTAAATAACAATAATGTAATTAATAAATAAAAAAGTGGATAACTACCTTATTATATATATATATACATAATATACTCATTTAGAATTTTATGTTATATTTATATTGTAATATGTTTATGCGTTTAAAATAAAGTTTGTTAAAAAAAATTAACATATAACGATAATAAAAACAGCAATAATTAGTAAGTATTCAAATTAAAGTTTATTATTACAAAAGATAACCGAATAAGGATTCTATAATAATGATCTTATTTGAATTACAAATTTATAACAAACACTATACGATAGTTACAGTGAGTCGTATTGTACGTACATTGCGAATAATTGTATGTTTTACAAAAAACAAAAGCCAGGGTCGCATTACACATATTTAAATTCGATCTCCCATTGTTCTGAATAAAATAAATAAACAAAAAATTATTTAAAATAATAGACAAGAAATTAACTAAATAATTAGATATAATTTGAAAGTTCTCAATTATCTAACTTTTGACACCGAAATGACTGTAGTCTCGCAAAAAAAAAGGCATTCAGTGTCGCAATAAATTTTTATTTACATCTTCATTTGTTTACTGAGATATTTTATTGAATTTTTGATAATTAGCAGTCCGACACTGACTGTTATGGTACAAGTAAATTAGTGTATATTGTATAATTTACATAATATTTAGTGCAAGGATTTTAATATATTATATACAATTTGAACGTATTTCGAAAAATCATTGAATAAAAGAAATTTCACGATAATTACTCTGAAATCGGGCAAACCAAAAATAAAATTATTCAAATGAATTCTGAATGGAAATTCTCACTGGAATTCCTTGCCTTCATGTGGTTTTATTCATGAGATTCCGGTAGAAATTTATACATAAAAAAAAAATTTACATAAATAAAATCGTAATTGAAATAAGAAACTTTTTGTTTTATTGTTTGTGTATTTTGTACACATATTAAAGTTAATTAATTCATAAATATAAAATAATCCTAAACAATATAAGCATTAAGAATTGAAATGAAATCGTTAATTACAAAAAAATTTCAATTAAGATTAGAAAACGTATAAAAAAATGGAAACACTTTATTATTAAGTTATGGGAATTTTAAACTCCAAATAATTATAAAACTTCGTAATATCTTTATTATTGTGTTCCGTTGCAACTTCAATAAAAATTTTGTAAATTTCAATTATTTCAATTTAGTCCTTTTGAATAATGGAATTGTTTTAGAAATCGTAAAAAGTAATCATAGTATACTGTTATATTTTGTATAAATGAAGTTCATAGTATAACAATTGTATAGCATAATCTGTATTTTACTATTTTTCAATATTAATTTACGCACACTTTTGAAAACAAATCAGGTTTTTTCAACTGGAACTGGTGAGTTTCATCGTATATGACTTGTAATATGGCATACAAATCAATTTAAAAAATTCAATTGAATAAATCTAACTCCACGTATTTTGTATTAAAACCTTCTTTGGGTGTTATTCTTTGAATGTAGTATATTATATTTTATGCATAAAAGCATTGTCGTATTTTCTGAGTGCCACTAGACAAATTTCTACTTATAATTGCGTACTTATGTTTTCTGTCATGTTACATTATTCTTTTATTTATTATTGAATACATTTTGTCAATTGTTTTATCAATTACGTTACACTTCAATTATATTACAATTATGTTACATTTTACATATTTACACCACAATTACATTATCTTTGAATATTGTAAAAAGCTTTTATATTGTAAAAGTGTAGGTTGTATAACATATAGTTTTAATTTATATTTCAACTATATATCTGTTATATATTTTATAAGAAGAACTAAATTTAATTAATTTCTATTTTTGCTTGTTTAGGATTTTTTTTAAACACACATTTTTCTTAAAATATTTTTCTATACTTTCAATCATTTAATTAATTATCTTTGATATTTTTGAGCCAAGCCATATTATAGACAAAAATAAAAATAATATTTCCAAAAATATAGCAAATTTTTTAATATACGTATAAAAGTTATATATTATGTAGATGTGAATACAGGGTGTAGATGTGAATTCTATATATGAAGGAAAAAGGAGTGTAAGTGAATGATTCTTTGACTTTACTTTTGATTCAAAAGAATCATGAAATGTAAAAAATTAAGTTTGCCTAACCATATTTTGTCCGTTTTGTAGTTACTTTGTCCATTTTCCATTTTATTTAGAACTTATTTTTTGTTAGACCATTGCATGGGTGGCGCGTGAGTGACGGCCGATGTTCCTCTCTCTTACTAATAAAGACTAATACTACTTCAATTTTTTTCAAAACTAGTATTTTGGGATGCATTTTTAGTTTTAAAATGCATTTTTTGGTTTTCTCTTGTAACGTTACGCAATGCGATTACTTATTTAACACCAAAGTTACTTTTCATTACCAATATGTTCTTCCTACTTTTTAATTTTTTTTTGCTAAATTTTCTCAATTGTTCGGTAAAATTATAAAAATACCCTGTAATACAAGTACGTATATATAAAGTGTGCATAATGCAAATATTAAATAAGAAGTTTTTTCAAGTCAAGATACCCAGACTCGTACAATTTATTTACCAGCTTACCAATTTATGTATATATACATAGTTTTTTCAGTAATTTATACAAAGTGGCACACACTTTTATATCTTTAAGTAAAATACAAAATTTAAATTCAAATTACATTCACACATTCATTTATTATGCAAGGATTGTGTTTGCTTTTCTCTTTTTTTATTTTTTATTTTTGTTTTACTTTATTTCTTATATTGTGTAACTTATTTTGATAAAATTCAGTTAATATACATACTTGAAATTTTTACTAAGAAATTATTTTACATAACCTTTAGTTCTTCTTATATACTCGTATATAGGAAAAATATTTGTTATGGGGACTTATAGTGTATTTACGCATTTGCGTATGTCCGGATGAAGGATAAAATGAAACTGATATTTTAAAAATATTATTATCAAAAATTTTTATCAGAAAAAAAAGCAGTCTATAAAAAGATATTAAGAAAATAAAATTTAATATTTGTGAATATCTAATTTTTAGATACTTTCTAGTTTATGAAAGACAGATTACGTGAGATTTATTTTAAATGGCAAATTAGTGGACAGCAGCTTACAATATTAAAAAAGAAATTTTTGGCTGGATAGTGAATACTTATATTTTAGCAAGTAATACAAAATTAACCAAATTATAAAATTAAGATTCGGACAATCATTAAGTAAATGGCAACATTTCTAGTAGTAATGGAACATCTATATTTACGGAAAATTACTCTAGAAAACAGTTAAAACTAAATTAAAATTCATCAAAATTTATTATTAAATTGAACGCTGTTTTAAATAAGAATCTTATTATAAGTATAAATAATATCTAACATTATTAATCTAACTTAAATACTTGAAAATTTGGTATTAATTTTCCATATAAAAATATCTGGCCATCTACCGGAACAAATGCACCAATAAATTCTTGTCTCAATTATTCCTTTATGTGGACTGGTTAGATGGTATATAAATAGGTGATATATATTAAGAATATATAAATGTTATGTGTTTACAATACTAGATCGTTTAATCGAACTCTAAACATTCCTTTAATTCAAGTAAAAATTGCATACTTCCTGGGGTGTACTCCTAATATCGCTGTGTCTTTATTACTGAAGGGCACTTTCAAATTTCTTTTCAATTTCTAAATTATAATTTAGAATTTTAGGTAATCCAAATTTCATTTAATCAGATTTGTGATAAATGCATGGACCGTATGATTAAATATCTTTAACATTTCATTTCCCTTCATCTCTCAAACTAATCACGTATCTTTATTTTTGGGTTTAAAATTTAAGAAGCAAATAGTCAAAAATTATTTTTTGAAGAATCTAATTTCGAACACAAATTTTTATATTGTTTAATTAAACAATTCAACTTCGAAATGCTTGCTCCAATATTTTTAGTCTTTTACCCATAATTTCTGAATATTAATTAGCACTTTTCCAAAAAAAATTTTGAAAAAAAGTGCTTATTAGTTTCACTCTGTCCGTCCGTCCGTCCGACCGTCCGTCCGTCCGTCCGTCCGTCCCCGTCCGTCCGTCTGTCCGTGTGTCTGTTTACAAAACTTCTACACCCTTGAAGATAGAAAGCAGAAATTTTGTAAGTACATAGATCTTCACTAGAAAGTAGAAACTTATTTCCGTAGAACAAAATTTTTACCTATCTCCTCACCTCTAGAAGTTATAACCCCCCAAAACCCTAAAAATGGCCTTTTTTAACTATTTGTTGCAATAAAACCATAAGCGTTTTTGAAATTTTGCAAGCGCATAAAGACAGCGGCTTGCTTCCCCTAGCGCGGTATACTATAGTTAAAATTTAGAAAAACAAAATGGCCGTTCAAATTTACCGTTATCTAAAGTCCATTTTTTCCATATTTTTGATTTCGTTTTTCTTCTAGACCCCAGCCTGTACAAGCTTGAAATTTTAGGAGCCCTTAGACATTAACAAATAGTTTATTTCGTTGGAAGAAAATTTTTTTCCATCTCCACCCCTGCTCAAGTTATCGCCTCTTGAAATTTGTAAAATTTGAATTTTTGACACCTTATATTTCCGAAACCGCAAGCTTTTTCAAATTTCTACAAACAGAAAAAGTTAACGGTAAATTCCATGATATTAAAAAATATAAATATTTTTCTTAACTCACACAATTAACCCTTAAAATCGAGCATTATGTTAACCCCTCTTTATAATAATTTTCGCTTTATTTAAAAGACTGCATGAATGCATCATCCTAAATATATGCAATCCTAGGAATAGCTTTGAATATGAATGAAAATAGTTTTAATAGTGTGATAAGTATACATAGACTGTATTTAAAAGCAGAATTTTGACTAGTTGAAGGGAAAAGTGCTACAATACAAACCATTGGTTTGGCCCAACTTTATTTTTTTATGTATTTCTTCCGTAAAATTTCTGAAACAGGAATAAGTTCAGCAATAAAAAAATTATACCTAATGTTTTTTAACCTCTAATTAATATTACATGTTTTTTTTTCTATAAATTTGAAAGACAATACTTTTTAAAAAGTTAATGCTGTCGTGTATAATAGTACGAGAAAAGCATTAGTTGAATAAATTGTTTTCAATTCAAAAACTAGTAAAGAATTCATTTTATATTTAAGATTATTTGAACAATTAAAATGTTATATAAGTGAATTCTGTCGGTGCTGTGCAATTTATTGTTGCACAACTATTTTGCATTTTTTCTTCAAATTTCTACAGAATAATGTATTGCGTCATATTCATCTGTTATTCTATATAGAGGAAAAAAATTGTTAACAAAATTAAATTTCATTTTTTTGACAAAGACCTTGCGGGAAATCGTCTATATGAATTTTAAAATTCATATGAAAAAAGTTTAAAATTAATGAGAAAAATATTCATTTTGAATAATATTCTCTATGAATATAGAAAAGTTTCTAAGTCATTAATATTGCTATCACAATACTTTTAATGAAACATTGTCAAGAAATATAATTATGTACGTTTACACATACATTCATATATGCTAACATACATTGTTTGCTAATTCTTGGGAGAAATTCTTTCTGGTTGAGAAATTTTTTTAAAATAAAATTTTCTAACTGAAAAATGGAAAACACAATAAAAATTATGAAAAATGAGAAGAAAATTAATTTTTTTTTTTTGTTTTTTGAAAAGGACATGGTTTAACATGCATTCCTGTCAAGTCTTATTCAACAAAAAAACAAAAAGCAAGTGGAAAAAATTGTATTTATACTTGCATAGAGTTTAAATTTTTTCTCATTCTATGATAATAAAATTCAATTTCCGTATTAAATGTTTTTCTCTCATTTTTAAAAACAAATATCAAAAAATTTTTGGAATTAAGCCAAAATTTTGTACTTCCGATAGAAATGAAATCTGGAACATTAGCAACAGAATAAGTTTTTATCTGAGTCATTTAGTAGAAAAAAAAGTCGTGAATAAGCACACATTTTAGAAAGCAATCCATGTATGCATATTCAAATACATATTAGCAATAATATAAAGGTGCAAGGAAGTTTTACCAAATAAGCTTTACAATATTCATTCATTTTAGAAAGTTTTTGTACCTAAAATAATTATTTCAATTACTTAAGTAAAATAAAAGGCTCTGCAGTTTAAAATTACAATTTCTTACATTTTAACAGTAAAAAATTTCAAAGTGCTTGCAAAATTATGAATTTCGTTTGATTTGTGCAATTATTTATTCACTTACTTCATATAATTAAAATTTGCAACCTCTCTAAAGTCCGGTATAGCAAGTAAATTTCAATCGATATTAATTTTATCAAAATTTTCAATACATTTTTCCGATTAGAACAAAATAGCATTATTGAATTTCAAATGGAAAATTCAAATTCATCTTGGAACGAATTCAAATTTGTGTAATATTCAAATAATAATAAAAAATGTTTGTCCAATAATTTTGTATAAACACAACTATAAAATGAAATTTCTTATTACTTTTTAAGGACGTATGCCAAAAAATTTCACGTTACCATATGGAAGAACAACAATAATAATTAATAAACAAAAAAAAAAACAGTTTAAAACACAATTTTTTTCATAATTTTTTCATTTTTCATTCTTTAATAAAACTTTTTTAAGATAAATTTTTTTTTTATCTCTGCTCCTTTTTAGAAAATTCCGTAAAAATTTCTCGTTATTTTCCTATTATATTTTTCTATATCATTTAACTAACAGTCACTGTTCTAGAAATTATTAAATTAATTTGGAATTATTTATGTACACCCTTTTCATTTCTCCATTCCTCCTATACCATAGAATTTTTTAGTACGCCACTGACTTTTCAAAAATAAACAGAATATCCCATTAAATGAATTGGAAATAAAGAGAATTTTTATATGTAAAACAAAAAAAAATAATTTTCATACTTACACTGAAAAAAATTATTGGTTGTTTTTTTGGTTAAAACTTTTATACTCCATGGTAACTTAAAATTTCTTAAAACTTCCAGTGCCAACTAATTAAAATTTCTTAAAGCTTTCATATCCAAATATTTAAAAATTTAATCCTTCAATTTGAACATTACTTTCTTACTAATTAAATTGCATTAAATTTCGGAAACCTGAAAGAAATATTTTTATACGTTTCCTTTGTTCACTCCTAGAAGGAGCATAGGGCTAGTGCATGATTTCTCATGCACTAGTTTCATAGCGTCATAGGGTTTAACTAGGTAGGTGACTAGCCTGCCGTAGTTTTTATTTATATATTAATTATTCGAGGTTATTAATATTTACTATTTATTTTTCGTAGTTTTTTTTTTTTTTTAATATCGAATATTAGGAATATTGGAAAATTACTTGTATAATATTTTTATTAGTATTGTATATTAAGTTATAATAATATTGAATATAATTTTTATAGTGACCTGACCGGGGTTTGAACCCGAGACCCTTCGGTTAAAGGGCCGGTGCCATAACCACTGCACCAATGGTCAGATATTTTTATACGTACGAGTATTAAAATGATCTCAGTATAGAGATGCTAGCGTTTTACTAAATAAGCTTACGTCTCAGTTCTTGACTCGCTAACCAGTCTATATGCATTACAAAATTGAAACTGCAAGTAGTATATTTATATTACAGCCTTATAGTTTAAATTCGCTACTAGAATTAAGTTTTTTTAATGCAAAAGAGTTTTATATAAAAATTTTTTGATTTTTCGGTTTTACAACTAAGCAGTTTCAACTCAAATATGTTTACAAAATTTTTATTTTAAACTTTAATTAAAATTTTTTACTGTGTATTTTTCGTGTTTTCTTTTTTTTTTTTTTTGAATTTTACTAAAAAAAGAACATAAAAAAAAGAAATTTTCAATGTAAAAAATTCCTTAATGACCTTTATTTTAGCCATAGTCACTAATGGGGGTACAAAGCTCCTAGATATTATAATGATGATATTTTTTTTTTATTTTGTTAAAATTTTCCATAGTAATAGACGAAAAAAGGGTCCAATGTCGCAAAACAAAACAAAAATAATAATGATTAAAAGCAGGCACTGGAATTTAATATTAACAGATGTGGCTGTGGTACATAAAGGATGATAAATTTTTTAAGTACGAAAAAGAAAAGAAAAGCCCAAATAGAAACAAATGAGGGTCCTTTTTTGTTGTTTTTATAAAAAATCTTTTACTTTTGCCAATTTTTTTCCTTTTTTTTTTACTGTTAATAATAAAATGAAGAAAGCAATTTATTTCATAAACAACTTAAAATATTCCGCCAAGATTTTGTAGTTTTGATTTCTTATACATATTATATGTGTATAACTATCACATACAAGCTTGTATCTGGCTGTTAAAGAAAAATTACTGATTTTTTGCTAGAGTGGTAATAAAAAGATTAATAGCGTGATTATTAATGCTTAAAAACAACCGTAAATAGAAAACAAAATAGAAATTAATCATAAAATTTTTGCATTATATCTATAAATATTATAACAATTGCAAGAATCGATGAACAGGTAAGGGCAAAAAAAAACCAGAATTTCAAAATAATATAAGGCTTATTGCCAACCCAATAAAAGATCTCGAAAAATTCAATTATCTCGACAGTATAATATCAATAACCGAAGGGGTCAAATAAGACATAAAAAATAAGTTGAAACTGGCTAAGGCAGCATTCGGCAGATTACGGACCATCTACAAAACCTTCACATTTATTCAGAAATACAAAATTAAGAATATTCAGCACATGTGTGAAATCAGTTCTGCTGTATGGCTCCGAAACATGACTAGCAAAAAATCAATACACAAACAGAATATACGTATTCATAAATAGAAGCCAAAGAATTATCTGCCGAATATTCTGGCACAGACAAAGAACTAACACAGACCTCTGGGCTTTAACACAACAAAAGCCTATAACAAGAGTAATAAGAAAGAAAAATTGGGAAAGAAAAAGGTCACACATTACGCCGTCACATGAAACAATTGCAAGACAGGTATCGAAGTGGAACCCGCTAGGGAGAAGAAGTAAATAAAAAAATCTTCGGTAGCAAAAACTTCAAACTAAATACTAAAAATGTTCTCATGAACCTTCTGCTTTATAACGCACCTTAAACTTTCATTTTTTTAATTATCAAGCTAGGCATATAAGATTGATTTTTGTTATAGTCTTATTTTTTCCAACGAACTCGGCAGTGGCGAATGAATTTATTTTACGCAATTGCAATATTCTTGCTTTTTTCATAATAAGCCTATTAATAAGGCTTATTGGATCATAATAAGCCTATTAATCAAAAACTTTTATGAAAGTAATAGTTAAGGTTTGAAAACAACATCAAGAGTTTTTGTGATTAGATTTTATTAATTTAAAATTTAAACATTTTTCATGACCTACCATAAAATTCACAAAAATAATGCTAAAAATAGAACCAAATAACTCGGAATTATGTGAAAAGCCTATAATGACAGTGATAATTAAAATCTAGTAAAAGGTTACAAAAAAGGAGAAAATAAAGCACGTAATGTTAAAAAAATTTTTTTTTTACTCATTAAATACCAATAAAAAGTGTTTTCGAAGAAGGAGCAATTAATTACTGTGTAAAAACAATTTACGCTTAATAAATTTCTAACCGGAATTTCAAAAAAAAAAGAAATCGGATGAATTAATCATTATAGGTGCTAAAATATTGGCGAGAGATTACGATATAACATAATTAACCCATTCTCGACATTCTGTTCTATAGTTTTGTCTATTTTTTAGAAAAATTCAAGAAAAAATCAAGAAAATTCACCGAAATTAAGTAAGATCAAAAACTCAAATTATTTGTAATAAATTTGTGTATAAACTTTTTGTTGAAAATTTTCATATTCATTTTGAACCTTGCAATTAATTTCCTCAATATTATAAAATATAATAAATAAAAAATAATATAAAAACTAAAATTCGAATCTGAGTTGTGTAATTAATTTGTAAATTAACGAATAAAATCAATGCTTTCAATATTATGAAAATACAGAACTTTATGTAAAAATATATTAAGCAATAGGGTAGAACTCCAAAAGTCGACTTAACACAAACTGGAAGTGTTGAATTGAGTTTTCATCTAAATTTTTTCAATTCACTTGAATTCATTGACTTGAATTTAATTAACATTGTTTTATATTGAAGTCTGAAAATGGCCCGCAAATAAGTTTCTAAATATGAAAAAACTAAATAAAAGCAATAATTTAAATTACTTCGAGTATATAAAATTTTCCAAAAGTGACTTTTAATGCTTGAATCCTTGAACACATTAAAATGCTTCTGGAGTTTAAAGAAAAATTTGTAGAATTTAAAAGTACTAAATTTTGCTCCAATATTATGAAAATTACATCTTGATTTTAAAATACATATATTTACCTATTTTCTGAATATAAATTCTAACGTACGAAGTGAGTTTATGATTACATAGTAATATATATATGTATGAATTTTTGTAAAAGAAAATATTGCTCTATAAATTCATAACATTAAAATGACAAAACCAAATTATTATTAAATTTATTTTTATCAAAAGGCTGAAATGTCTAATATCCAAGCATTTAAATTCATAAAGTTTAATTTTTAAAGGTTGATTATTGTTGACGATATGAAAGAGAATCCTATTTTATGAATGACTCGGGGCTATTTACGTTGTATTTTTTTTTATGTTTATTATCGAAAATGTTTATTTTTTCTTATTTGATTTTGTATGGTTACGTTTATTTTTGAAGCCAATAAAAATTAATGAGTTCAGAAAATTTTTAACCTCTCATGACCTTTCTAGAAATATTTTTAACCAGTTTTGTTTTTTATTATTTCAATTTCTTTTTCTTTTTAATTTTCACTAGACATAAAACTGACTTGAGTTCTTCTCTATAGCGTTGCCCAACTATTTTAACAAACTTGGATATTTTTGCTGAAAAAAAATCGAACACCTAAAATATGAAAGAAAAGTAAAATTATAGTAAAAATCTTATTCAATTTGTAAGAAATTTCGTATCCTTATTATTTTAAACCTAATTTAATTTTTAACTTAAACAATTTTAAAAGATAATCCTAGTAGATTAAATCTTACATAAAAAATAATTATTATCTTAATAAAAACGTACTTATATACAAATGTAATCTAACTTTATGTATTATAAAAAATAATCCTTGAATTGAATTCTTTCCAATCTTTCACCTATTTTGTGCATAATTTCATATCATCATAATTGT
The DNA here is from genome assembly GCF_029603195.1 of Condylostylus longicornis. Lineage (NCBI taxonomy): Eukaryota > Metazoa > Arthropoda > Insecta > Diptera > Dolichopodidae > Condylostylus > Condylostylus longicornis. The sequence continues at coordinate 2,187,330 of NW_026577984.1, forward strand.
AAAGAATATTATGGTTATATCAAATGTTATATCATTGTATTGCATAACAGTATACACGTGTCTTGTACATTAATATAGATACATTAAAATTTTATTATACTTTATACCTTTACCTATATCATATTTTATTTTTATATGAACATATAAAAAAAAGTATAATATGTGGTGGAAGGGTAGAATATTTTTCAATAGCCATGGTTAATTTATGTTACGTAATTATGAAAAAAGAAGAGTATTTTCTATTAAAAAAAAAATCATATTAAAGAAAATTTATTAACAACTATAAAATGTGCATTTATTTTTGTTAAATAATAATGTTACGGTTAATGTGTTATACAATATGGTTAATTGCACATTATGTAAGGAGAAATTTCAAAATTAAATGAATTTTTGTTTTTTAAATTAAATTATTTTTCTCCTTATAATTTAAACAATTTTTATTTTATATTATTTAAGAAATCTACTTAAAAGAAATTGTTTTGTTTTCTATTAAATTTCTCTTAAATAATAAAAACCTAAACAGTATAATTAATTGCATTTTGTGTATAAGCAGTAAAATCGTTGAGAATAATATTATATAATTAAATTAAATTTAATTGGTTTTGTGTTGTGTTGAGGATGCAAGAAAAAAATACAATAAGTCAATTTCATTATTCGAAGTCATTAATTTATATCGAGAATGGAATTAATAAAATATTTAATTGAATTAGTGCGATTAAAAAGATAATAATATAATTTTATTCATATTCTTATAACAAAGGCAAGACCGTTCCTACCCCCTCTACCCTCTACACCTACATGAGTATTCGTTCAAATGTTTAACAAGTAAATTAAAAGAAAATCAATTAAGATCAAAGATAAGAGAAATGCAGTCAAATAACTCATTACAAAAAAGCACATTTCGTTTTAGCTTCATATAACATTTATGGCATAACTTACAGCTATATAAAATGAAAAAAACACTCATTTCCGGTTTAATTTTGTTATTGATATATAATATTGCATACATTTAGGAGTAATCTTTAAATAATTTTAAATCATTTTTAAAAAAAAGGTGTTCTGTTAACACCTGAATCAGTGAATTAGATTGTCAGTTTTGTCTACTATATTTACACCTACAGTTTTAGATAAAAATTTGTGAAGCTTTTCACGTCGCCTAAAAAATTAATGTGACAATCAGATATTTTAAAGCACTTTGCCGATAATGTATGAATTATGATGACATAAAATTTCACTTTAGGAATTTTCAAAAAAAAAAATTTCTTTTTGCTATGAGAGATAAAAGTATAAATTAATCATTTTTGGAATGACATTTGTCTGCCTACACGAATGTTCCGAAGTAGCTTCATGTATCCTGAATTCGGCCAAAGAAAATTTGATGAAAATTTATTCTGAGCTTACTACTCATGATAATTTTTTACATACTAAAGCATATAAAAAACATCTATACCTAAATGTCAATCTAACGAACATCACTAATACATACAAATATACTAGATATGTAATGTATAAGTAACTTACATAGACGTGACATTTTAAGATCAATACGGAATATTAGTTTTTTATGTAAAATCTATAGTCCAAAATGTTTGTTCTTATAAAGATGAAATTTTAAACAGTATACATACATATGTATGTATTGGAACAGAATTAAAAAAATAAGCCTTTTCATAAACTCAGTTTGGCGCGACATGTACTAAAAACTAAACTATATTTGCGTTCATAAACAAATGTTGATATAAACGTGGCTATACTTTCGCAATATAACGAAATGAGCAGCGCATTTAAGTTATATGAACTGTTATTAAAATATATATACATATTTATAATATTAAATAGTTAAGAATATTGCCTATTCATCAAGTTATGTTTTAGCAGTATTGCGTTTTGCATTTAGTTACGATATGACAATATTGCGTTTATGGAAAATATAAGAAAATCAAAAACTTTCACAAATCTTATTAACGTGGTTGTCCCATATTGAATGGAAATATGATTCAAATAATCTTTCTACTAAATTAAAAGCTAATAGCTCTATAAATCAATTTACTAACTCACTACTACATACAAAAAGATATGTAACCAATACATAATATGTAGTACATACATACATAAAATAAATATGCTCGAAATTGTATTTAGACCGAATTGCAGAATGCATTTGAATCCCGCATCTAATTATTATTTATAATTAAATCAATATTTTAATTCTTTTTAAATATTTACTTTACAATTATAATAATTAACATTTATTAAAATTTAATTAGCATTTGTCGCAGCCCATGCCTAGCTATATCGATTTTGAATTTTAAAATAATTCAATTTTTTGTTTTTTTTTTTTTTTTAATAAAACTCTGCACATCCGGAGACGCAAACATTTTTCTATATTATTTTGTGTAACAATAAAAAAAAAGTTAATTTTAATGAAATTTTCATTTAAAATTCTACGCAAATTCTCTACACAAACAAACAATGCAAGCTTTCATTATTGTAAACAAACGTGCAATTTTATTGATTTTCTTTTTCCGATGAAAAACAAAAAAAAAAAAAACAAATAGAAAATTATCTACTACTTCCTCTTTTTTTTTTGTAAATTGAATTTGGTTTTAATTGTAAAATGAGCAGATGGTTAAATAACAACAAAATGGGGGAAAAAAATTGAAAAAAAATGTTTTTTTTCAGACTTATACCCTGCACCTTCGTAAAGGGTATTTTAAGTTATGGGGTTTTGTAACTACTTGAAGATGTCGTCCGCTGTATGAAAAACTACATTAATTCTTGTTCAACGTAAAATTCTGCGTTGATTTAGACTATGTCCGCCAGTCCTATCGGAAGAAAACGAATAAAGCAATCGACGCAAATTTTCACATTTGTTTCTTTTCGGCCAAGAACGGTAACTATTGTTATTGGACCAATTTGAAAAACGGATTCGGATACTTAAAGATTTATTTTAAATATTCCAAAAGAAATATTAATATCAAATATTATAAGAGTGTGTTCAATCTACATTCTAAATAAGTTCTAAAAATTTTAATGCAATGGCTACACTGTTTCAGGTAGCTGCCATACAGCTCCAAAATAAATTTTTAAATATTTAGTAAAATAATTAAGTCAAATTCATGAAACTTTGCTGTCGTGTATCCAATTATAGGTCACATATAATCCCGAAGCTTTGGTGGAATTACTTGACAGATTCCATTAATAGTCATACAACAATGAAAGATAAATCTAAATATATCAAAACCAAATTTTTATACCAAGATTTTCGAGATTCAGGGAATAATTCAGTAGTTAATTTGTTTTTGATTTTAAAATAAATTGAATTTTATTTTTTTTTTTAATATTTTTTACACACTATCTAAAAAAGGTCATTTTAAAATATTTTTTAAATTATTGGAGCCATTTGATTTTTTCGTAATATGAAATATTAACATTATTTTAACGAAATTGTAGTTCTACAATCACGTATAACTTTATCATATCAACGTAAACCATTAACTTAAGAAAGAAACTTTCCTGCGGCATAGAAAAAATTAATTTATTTAGGATGATTTAAATTTATATGCAAAACTTTCGAATCTTATTTAAATATTTCAAATATAGTTTTAAAAATTCTAACAAATATTTTATTAATGTATAAAATCTTGCTTATAATTTCAAATATTGTAAATTGGGCTTATAAAACCTATTTGTGTGAATGACCCAGTAATTAAAATTTCATTATAAATAAAAAGATAGTCATATATACTTCTAGTATTTGTATTAAGTATAACCTCAATTAAATTTTCTACCTTTAAATCCATTATAAAACTATTCAAAATAATTTTAAACCCATTCAAAACCATTTAAAAAAATTTTCATTTTATTTATACTAAAATAACAAAATGAATAATAGCTATAAAATATTTTTGAATTCAAAGAGAATAGTGGTAAAACTACACCAAATACAGTCATATACAACAGGTCAAAAAATTTAATATTTAGAGAGCAATTCTCTTTAACTATAGAATAGAGAATTAATTAAATTCCTGTAATCTAGGATAAATTCCTTTTTCAATTTAAAATTCTTTTTCAAATTTTTAATATGATTTTTTGTTAAAATATGAAATTATTTAAGTTTCCCTCTTTTCTTTACGTACTTTTAATATAATCTCATTTGTATACACATATAAAATAATGAAAAAATCTAGTTATACGCCATCCGTATTAAATGATGCTCACACTTGAAATATTTTTATTAAATCTTTATAACAGAATTCATTTTAATCCTGTCACGTATTAATTTTCTTTTATTTTGTTTTAATTGTAAAACGTGTAATAAATTTTTAATATAAAACCATTTATCTTTTGACTTTGACTAGGTTCCAAAAAATTTCCAATTCCTATTCCAAAAAAAACAAAACAAAAAAGGCACAAAAACCTTTTAAATTTGCAAGTAAATGTAAATAGAATTTTCCATAAATCTTCAAGTATCAGGCACTCATTTGAAATATGTATATTTCAGTTTTTACTTTTATATTTTGGCTTTTGTCTCTAAACGAGCAAAAAAACACAAAAATATAAATGTAATATATATAAATTTATTTTACATGTATACAATTTTTCTTACAAAAAAATATTTTACATTTTCATATAAAAAAGGGAAACACGTTATAAATAATTGTATGGTACGTATCGTGCCTATATACAGACTTATATAGTACATAATAATTGTGTTATTTGTGATCACCTTGAACTTAACCGAAAATAAAAGAAAAAAGAAATCTATACATAGGTGTATAGTGTATGAATTTTCCACATATGCGATGAAAAAAAGTTCATTAGTTTGCGGAAATTAATTGTACAATACAAACGGAAGACTTAAAAGATTTGATATCAAAAACAAAAATAAAACAAAAAGGAAAACGATAGAAAAACATTTATACAAACATAAAAAATAATGGGGGAAAAATGAAATGGAAAAACAAAATTTCCATCCGATTCCGTATAAATATGCGATATGTGCTATAACTGTACATAGAAAATGAATAAAGGTAAAGAAATAACAAAAGTAAACTGGTGAATCATTTATATCGTAAATATGTATGTATTAATGTATAATGAAATGGGAACGAAAAACAAAAGCTTTAAAATTACGTAATTTTTTATATATTCAACATCCGTTGGAGAACTAGTTTAATATGTAGTATAATTAGTAGTAAATTTAAGTACATAAGAAAAACCATTTTCATACATTTGTCCTGAAATTTTCAAATGCAAATTTTTCAACTCATACTTATTCAAAAAGTTGTTTAAATAATTTTTGGCTATTTTATAAAATGTTGAAATGATCAAAATCAAAATCAGGATGCAAGGATTCACTTAAAAAATCTGACATAATCAAAATTTTAAACAGCGAAGAGCAAAGATTTAAATCTGTTGTCAAGTCGCATTTCAATTATAAAAAAATGTTGAAGTGCTGCTTTGAAATTGCATCTTTATTTCGTGCACCGCCATTTAATTACATTGAATGCACATGTATATCTTAAAACACATAACTGAAGACTACAGTCAAAATTATGATAATTTACATTATACATATCTCAGAGAGCATATGTAAACACATTAAACCAAAACATATTTTTTAAACACAAAAGAAAGGGCTTTGGTAATCTTGAATTTAAAAGACAAATTTTTAAATAACCTTATGTCGTGCGCACAAGATATAGCAAAATTGTAATTGCTCCAATGCAAATATGTGACTTTTAAAACCATGGCTGGCCGTCAATCTATATAGAACATACGCTGTTTTACAAACAAGAATTCTTAAAGAATGTATGATAAGCTACAATCAATTCAAATGTAAAACTTAACCTGAAATGAAAATTTTTCCAGTATGGTTGTTAATGTAGTATAATATGAATTAGAAAAAAATAGGACGTATACAAAAATCTGCTTCAAATCCTTTATAAAATCTTTTTTTTTCCTTTACGTTTGTTTGCAATTAATGAAATATGAAAAATTCATTTAAAAATATTTTTTTTTGATTAAGTTCAAGGCCATTTCATCAATGTAATAATCATTTTGTTTTACATATAACATAACAGAATAAATTTGAAACAAAAAAAAGGAATGTTCTTTTAATACTCAGTAATTTTATTAGACAACAAAAATCATTTATATTCTTTTAAAATGTTTTCCAAATCTTGAGATTGCCCCTACAAAAACTATTTGTTATAATTGCACGCAAAAATATCTGTACCTAATGTTATATACCATTTTGTATCTATTAATATTTTCCTATGTATTATGAGTGTATCCGAAAAATGTATATATTTGCAATACTCTTATCCATGTCATTAATTAAGAAAATCTTTCCAATTTAGAAATTAAAATTTAAAAAAGTTGAACAAAGACTATAATGCTCACTATGAAACTCTAAACATTTCATTATTTTGGAATTCTGAATTTCAAATAGGTTTTGGAATTAGGTAAATTAAAATTTTAGGAAAAAGTTGTTATTTTTTTTCTATTTTAAAATCAATTTTCTTCCTCCGGAAACCAAAAAATCTAATAAAAACAAAAGTTGAAATGAATTTGAAAAATTTTTTGAAATTCAATTTTATAAAAATAAAATTTTAGTATTTTAATTTCTAAAAACTTTGGTTAAATCAAAAAGAATATTGTAAAAGCAAAACAAAAATTGGTTTTAAATTTCTATATGCAGATATGAAAAAAAAATTTATTTAATTAATTATTATTGCTTGGATAACCTTTAGAATTCTAATTAGTAAAATTGTAAAATAAAACTATGGTAACAGAACAACTTACAGAAATTTAATATAAAATTAAATAATAACAAACGTACGTAATTATTATGGATTAATTAATTTACATATATTGTTGCATTTTAATTAAGTACTTGAGCTTATTATCAAAGAAAAGAGTAATTTTATTCCTCTTGGAACTCTTAGTATCTAAGAAATAAATAGGTCGGAATAAATTACGTCAATAATTATTATTTAACCACAATCAAATTTAATAACATGAAACTTTAATTCCTACTTTATTTACTTTTGTTACTATACAAATCCATGATCAGTAAGTTATTAGGATAGTAGATAATCACTTTATAGGCAAAAAAACACTATTCCCGAAAATATATAAAATTCCAGTTGCAACAGTACGTCTTAAATATAAGGACCACACAGTCAATTCAAATATGAATCAAAAATTTTCATAATTTAAGCCCTCTGCAAACGCATTTACTATTAGAATTTCTATTCTACAGTATACAAAATAGATTGAATAGGGTATTCCTCTGATTATAACAATTTCATCTTTTTAGAAAAATTTTGATTTTAATGTTAGCATGTAATGTTAGCTTAACTAACCGGCGACAACAACAATTTATTGCTCCCAAACTGAGAGTTCATATAACGATAAATCATATATAGATAAATAATCTTCGACTAACTTAAAAAACGTAAGACCTCAGCTATTTGACTATGACCTCGACTTTACAATCCTGGCTTATAAAAGTACAATAAAAATTTTTTAATTTTGTAATAAAAATAAACTCATATATCCCTATATCAATGTTAAAATAAATCAAGGACAATGATAAAACAATGTTTTTTTTTTCTTTTTGTGAAAATAGTTGTATGCCATAAAGAAAATTTTAACAACAATAATATGATAACAAAAATACATCAACAGTTTTTTTCTTCATAATAAAATCAGCTCATATGCAATGAAAAATTATTTGGAACGAGCTAAGGAAGTTAAAAGAGAAAAATAATTTGAAATTTTTTACTATCACATAAAAAACCTTATACTACATACGGGATCTCCCATACTTAACATTATTAACAAATATACAATGAATATAGACATACATACAAATATAATTCACAAATATATTATGTAAATACAATCCTTTTTCTTAAAATAATTAATAAGGATACCATCACACACAGTACAAATATAATAAAAATGTTTTACATGTTTTTATTATACAAAAAAATTAAATTTAATATTTATAAAACGCTGTTTAAGCATAAATTTCATTTTATTTTTTCTCTATACATAAATGAAAGGAATTTATGAAAACAAAAAAAAATAAAAAAACAAAAAGAATAATTTTTTAATTGTTGCTATTTATAATTAAATGAATCAGGTTCCATAATGGATCTTGGTACCGAAAATTGTTTTTTTTTTCTCTGTTCTACGGAACATGAGCATAAAAATTTATCAACTTATTGTTTTAAGTACGAGAATAGAAAAATAACTTTTTAATTAAAAAGACAAATTGGTATGAATAAATCTTGGTATACATTTTGTGTAGTACAAAATTTTTCTATCATTTTTTAAAATTAAATTTTTAATTTAACAATTATAAATGAATAATTTGTTCACATAACATTAATTTAATAAAAAAATATGAGCTTTAACAATCCATTATCCTTGCAATTTAATTCAATTTAATTTAATTTTTTTCACATTCCATTTAAATTTTAAAGAACAGAAAATCAAATTTAACTAGGAATCCCACACAAAGATTAATACATATATCAATTATCTTATGTGGGTTAGGTATACCACATAATTGCTTGGAAAAGTTAAAGTTACAGAAGAAAAATTTACATGCTGCCCACATTCAATTTTTTTTTTAATGTATTTTATTAATTATTCAAATGTACGAGTAGAGACAGACAAAATATCAAATGTCATCTTTATTATTTGCAATGATTTCACTCAAAAGAATAATATTCATTGGTTAACTATGATATCTAAAGCAAAAATAAACATTTACCGGACATACAAGTTACGAATTTTGTGTCAAAATTCGTTTAAAAAAAAATAATTTTATTTCGATTTTAAAATTACTTTTATAATACGTTTTATTTCTTTAAGATTACTTTTACAATACGTTTTATTTCACAACACTAGGTTAAAATTTAATATAACTTTACAATTAAATTTTAAGACTATTCTAAGACTTTAAAGCTTAGTTCAATTAATGTCTAAGACTATCTAAGACTAAATTCTTAATCTAAATGTTACCTAATTTATAGTATAAAATTTGCTTATTTAGCAAATTTAATTTTATGTTATTTTCCTAACTAAAAATTTCTCACAGTACAGCGTAGACATGTCGTCAGCACTTTTTGTGGGAACATATTTTTGCGTTAAGAAATTCTCATGCTGAAATATGATGTTTGCTGGAAACGTATTTGAACATGTTTTAATATTAATATTCAGCGTAGAAGAATTCTCACGATGAAATATGTCTGATGAAACATGTTTGAACTTGTTTTAACATGCCCGCTATTTGATCCCTCGTTAACTCTTCCCCCTCTAAAGATCTACGTCCCGTAGATCAACGTTGAGTTTGGTAAGATTAGTAGCTAAGTCCTTAGGGGTGATCTCTGCTACGAATGTCCTTTCTGTTTGTGTCTTTTTCTTCTTGAAAATTATTATCGCTATTATAATTAGAACTACCGCAATGGTGATAACTGAGTTGATTGATGTTGTGATATTGTTTGACGTGGCTAGTTGCTGCACCTTTCTTATATTGTTCTGTTGTAAATCATGAAGATACTCCAAATTGAGTTTCCTATTTGCCTGGGTTAGATTTGTTTGAAGGAACGCTGGTAGTACCTCTGGAGATCTTACTTCGTTGTTGGTGAACGTAAGTCCCTTAATGCGTATAGTATCGTTGGAATATTGTAGGAGAAAACTTCCTGAGAGCTTCCTTGCAGTAGAGGTGGTTATAACATCTCCATGGAAATTGGATAAGAAGATCATATTCTTGGTAATTTCCTCTATTATTTCTTTCCCATTGTATTGAAAATCACATCTTGCATTAAATCCCCTGATGAGTTGCGTTACGCAATGTCCGGGTTGCAACGCTGTCAGTCTGTTTTTCTTGCAAATGGTAACATCATTAAAGTTTTCACACTTGCCTATTACGCCATAGATTTCCTCGTTAACGAGCAGTTCTTCGTACTCTAGATATACCTGACTCTCGTTTCTAATAGTTGGTTTGATCAAAATATGGTCGTATAAACGCTCGTCTGCTTTTGGTAGTGAAATTACGTAAAGGATTGTAAGACCATTAGTTATTACTTTTGGTTCAGCGTATTCGATTGCTTCAATGTCGTTAGAATATGGTAGAGTGTTAACCTCCTTCAGTATGTTAAGAATTTCATCACTACTCAGCAAGTTTGTATTGACGATTTTTTGCTTCGCGAGTTCAATTGCAAGGATGATTTCGTTAATAGCTTCCTTGATGATTACAAGCTTGTTAAATACCATCTGTTCGAATCTATGATCATTGGTATTGCCCAGTTGTTTTAGTATCTTATTGTACCGTTCCATGAGTTTGTTTGTCACTGACATTATTTCACTGTTTATTCTGTACTGTTGGTTGCTATTATAGGTCAGCTGATTCTGGTTTTGGAGTATAGTTTCCCAGTCAGTGGCGTCTGGTGTGCCTGCTAACCATTTCCAGGCTGTTCCAATCCAATTGATGGATCTCCGAGATCTTTTAGTTCCTCGAATTCTGGCTATAGATTCCATTATCTGGTCAACTTGATATTGCAGCTGTGGCTTGATGGTGCTAGAATCATTGACGTTATTCACCAATGGTATTAATTCTCGCAATATTTCATCGTAATTTTTGAGGTTTATTGTGTGGATCAGGTTAAAACTTCCATTTAGTATGCGGGCTTCTCCCAATTTAAGTGTGGCTATTGTGTCTGTAACCTCGAAAATTTTGAGTGAGGCTGCCGTCATATAACATCTGAAATAAAAAAGGTTTTAGTTAGGGGTGTTTTTGATGTGGGATTTATGAATCCGTTTTCCCGATATTGTAGTGATGGTAGCTTTGTTGTTTTTCAACACTGTTTCTTTTCTGTATATAGGTTTATGCTTAGATTTTATCTGTTTATCTTTTACATAGATCATTTGACCCTTTTTGTAGTCAGTGGGTTCATTTCTTTTTTTGTTCTCCCGATTGAGCTTTATTTGCTGCGAGCGTTGGATTTGCTGCGTAAGATCGCTATGTATTTTTTCTCTGATATTGAGTAAATTCTGATAGTTGACGCGAGAAGTTCTTCCGTAGAATATATCGGCAGGTTTCTTCTTTGTTACTGAGTGGTATGTGTTGTTGTATCGATCTACTGCAATTGTAATTAGCTCCTTATGTGACAGTTGGGGATGCTCTTTTCGTAGACACCTAATGATTTCCAAAATCGTTGAGTGAGCTCTTTCAATAGTTCCATTTACTTCACTCTTCTGAGATGGAGTATTGTACATTTTTATTCCTAGTGCCTTGATGTAAGTTGACACAATAGGACTGATTATTCCGCCTTCATTATCTGTGACAATTATTTCCGGTACGGTGAAATAATGAAGTACCTTTGTGAGTTTGTCTCTGAGATGTAATGCTGATTTATCTTTAATTCCAAAGAATTTGACAAACTTGGAGAATTTGTCTATACAAGTGATATACTTTTCACCCTGTATTTCCATTATGTCTAAATGAAGTATCTGCGTAGGATACTCAGGAATGGGCGTGGGTTGAAGCTGTGGGCGGAGTGGATGTCTATCATATTTATTACAGTTGCATATTTCACACACCTTGATATACTCCCTGATGAGTCTGTTCATGGAAGGGAAGTAATATTTTTCCATTATCTGTTCCCGGTTTTCTACAGAACTCCTATGTGCTCTTTTGTGTTCTTTTTCAATTATGTTGAGCTGTCTTTCTTCGTTCGCGACATCTTCTACCATTCTTTGTGTAATTCTAATCTTAAAATTACTGAAGCATTCCTTGTAAATTTCATTAAGCATACTTAGATATTCTTCGGGTATCTTGATCCCATTAATAATGGTAGGATTGAGCCTTTGTTTCAGCGCAGTTATGAGTTCCTGGCGTGTTATGTTTGGCATTCCAATGGTGAATCTTCGATATCCTGGATGAGGTTCCTCATAGGCTGTGATATCTTTGCTGCGTTTGATGATTATTTGAGTTTTAAAGACGTTAATCGGAGCTTCGCAATGTGGAATAAGATCACTACTGTCTTCGTCACAACTATGGGCTGTCTCTGTGGAGCTAGTTGATAGTGAATTGATTTCAGTCGGCAGCCTTGATAGAGCGTCGGCCACTACATTGGTCTTACCAGGCCGGTAGACTAGCTCGTGATTATATTCTTCAATTCGAGCTTTCCATCTTTTGAGCTTCGCATTGTAATTGCGGTTGCCTAGAGCAAATGTGAGAGGCTGATGGTCTGTCAGTATTTTGATTTTTCTTGCCCCATACAGATAGTTGCGCAGGTTATCAAGTGCCCATACGATGGCTAGCATCTCCTTCTCATTAGTAGCGTAGCCTTCTTCTGTCTTGTTTAACGATCTAGAGATGTACGTAATAGGCCTATCCTTTCCTATCTCGCCTTGAGATAAGACAGCACCAATCGCTTGATTCGACGCATCTGTGGTCAGTATAAATGTGCTCTCGAAATCCGGAAAGATGAGAACTTCAGATGACATTAGTAGCTTTTTCAAATTATCAAATGCTTTTAGTTCTGCTTGGTTTAGTTTTACTATCACCCGTTTGGACTGATTGGCTTTTATTTGCGCATTGTTACCTCTTGTCAAGTTCGTTAGAGGTTTTGCAATTTTGGCAAAATCTTTGATGAATCGCCTGTAGTAAGATGTTAGTCCTAGGAATGACTTGAGTTCTTTAAGATTTGTTGGTGGTTTAATTTGTCTGATGGCTTCGACCTTTTTGGGATCCGGTTTTATTCCTTCGTGAGTAATCAGGTGTCCCAAAAATTCCACTTCTGTCTTGAAAAAATGGGTTTTTTCCAGGTTAACCCTTAGATTTGCCTTTTCCAATGTAGAGAACACTTCCTCGATATTTGTTAGATGTTGTTCTTCGGTTTCTCCAAAAATGATGACATCGTCTATATAGACGTAGCAGCGCTTTCCTATGTGTTGCTTTAGCACGTCGTCTATCATTCGCTGGAATATGGCCGGTGCATTCCTCAAGCCAAAGGGTAGTCGAGTAAACTCGTACTTCCCATTCATAGTGGAGAATGCTGTTTTGGGTATATCTTTTTCCGACATTTTGATTTGGTGGAACCCGGATGTGAGGTCAATAGTTGTAAAAAACCTAGCTTTTCCCAAACTTGAAAGCGTGTTGGTGATGTCGGGAATCGGGTACGTGTCTGGAATGGTTACAGCATTTAATCTTTTGAAGTCGATCACCATTCGGTATTTCTTAGTTCCTGAGGCATCTGGTTTCTTGGAAACTATCCAAATTGGAGAGTTGTAAGGACTCTTTGATGGTCGGATGATACCATCTTTTAGTAAATTCCCTATTTGCTCTTCGACCTCTCCTCTCATGTTGCTGGGATACGGGTATTGTTTGGTGTAAATTGGTTCTTCATTCGATGTTTTGATCTCTGCCCTTACTTCCGTGTCTATAATTTCGCTATCATTAATTGGCCCAAAAATCTTGCTATACTTGCTGATAATTTCTGAGATTCGTCCCTTTAGTTCTTCAGACAAATGGTCTGCCTTGATTTCAATGTTATTGACTTGAACTGATGTTTTTTCCTTAAGAGGTATAGTAATACCAGGTTTTATCGTAATTAGGTTGTTCTTTCTGTCTATGACGGCTTCCAAGGCTTTCAATGTATCGTCGCCCAAAATACCGTCGAACGATTTTAATCCTGGCAGGACGAAAAATTCCAAGGTACTATTATTACCGATGCATTTGAAGAATTTGGCGTTCATTTTTTCTGTAATTTGAACATCACCTCCCGCAGAACGAATTTTAAATGGTTTGTTGGTTGGTTTTGTGTCGACAGCAAGCTCGGGTCTGATGAAGTTTTTATTGGCTCCCGTATCAACTAGGAACTTTAGGATATCATTGTTCCTGGTATGGTACTCTAGGTAAGGAACGCTAGAGAGGCTCCGCTCGTAAAATTTATCTCTTGCGGATCATCTTCTTTTTCTTCATCAAATTCATATTCCTGATATTCATCTACTTCTGGTGTTTCTTGATTAGAATCGTCATTTTCTTCCTGCTCCAGGTTGAATAGCCGTTGCTTGGATTCAGGCTCGTTGTTTCTTGGCCGGTTTATATAGTTGACTCTCTTGCTATGTAGCGATGGATCAACATCCATCGGTGTAGGTGGTTTCGGATATGTTGGTCTTGGAGGTGCGTAGCGATTATTTTGTTGGTAATTTTGTTGTTGGGGTTGGTTACCACCTATTGGGTGACGTTGTGGGAAACTTTGCTGATACGGATTACGTAAACCATCTTGGTATGGTCTGAACGGCATAGGGATTCTTGGTTTGCTGCTTATGTTATTGATAGGTACCGAAACTCGATTATTGTTATTTTTTTGGTGCACTGTTATGTTCCTAAGATTTAAATTCTGCATCTCCAGGCAAAACGCATACGCCTCTGGCAGTGTTTGAGGCCTCTGAATCATTAACATTTTTGCTAATTCACCATTTAAACCTCGTATAAAGACGTCCAATGTTTTATTTCTGTATGTCTCGACAAGCACAGCAATTGTTTCAGCATTGTAGGTTTCCGTTTTTAATTTATTCACGATGAGTGAAAATTGATGATTGACGGTAGCGTAAAATGAATCTATGCTAGAGTTGCCTTGTTTAAGCATGAACAGTTGGTGCTCGAGGGTACGCACATCTCTTTTATCGGCGTAATGCATCGACAAGCATTCCTTGATTGTTAACCAGTCTTCGTCATAGATGTTATACGATATCAAGGCCAGATCAGCCTTGCCTCTGATTTTCTGCCTGATGCTTTGTAAAATAGTCCGGTATATGGGTCTTTCTTTAACGATTTCATAATCTTTTAGTATGCTTTCTACGGCGTGCACCCAAGAGATATATTGTACTGGATCACCATCGAAATATTGGAGCTCCTTCACTCTGTCTGGGAGTCTGCTTATTTCTTTGAGTTCGTCAACGGTTTTTGGCGTTGCTAGAATTTGTTGGCTTTGTGTTTGATTACCACTAGATCCAGAAAATTCTAAATGTTGAATCCGTTGCTCCAGCCTTTTCATAAAACCTTCTTGCTCTTGTGTTAAGTCACTACCCGTTGCAGAATGTTCCAGATTTACGATACGTTGTTCTAAACTTTTGATTTGTTCTATTTGCCGGTTCACTATTCCCGTTAAATTATTGATTGCTGTGGTTAGAGCTTCCATTTTATACTCTTATATTTTTTATTTTTAAGCCTTTGAATTTGTAAAAATTTTTTTATTGAACAATAGTTCGATTTTGATTATTCGTATCAACTCTCGTTCTCCAGTAATAGGGTTTCTATGTTTTACGTGTATTGGTGGTATTGCTACCTTTACTTTTTTCGTTTATTAGTTTTCGTTTTAAATTTTAGTAGTCAAATTAATTTTGATTTCTTAATTTATTTAATTCACCGTTATTTATATTAATTTAATTTTAGTTTAATTTTTGGTTAAGTTTTTTTTAATTTAATTTAAATTTTTTTTTTTTTACTTTTATTTAAGTTTTTAATTTTTAATTATTAAGTTTATTTCAATTTTTTATTGGTTTTTATATTTAATTAATTTTTATTTAAATTAGAATTGTTAATCGTTTTTCTTTTAAATTGTTTAATTTTCCTTTTTTTTAAAAAAATTTTCTTACTTTAGTATTATGAGGACTATTAAAGCGCGGGTTCGCATGTCCTATTGTTCCCGTGTTACTGAAGGTTACTTCAGGAGTCTCAGATGATTGTGTTGTGCTTTGTTCGCAGGTCGCAGATTTCTACTGGAGGCACCGTATTGTTCCTTTTTGGCTGTTAGTGTTCGAGATTTACTATCGGCCTACTGCGGTACGAGTTACGCTCACTTATGACGGGTTATTTAACCTTGTCTTCACTTGTAGAACCTTATTGTTACGACCTGTCCCTGCTCGGGCGCCAGTTACGAATTTTGTGTCAAAATTCGTTTAAAAAAAAATAATTTTATTTCGATTTTAAAATTACTTTTATAATACGTTTTATTTCTTTAAGATTACTTTTACAATACGTTTTATTTCACAACACTAGGTTAAAATTTAATATAACTTTACAATTAAATTTTAAGACTATTCTAAGACTTTAAAGCTTAGTTCAATTAATGTCTAAGACTATCTAAGACTAAATTCTTAATCTAAATGTTACCTAATTTATAGTATAAAATTTGCTTATTTAGCAAATTTAATTTTATGTTATTTTCCTAACTAAAAATTTCTCACAGTACAGCGTAGACATGTCGTCAGCACTTTTTGTGGGAACATATTTTTGCGTTAAGAAATTCTCATGCTGAAATATGATGTTTGCTGGAAACGTATTTGAACATGTTTTAATATTAATATTCAGCGTAGAAGAATTCTCACGATGAAATATGTCTGATGAAACATGTTTGAACTTGTTTTAACATGCCCGCTATTTGATCCCTCGTTAACTTACATGATATGTTTGTAGAATAAACAAGTTATATATTAAGTTATTATTTTCAAGGAATATATTAACGGTCTACTGAATCTGAATTACTTTATAACTTACATTAAATTATATTCTGTAGAGTCCAGGTAGGATTGTGATTAAGAATCAACTTTTATTAACCCTTAACAACTGACATAAAAAAAATTTTTGATAGCGTAAATTTAATAATAGAAGAGCTAAAAATATTTTTTTAATATTTATAGAAATTCTTGTTTATAATAACAAGAGAACCATCTTAATTTGTTAATTAAATTAATTAACATTTGAACTAAATATAATCACATCAGATATAAATCTAAATACCCTGGCAAGCTCTACAACCATTGACGAGAAAACAATTTGAATAATGCAATACCCCTGCCTAATATTTATTTGAGTTTACTATACCTACAAATTTGTATACTAAAAATGTAAAACTATTGATATGCATTAAATTTTTTCAAAAGTACATACAGAGAGGTATCAAGCAATACCGATATCATAAAAAGCATGACAGCTTCTTTCTTTACATTTAATAATTATAATCTACATATTATTACGCATATATAAAAATAAAAATATGTAAGTTTATGTGTCCTTTTATGTACTCTTACACTATTAATCGATTACGTCTTTGCGATGGATTCAAATACAAAAGAAAACTTCGTAAATCCTGTACATTCGAAAGTTACAATCGAAAAATAAATTTTTCTAACCCTTTAAGCCCTTATTCTGAAATTCAAAGTCAAAAAAGCTGTAGTCTTAGACGGAGTAGTGCGATTTCGGCGTAATCTAAAATTTTCGTTTCGAAAGATTTTCGAAAATGAACCCTGTATGGCCCCGTGTTCCGAAAAATTAATTAAAAAGAACGTTTAATATTGTTTTATATTACCGATTTAGTACACTGTGCGAATCGCTTTGCAATAATCACAAATAAGGCACAAAAACAATTGTTCTTGGGAGTTGGCTAGATTTGAGAAAAACGCTCTTTCAACATTAACAAGATGTGTGTGCCTCGCACGCCATATAGCCTAATTTACTCTTATAAGCACCAGGCGAAAATAAAAAATGTCGCATATCAAAAATCACTATGCCAAATAAAAAATCCCACTTTTTAGCACTTTTCCAAAAAATTTTGCACTTAAATAGTTTCATATATGAAAGAAAATAATTTTAATAGTGTGGTAGGTATACATAGATTGTTTTTCAAAGCAGTATTTTCACTTATTGAAGGGAAAAGTGCTACAATACAAACCATTGGTTTGACTCAACTTTATTTTATTCTGAAATAGCACGAACGCAGGAAGATTTATCTCGTATTTAATGAAATACCCAATTTGTATTTAAGTATATTTGGTATTAAGTACAGTAATATTGATAACGATATTTATAAATTAACAGAATTATAACTTCAATTTTTTATAATTTATTAAAACTTGATGTACTCATATTTCAAATTTTTGACGTAGATTTTTACGAGCTTAGATGAGGATTTTGAAAACAATAAATTTACATTTCATAGAAAAAAGTGACAAACTTCCAAAAAAACCACGTACTCTTATTTATTCAAACCTTATTTAAATTTTCTATGTATAATATCAAATTTATGCGCTGCAATACTAACGAAAATTGATGACTATATTATACAATAACAATCATGTATCTATATGTATATATTACATTATATAAAAATAACAATTTATTTACGAAGAAATTTATATAAAAACCACAACTGTATAAATATTAAAATTCGTGCTTTTCAATCTTAATTTTGTCACGTTTTAGGGTACCTAATGCAAAATATTCAAAAGTCTTATTACATTATTTTCTATATTCTTATAAATTTTTCGTGAATCCTCCCTGCTTATACATATACTTAATAATAATGACTATTACATTAAAGAGATATTCTTTAAATTAAAATCATTATACATATATTTTGAAAATATGTAAGGTAACTATACTCCATTTATTATATTAATCCAATACAATTTTTCATATATTGAAATTATAGCATATCTTATTTTGAATCGATTTCGAACAAGGTACGAAATATGAATAGCTTATAAACTGTATATGTGCACATTGTATGATCTGACCATCATCATGACCTTTATATATATATAAGTATACAAAATATTATTATAAGTATTTATTTGATTAAAATTCAATGTTCGTAAACAATATTTTTTTTTGTCATTTATATATGAACCATTTTATTTAGAATCAACCTCAGTATAGAATCATAGAATTAATCGAAGGTTAAATAGAGAAAATTTCTAAAATTCGTTTTCTAAATGTGTAGTATATATGAGGTGCACATATGAGCATATGTAGTATGTTCTGAATTATATGCATATACATATATTTTATTTTCAATAAATCTTTGTTTAAAAAGATTTCTTTTCTTTAAAAATATTTTTCAAAAAAAAAACAAAATATCCTTGAAGCTATTGAAATGTATTGAAAAAATTCTTTTTACATTTAAGAGGAAAATTATTGTAAAAATAAAAAACACTTTTAATATGTATATAATATATGTATATATGTAGTATATATGCAGGTATATTTTTATTTTTCTTATTGAAAAAAAAATCTTCAAACAAAAATTGAAATCCGAATTAAATGCAAATTCTAAAGAATATCAAGAATTTCTAAGAAACTTCAAAATATCCTGAGATTTTAAATTGAAAAAAAAAAAATATATAATTGTGCATTCTGTTTTTCCTGCGAAATAGAAAAAAATTTTTCTTTCCTTAATTATAAAATTTTTCATTTTCTATTCATATGCATTTAAAAATTGTTAACTTTGATTAAAAAAAAAGAAAATGAAACTAAAAATTTAATCTTGAAAATATTTCAATTTTAAAAATTTTTTTTAATTAAATAAATTTTAATTTAGAGCAGAATAAAATAACCTAATGTGGTCAACACAAAACCCACTGCAATGTATATTGTGTTAATGTGAGGCAAGTGTTGTAGAAAATTATGAAAATGTGTTTTAAGCAATTCTTTCAATTTTAAAGATACTTTAATAATAAGGATTAAGCTTTCAGTTTAGAAAAAAATTTAAATTTTGCTCTTAGTAAAGTTTCGTCTTGTGTCATCCGAAAGGTTAAGTTCGGCAGTTAGTTTCAGTAGCAACCAGAACTCAAATATTAAATTGCAAAAAATTATATCAATTAGTTCCATAGACATGGTAAAAAATGTAAATTTAACCTCTAAATTGGCTTCCGAGACCTGATCATTTCAAAAATTTATTTTAACGTTCGTTTTAACATCTCAAGGATTAAATTTCAATGAAATTGGTTATTTCTCCTGATATATGCAAAAATTTAAAATCGATTGGCAAAAAAGTCTAGCTCTCAAGGCCTGACATATCCCAAAAAGTGATCAATACGTTACATAGCCGTGAATAAATTCACATATATAATTTCATCAAAATCCGTTCAGCCGAACTTGGGATACACAAGTTGCACTCACAACAGGACGACAGACCGACATCTCTCTAAACGTATTTTATTTACACTACTCTACTATGAAGAAGTGCGTTCCCACCGAATATCGACTTCCGAAATTTTGTGTCATGACATATTCTACCTTATTGTACACAATGCAGTCGGTAATAACTTAGTATGTAGGAGAAAAACTTATTTAAAAATTAACTTAGTATAAGTTGATTGCTTATAACCAACCATGAGATTTTTCAGAATTTCGAAAAAGTATAATTTAAGGATGAATGTTATATATTTCACTAAAAATTTATCAAATAAGAGAAGAAAATTTATTCATATTGCCGAGTAATAAGTTGATGGTGAAAGCGGAAAGAAGCTATCTGAACTAAATACAAAGCTCTACCATGGTATGCTTTCCATAGAGCAGTGTAAATACATATACTTACTATATACAAATATTTTTAAAATATTTTTCGATATATTTAAAATTCTGTATAATTGAGAATCTTACGATACTGATTAATCTACTCATAAATATTCGAATCCACAAAGGATTATAAAAATTTTTATTTGATATTCTAAAGTATCCCACAAATTTGGTCAAAATTTATTCAATTTACCAAACACGTATTTGAATATAATATTAATTTTTTCTGAAAATTTTCTATATTTACTGATTTATTACAATAATACCTTTCCTATATTATGACAAAAATATTAATTTATAATTTAAAATCTTGCAAATTCAACAAAATCTCTGATATTAAATTTTATATACCGAACAGCATACATTAATTATAACAAATCTGTGCTTCAATCCATCTATTCTCACTAAAACATTTAATAAACATCAAATTGGAATCAATCAATCAATTAAAAAAAAATGTAGAAATCTTCACCATTTTGCAATTATTCATAAAATTATTTAAACTTTTTTTTAATTTTTTTTAATCTTTTTCCATTAAATTTACTTAATCTTATCATTTTTTCTACTTAATAGCTATAAATAATCTCTATATATAAATCTTTCTGATGACCACAGTACTCAAAATAAAGGAAAAAAAATAAACAGTAACCATTAAAGTCCCATAGATTAATAAAAAAATAAAGAAGTCATCAATTTACTTTTTTAATAAATAACAAAAATAACGAGAAAAAGCGAAAAAATTAAATGATCAACTTTTAAATATAGAAAAAAATCATAGCCAGCCAGCCAAACAGCATCCTTCACTCTACCCACATAGTAATAATCTCGTGTATTACTTGGCATTACTAAAAAAATAAATAGCAATTTTACTGTATATGACAATGAAAACCGCCTATACTTTTATATTATAGGATAACAAAAATGGCGCTAAACTGTCTATGATTTTCCCTTTTTATAGCTTTTTATTACTTTGGTTAGTGTATCTTTTGGAAAACAAAAAAAAGAACAAGAATCTAAAAACAAAAAACTCTTGAAAAAAAATCCTATTTAAATTTTCCCAAATTATTAATACTCTTAAACACAAAGGAAAAAAGAAAGTAATAATAATGAATAGAAAAAATATAAAAATAATAAAAGTGGCCTGCACGTGCTAGAAACGGCTGATCTGACTCTCACTATGAGAGTATATATATACCTATATTAACTCCTATACCTATACACAAACACACATATACTTTTATTGTACGTTTATATCATATATGTTTAAATATGTGTTTGAGCACATAGTTGAAGTGATGATAATAACATAAGATCCTTATTTTTCAATTTCTTTCTACTTTTATAGTGTAGAATTTGATACAGAATAAAAAAAAAAGACAATATCTTAGACATAGGTGTATAAAATTTAATTAACCATTTGTAACGTCGAATTAATGAAATACATATGACAATATAATAGTTAATATTTTGCAAAAGCATTTAATGTGAAACGAAATCAAATTCTTTCCAATCATACTCGCAAGATCTACTTTAGTATGCAATTACATACAGTAATTTTCCTGATTTCAAATAGACGTCGTTAAATTTATTATTTCACTAATACAAGCTGATCGGAAATTTTTAATGTGTTTCCTTTCAAAATACTGAATCAGACAAATAAAAACTTATATATATGCTTCAATCCAAGTTTGAACCGGTTAACAATCACCAGTAAAATTGCTCATTACATGCTAGTACAAAAAATGAGTTACTTCGTAGTATTTTATGTTCACAATTTTAAAATCGAACTTAAATTTCTTAATTGCATTAAAACCTGTTTAATTATATTAATATTTTATTATATTCAAACTTGTTCGATAAACAATTTGATCATTTATCAAGCATGTTTGAAACCTCAAAACTTATAGAATAGAATTTTATCTTTTTAAAATTTCACAAATTAAGTATGTAAAACGAAAGCAAGCTAGTTAGAGCATTAAGAGCAGTATGTTATTCTTTCAACTCTTATAGAGCATAAAATATAGAACATTAATATTTCAACAGTAATATGCTACATAAAGGAAAATAGAATTTCTTTTTTTCTAATATTTCTACTTGAGTTCCCCAAATCAATTAAAAATTTTGAACTGTCTGGAAAATATTGCAATTAAATATTTAAATGTGATTCAATTACGCAAATCTCATTCCTAGTAACAGCAAATTTATTTTCTGTAAATATAGAAGCTCGAATCAAACATTTTTTTGTTATTTTCAGTAACATCAAACTACTATTCGTGGTCCGTGCAGAATACCAAGAAATATAATTTTTCTATTATTTAAACAATTTTCTTGTAATTTAATTCAGAAACTAAACCTCACTTATACATGGTATTTACATTAAAGAAATCAAATAAAAATAAAACAAAATACCAGATTCCAATTATCCTTTTCGATAAAAAGAATACATTTTTCTAAGGTAAATTTAATTTGTAATAACTTTCCATTTTTTTTGTTGCCTTTAAAGTAACTTTTAGTTGAGAAGATTAACTATTGTGCAAAATTTTACTACTCTTTAATTCTTTTTCTTACTTAGTTTTCTTTTTGCTGACAGTATTGCAAACAATAAAGGAAGTTATGTGATGGTAACAAATTTCTGATGTCGAGTTTTTGGTAGGAACGCACTTCTACATAGTATAGAAGCGTAAACAAACTATTTTTAGAGAATTGTCGGTCTGTCTGTCTGGCAGTCTGTGTATGCACGCATGTATCTCATGTTTCACTGAACCGATTTTGATAAAATTTTATATATGAGTTTATTTTGGCTCTGTTATTGATCAACTTTTGGGATATGTCGGCCCTCGGGAACTGAACCTTTTTCCGAAATGTAAAGAGAAATAATCAGCCGATTTGTTTGAAATTTAATATTTAAATTCAAGATGTAAAACCACGTTTATGGCCACGTTAAATTTTGGAATATCAGGAAACCGAACTAGAGGCCGATTTTACATTTTTCACACTTTCTAAGGAACTAAACGATGAAATTTGTTGTAATTTAATATTTGAGTGCAGTTTGTTACTCGAAATTACTGGCGAACTTTTCAGAGAATTCAGATGGTATAAAGTAAAACTCTACTAAAAGCCAAATTCATATTTCTCTAGGTGTGCTTACTAACTTCCTTAAAATTTTCAAAAGCTTACTAACTTCCTTAAAATTTAAAGTGAGTGTTCAAAAGGTATTTTCATAATCTTCTGTATAACACTTTCACTTAACTAGACAATACACATTGCGGTCGGTTATGTGCTGGCCACATCTTATATTTTTTTATTTAGTTTATTTTTTTTTATTTTCAATGTTATTACTCTAACAAGATTTAAATCAGATAAAATATTTTGGAAAACTTTAATTCCACAACCATTTTAACGAGTGTTTGTCATTATGGTGGGCTTAAAACAAATGAAAATATTTTTATTCATTTACATTTCTTCTTTTTCAGTTTTTTTCTTATCCTTCTAAAGAAAATTTATCTTTTTTAATTTTGACTTTGAAAAATATTTGTCTTAAATATCTTCCTAGTTTTTCCTCCTTAAACTTTTTAGTATGGTTATTAAATAATCAGCATGTTATCTAGAAGAGAAGTTTTTTAATATCATTCTGATTTATAGTTAAATAATAACTTTTATTTATAATTGTACAGAGACTCTAATAAAATATTTCCTTTTATATTTTTTTTGCTTCGTTAACTAAAAAAAATATATACAAAGGCTTAACCTTTAATTTCAACGCCAGTGTGGAAACAAATTTCTATGTATAACTGAAAAATATTTTATTCATGATATAGTATCAAGAATTTCTATTTGGGTATATGTAGGTCGTATTAGAAATTAAAAAATTTATTATTATACAAAATAAGGATGAATCACAGTAATAAAATAACGGTATTTGAAGCGTATATTGTCATACCAAAGGTATACACAATACCGATAATAAGGCAAATGTAAATTAATTCTTAATAAATTCAAATTTGTTAAAGGCAATTGTGATCTTTACAGAAATCTTCCATTTAAATACATTGAATATTTTTCTTAATATTAGAGTTCTAAGATTTCAATTTTAAATACGCCAATTGACATGATAGCCAAAGTAGTTATTCAGTCTAGAAAACCCAAATGTTTGATAAAAAAAAAGAAGTTTATAGAAGTACTTGGAAATAATAAAAAATGTATAATGTAAATACTTGCCCGTAGAAAATTTCGACAAAGATTCTCTCTATTTTTGCAATTATGCAATTATCCACAAAAACCAGTTACACAGAAATAATCCACCTTGGTATCAAATTGCACTTTCAGTTCGAAGCTGAAGGCAATAATTTTTAAAGCTCAATTTTCTGCCCTAGCCGATAATGTAATAAACTTAACATACTACACAAAATATTACAATACAATAAAGACAACGCGTAGATTCTTCATTATAGCGCTCAATTTTTAAAATAGTCAAAGATAATCACCGTATCCTCAAATACTTATGCAAATTCATATACAAAACTACTATACTTCTGGCACGCCTCTTATAGTCTTACACATTGAACCGAATAGTCAAAGATGACGCGCTACCAAGGCATTATGACATTTTTGTGTCAAAATACAATTTTAAGAAAGAACTAACATAATTTTACTTTATTGCAAATTCGACAATTGAAAAACGTCGCAATAATCACGAATTGCAACATGAGTTGACAATTTCGGTAGAAAAATCTGAAAGCAATCTTACGAAGTATTAAATTTTTGATTTCATTAAAAATATCATCCCAAATTCATAACCACAATTTTCTATTTAAAATTCTATTGTCTAGAATAAAACAAAGTTTTTAACCTCATTCTTTTTATCGCTCCTCATATAAAGAATATTATATATGGTACTATGGTAGGCTGCCGTACGAGTAATGACTGTATATGGAAAATAAATCTGAATGAATTTATATGTTTGTCATTATTGGAAAGATGAAAAAATATTCTCATATCATAAATCCTTGAATATAGACAGACAGCAATGAAAAAAAGTTTTATTGAATAAGTACTTTGTCAAGGAAAAAGCAACAAAATATAATTTTTTTTTTCTGTATTTTCAGTTAATTTAGATGGAATGATGTTACGATACAAGGATAAGATTTTTAAAAGTTTTGTAAAAATTATTAAAAAGAATTCCGTACAGTTCTCTTTTCAGTAGAGTTTTTTTCATACTTGATTGGAAGTCAGGCGTAAGTTATTGATGGTGATGTCTTATCTGAAAATTAATTTAACTTTATATTTAAGTACTCTGTAAATGAGTAATAAAACTAATGAGAAGTAATAATGATCACAAAAACTTTATAATATAATAGAAAATTAAAAAAGAAATTTACACCATCTTGTTTTTTTCATACATATTTTGTAGACGTATAACAATATAGAAACGCCTATTTATTGTTACTGAAAAAAATGGAACATTATTGTGTACACACATACGTACAATTTATTTTATATATATTAGTTTTGTATTATTTTTATTTATGTAAATTTGAGTGTAGGATTTAATAAATTTTAAATGACTTTATTATGAAATTGCTTTAAAATCATTAATAGAATAAAAGTTTATACTCGTAGTTAATATTTCATACATATATATACATATATAATATACATGTATATATTATATTAGGTATCAATTATGCATATAAATAAGAGAGTATCATTTACAAACCTAAGATTTTTTATTACACCTTTTTTATAGTGTTTAGAGATTTTTTTAGAATTGCTCTTAATAAATCATAAGACGCAATTCTTGTTATCGCATTTTAAAAAATTATCGCTGTATTAAATTTAAGCAGAAATTTTAAATTTCAATTCAGCGATTTGAACTTAAATACCTACACCTAAAAGTACATTGTGTTTGGTGTCATTATAACTTGAAAAAATATTAAGAGCCTTATCATCTATCTCCCTATTTTACTCGGCAAACGAGAAGAAAGTGAGTATACCTATCATATATTTGTATAATGTAATTTTCTAGTTCGAAGAATTATTTGGTATTGTGTATCTCGTTTTTTTCTAAAATGTATTCAAAATTCAATCACTTTGTTTTTGACAGTAAGACATTCAGACGATAATTTGAGAAAAAATGCAAAAATCCAATTGAAAAAATCTGAGTAATCTTACTGGAAAAATGAGATATCCAATAGAAAAACGGAAAATACTGATTTGAAAGTGAATAAAAGGTGAAGAAAAAAGTGAGATACACGATTTGGCTATTAGGCACAGAAAATTTGTCATACTTATTATTAAATTTTTAATTCTGCAATTGTTAAAACAAATAAAAATAATTAGAAAATAAAATTGTCATTTAATTAAATAATAATTAATGTCCAACAAAGCGTACGGTCTCCCAACCATACAACATTAAGAACGAAATAAATTCATAGTTTGTGAAATACTTAAATTTAGAAAGTTATCATAAAATAATTCTTAAATTTAGAATTATTACATAGCATACTATTTAGAAATTTAGTCGTGTCGAATTTTTGTGGAACAGATACTGAACCATTCCGATAGTGATAACAATATTTTCTTCAACTTTATTTTTAGGAAATTCCTAAAATAAGAATATTTCACACTGATCTATCTCACATTTCAACCAGTTTTCCCAAAATCATAACTATATAAAAAATCGTTTCTAGTTTACAACTTCCAATTATATTCAATTATATGACAAGCTTTCAATATTTTTCTATATTTCAATTTTTCAATTTTTGGAAATGTTTTTTAAAATAAACTAATTTTAATTTAATTAGGAAATGAAACACTATATATATATATTTCATTTATGAATAAGACAGTTAAAATTAGTTTATAAAATTTTTAATTGATATATTAGATTATTATTTTATCGTTATTAAATTTTAAAGTAATTGAATTCAAATACAAAGCAATAATTAATTTATAACATTTATCATACGATAGAAATTTAGTTTCGTTTCAATTAAAATGAATTCGCAGAGGGAATGAGTTGCAAAATTTTTAAAATTGAATTGAAAACTAAAAATAAACTGAAATTCTAAGTATAATCGTTTTTAAGTCATAATTCGAGAAAAATCCTTTAAAATTAAATCATAAAAAAATCCTTTTCATATGTAGTAAAATAACAATAAGTTCGCATTCACTTTTGTATACTCTGCGAATAAAACTTTAATATCCGATAGTCGGAATAAAACGGCAAATGATGACCTTTCATATATACCAGAAATTAATGACCTTTAGCTATATACCTAGTCTGTGAAAAAATTCTCAAATAAAAATATTTTATAACAATGAAAAATGATTTAATAAAATGTGACAGTGAATTTAATTAAAAAACAATTTTATTTTTTCCTTATGAATTTTTTAAAATTAATATCAAATTTTTTTATCATAAAAAAGAAATAATTTCCTTAAATTGGACTGGGTTTTAAAAAATCTAAAACTGAATCTCAAACTAGTTGTTTTTATTTTATATTTTATTTTGTATATTTTTTTGGTTGAATTTTATTAAGTAAGTTAGTAGGTGTTAGATTCCATAAACTTTAAAAAAGAAAAATGGAAGGAAAAGAGAATAATGAAAAAGTTACAGACAAAAATTTTTACTAAAACAAAAATAAATAAAAAAAACTGAGTAAAAAAAATAAAAAATTAAAAAGTTTCTATAAAAACTTTGAAAGATAAATTGGTGTGTTTTTTTTTTTGCTGCCACACACACAACCCATGTACATATATACATATACGTATATAAGGATGAAAAATGAGTTGATGTCAAAATAATAATCTATTTGTCTTCTTTATTCTCTTTTACTACCGATCACTACCACCACCTATGTTAATCTCATCTTCCTAATTTTTTTTTCTCTTACATTTTTTTCTTACCTCTCTCTTTCTTCTGTAAGACTTCCTTTATTTTAAGTTCTAAAAATTATACTGTGTAATAAAGAACTAGGATAATTTTTAAAGGATATTTCATATATTCATATACAAAAATATATATATGCATACATGAATATTTGTGTCTAAAGAAAGAAAGAAAATAATAAGATAGAAATGGAATAAAAAAAAAAAACGACAAAAAAAATAAATAAATAAAAAACACTTAAACTTGAAATTTTATTTTCTCTTTTTTTTCCTTATGTTGTTCTCGTGCCCGACTCAAATTTTGTTTTATTTCTTTTTTTTTTTTTGTTATCCTTTATAGAAATAGTCTGTAAAATTGATTTATTTATTCTCATATAGTTTTTCTTCTTCTTATCCTTGTTATACATAATATAATATGTATATTTTGTATATATATTTTGTAATTTAATCTACATAATAATATATACATATATAATATGTGTGTATGTAAATATAATCCACAATATATAATTACAATATAACTAATGTGTGTATTTATGTAAAAATAAAAATTATATACGTATTACATTATAGTTTAAGAAAGGATATTATTATGTTCATGACTGTGTATGTGCAAATTCTTGTATAAGATGTAAATTTTAATATTTACTTTCTGAATTCAAGGTTAAAATACGATGTTTTTCATTTTTATTGGTTTTATATTTGCAATTTTTTTTTTTTTTGGTTAAGAAATAAAAATAAGGATTGAAGAAGGGTATATAGTATGGTGAGAGAGGGCACGGAAATATAGCTTGTAGAAAATGGGACATTGTAATAAAATTAAATAAAATAATAAAGAAACAAAATTCTTATAATAGAATTCAGTTCTTCTTCTATTTTATTTACTTCTGCTTTAGGTATGTAAAATGAAAAGCATTGAAAATATAAAAATATTTTTTTTTTAAATATAAAAATAAAATTAATTTAAATTTATGCATATAATGATATTGAATATAAGTAAATGTTGTATTAATCGTCGTATACTAAGTAAATTTTTTTCTAGACAAATGCTTATTAATATAAATAAAAAGAAATTTATTTCGGAACTTACAAAAGGTTAAGGTAAAATAAAAGTTAAATAATTTCTCGTTATAAGAATTGCCAAAAATAATTAATTAATTAATAAGTATGGTGTTTTATGCTTCAATATATTTGTAAAATATTAATTATAATTATTGCAGTTTGTTTAATTATAATTTGTTACTATATTTAAAGTCTGACTATATATGTATAATAAGAATTTATGGGAAAAGTCTATTATTAGTCCCAAGAAACTCTTATTTTAGAACTTTTAGCCTTGAGCACGGTAAAAGGACGGAAAGAGACTAAAGAAAATTTTATCAAATTAATATTTTAAACGTTGTTCCAAAATTATTCCAAATTTAATAACAATTGTTTAATCTGCAGCGCATTAAGTAACAAAAAGAATTAATGTACTTGAATAGTGCTGGAGCAGTTAATGAAAAACCCTCATTTTTAGATTAAAGTTTAATTTTTAAATTACAATACATATTTCATAAAAAATATTTGTGAAAATTATGTTTGCATGAAAAATGAATTTTTCCACATGTTTTTGAATACATTACACGTTTTACCGGCAAAACTACAAGAGATGGAGGAAATGTTATATGGATCAACTTTTAGCCCTCGTCGTAGCGTTTCGAAAAAAAAAAAATTCTGACTTTGACAAGCTTTATCTGGAATACTATGGTTCAAATCAAATTGATTGTAAGACCAAATGTAAAGAGCAATCAATTAGGAGCAATGGTTGCTCTATGACGCATGGTTCTAAAGTTATAAGTATTTGTTTATATGCATATATAAATATGGTACCTTTTTTTTTCAACAAGCTGTAGCTCGAAAACGAGTATATCTACACCCCCTCCCACACATACAATTTTTCTCATGGAAATTGATCAAAGAATTATCCCTGAAATTATTTGCCGTTTTATGCGAAACACTCTGTATAATCACTGAAACATTTTCAACATATTTCACAAACAATATAACATAAGGAACTGTGCATTTGATTACTTATTGACTAATATACTAATTATTTCTTTAAAGATTTTAAGTGGTCTCTGAAAATCACTTCACCCGCAATAGTATTAAAGAAAAACTAACCTACAATATAAAAAATTACATTCAAAATGAAAATATTTTTATACGAATTGCAAATTTTTATTCCAATAAAAATTCATACAAAGTATTCTAAATACTTGTGCTAATAATATATAAAATACATATATCTACCTACATATTATAATGCATAAATTATATAATTACTTATTTAGATTGTGTATGGATAAAAGAATATTAATGTATTCTACATATATAATATATATATATACTTTAACAAAATGATATTTAATTTGTTATAATTTATTGACATGCAAATAGAATATTAATTTTCTATCATTAATTTTATATATAAAAGGATAATAAATAGACTCCATTAAAATTTTGTTAAAATTAATAAATTAATGTCCATTCTTGATAAGTAATAATTATTATCCATTATAAGAATTGCATTATCATTATGTAAATTAAAATTGTTTCATTTTTTTTTTGTATCACGATAATTAATATTGTTCAACAATGCTCACTTATAACTCCATTAAAAATTTTATTTCCGATTGTAGCTTGGGGGTACTTTATCTGAGTGATTTTTTTTTAATAATTATTTAATTATAGTGAATATTTTGTTGTATAGATTCCCGATATTTTTAGTTA
Organism: Condylostylus longicornis; assembly: GCF_029603195.1. NCBI lineage: Eukaryota > Metazoa > Arthropoda > Insecta > Diptera > Dolichopodidae > Condylostylus > Condylostylus longicornis. Next base: position 2,218,384 of record NW_026577984.1, read on the forward strand.
AATTTTAATTTATAACGCACCATTTAGAAGTAATAAAGCATTTTATGTCAAAATTTAAATTTCCAATTCATTCTAAGAAAAAAATAAAATATTTCTTTTGCTTTTCTAAAACTTGGGCAATGTGTGCTTTTAATTCAAATTTGATTTGATTTAATTCTCTATTAAAAACTAATTGAGACTATATTTTTCCACATCAAATAGTTTAAGAGAAAAATAATAAAACGGAACGTTTTAATTTTTATTTTTCATGCTTATTGAGTGAAAAATCAATTTCCCCAAAAGAAAAAAAAATATATATATACAATATATATTTTGAAACATATGTGGACCCAAATATATTGGAAAATGTTAATATTAAGAAAATTTTTATACACGTACTCTTAACAGAAACGTTTTTACTCAAAAATATTTTATTAATACGAAAATATATTTGTCCCTGTAAATTTGAAATATTTTGATTCATTTCAACTGAAATTGTAATAGAGACTTTTCGTTGTTAACAAACAACTGCCGCTGTTTATTTTACAGAGTGGATTCTTGAAACTATAATGTGCAAAAAATAAACAATATGCCAAAAATTGAGAGTTTCATTATTGATCAGGGATTTGTAATAACTTTTTATCTTGATAAAAAGCCAAATATTTCCAAGACAATAAAAAAATATTGAAAATTTTCAGATTCTTCAAGAACAATAACATTCGTCTTTTAAGTTTAAGTAAAATAAAATTTAACTTACAAGTGAAATAAAATTAAATGGGTACAATAATAAAATTCCGAACATTTCAACAAAATAAATAAATTAGAATTTAAAATCCCTGATAGTTATCCCTACAACAAACTTGCAAATAATTCATTATCCCAAAAAAAGCAAAAGAAAAAAACATTAAATTAATAAATTGTTTAGGACTTTCAAAAAATGTTTTGGGAATTTATTAAAGAACTATTTCATAAAATATTTTTTTCATTCCTATTTAACATAATGTTGATGTCCTTGTATAATCTCTTACAAAATTTTTCATTAATATTCCTTAATTCAGGTGGCAGGAATTTTTTTTTTCTATATATTTGTAAAGAGAAAATTTACATTCTAAAACGTTAAACCCCAAATGGCTGACTTGAAATTTTAGAAAGTAAAATTTTTGACCATAACATAAAAGAAAAATTATTTTGCTTTTTTTCTTTTGTGTTTTGAAAAAAGAAAAAGGCGCATATTTCAATGATTCGAGAAGAGAATAAATAATTTTTTTAAGATATTCAGGAGGATATATTAAAAAAAATGTTTTATTTTTTTTTTTTTGTTTTCACTTTTAAATTCTTTAACCTGTACAAATATTTATAAATTACGAAAATATTTTGCTTATACTCGTAATAAAAAAATTCCGGGAAAACAAATACTTATTTGAAATTCTTTAAAAAATATTTGAATTTTGAAATGGAAAATTTTAATTTTATTTAAATAATGACCTTGAATTTTGAATGTATTATATGGACCTACCAATATATACATACATATTATGTATAATGTAATTTGGAATTTGAGAAAAACTAAAAATATATAAGAAATATAGAGAGTAATTTTACTGTACTTGATAATGAACTTAAAGGGTTCATAATTGTTATAAGTTTTCACATAATTCAAATTGCTTTGTATACTTTGTACTAACTCAAAAAGGATTAATCTATACTTTGCTCTTTACGCAGTTTAAATAATTAGCGGAGAAAAAAACAAATAATATACTAAATAATTGTATACTTCTGTGATTTTATACAATCCAAGAAATATAATTTAATTTATTTGTTTGCTTGCGGTTTTAGTATGACAATTTTTTTCTAAAAATTCATTTCATATAATATAAGCACCCAATACAAGTAAAAATAATTGTAAATTCGATTTAATTTAAAGAAATATTTTTGATTTCACCCGACAAATTATTTTTTCACATTCACAATAATCCAAATGTTAACTTATTGCTCTTACACTATAATATCAAAATTACTATTATGCCCTCTAAGTATTTTTGTGTAGATATATATAAAGACTTTTCTATAGAAGCTTATATAAATAAACACGACGATAAAATGAAAATATTCCAATCAAATGAAAAAATATTTTTAATTGAAATTTTATTTACAATCAAATTTGCGAGCACATAAAATGCTTTCCAACATTGCACAATATAGTTATATATTTATATCGAAAAATATTCATTGGAATTGTCTTCTTTCCAGCGCAATTTCAAATAATTTTTGAAAAAAAATGTATTAATTAGATTGACTCTGTTCGACTGCCCGTGTGTGCATGTACAAATAAAAAATGAGATGACAAAGTGAAATTTCATAAGCACATATAGATTTTTCTTTGAAAATTATTCCCTCTGAACGAAATTTCCACTTGTCTTACTATTCAAGCTATATATTATAGTAACAATTTCTTTAAAACGACAGCTGCAAACTTAATATCATTAAATCAAAAACTGTAGTACAAAATTTGTAGTACAATTTTTATACAAGTTCAACTTTCTTTTAAGCACTCCTTTTATCTAATATCCTTTTCTAGGATATGCAATAAAATTTTGTTCTAAGAAAAAAATTTATTGAAATCATTTTTCTTAAATTTTCGAAATGTGCTACTTTAAAAATCGATTTGTTTGACTGTGCCTGTTTAAGTCTCGCAATAAAATTTGACGATATTTGAGAAACAATCTGCCGACAGTGTATATTTAATACTATAAAAAAAAAACAAATATCCTGAAAACAATTTTATATGTGAATTTTTATTTCATTTTAAATTACGAAAAATTGAATAATTTTATATGATTTGAAAAATAATGACGCATTTAAATAATAAAAATAACAGCCATAAAAAGTTGAAACTCATACTATAAAAAAATCCTCATAAATTTTATAGTTTTTATAAATTTTAGTAATATAATTTGAAACAAAACAAAAATAAGATGTAAATTAAATTATTTAAAAACATTACAAAAATTTCTTATTCGGCAGTTTGATCGCTCAAATTTTATAGTCGGTTGAAATTTTGCTTTAATAAAAGTATTTGAAAAAAAAAATTACAGCTAGACGTGTATAATACTATACATATTAAATTTACTGAAATTCAATGTAAAAATTTTCAAAAAAAAATTAAAATTTATTATTTTACCTTTGGTATCCTTTGTTGTTCATTTGGATCAATATTATTACCACCTGGACCGGTATTAATTGTATTAATACCGCCAGGACCACCTGATTCTAATACTTCAATTTCATCAACTTTTAATAAATTATTATTATTTTTATTACAAAATGATAATTGCTTTTGTAATGATGTTGTTGATGCTGAATGATTAGCTCCACCAATACCACCACCAGTATTACAGCTACCACCACCACTACCACCAATAAAATTACTAGTACCATTTGTTGTAATTGAATTGGCGGCACCGGTTGTTATAGACGTTGTTTTACTATTAATTGCATCATTAAAACCACCACCAGAACTACCCAATAAACTACGAGTTGTAACATCAACCGTCATTTTAATAATATAATATCGTTGTTTATATATATATATATATTTATATCTATATATAAGTAATTATATAAGTATTTATTATTTTTATAATCATATGTATATGTGTATATGTTATATATGTTATATATATAATATTATTTATTATAAATGCCTATATAAAGAAAGTTATACATTCGGCAGTAATAAAATGTTTTTGTAAAGTTGTAAAATAAAACTTTTTTTTTGTAATAATATGAGTATTATGCCTAAATGCATGTATAATGTCTCATATATATAATGGGCATAATAATGTTATATATTTTTATATTATATACAAAATATTTTTCATGTTAAATTTTTAATAAATTTTACTTTCAGTTTTGTGTTAGTTTTTTTTTCACATATTAAAATTTTTCCAGTTTTTTTTTTTTTTCCAGTTTTGTTATATAAAGCATAAAAATTGTATAACAAATTTAAATAATTTAAAAATAAAATGATAAGAAGAGAAATAAAAAAATGATAAAACAAAAAGAGAATAATATTGCAAAAAAAAATATATTATTTATTTATTTATTTTATTTTATTTATTATATACGTACTCATATAATATATTTATACTTATGAATGCATAAATAAAGATCTCTCTCTCGTATTTATATTATTTTGTATAAGAAAATAGAAATGCAAGGATAAAATTTAATGTTTTTTTGCATATTATAAAAAAAGCACTCAACCGTTGTTTGTTACATTAAATGTTCTCAAATATTGAATGTATATATGTATAGATATCATTACATACATATATGTACATATGAATATATGGCATTTACATATAGATTTATTTTTATTGTTATATTTTGTTTGTTGTAACAATAATAATAATAATAATAATAACAATATGAAATATAGAATTTTCTATATTTTTCACTTAGAGTTTTAGTCCTTAGAATTGAAGAAAAATATTTTTATTTCGTAGGAATCACAGATTTTTGCAATTTATTTCTCCACATTTTTTTTTTGTTTACTTTTCTTTAGAAAACCCTCTTAAATTATCATAATATTTTTGTATGCGAGTTCCTTTTATTTTTGTTTTTCATTTACATCATTCATAATATGTATGCAAGTATTATATTTGCGTAAATATGTAAATATATATAACAACATAGAATAAAAAGAATAATTATAATTTCTAAATATAAAATTATATTCTTTTAAAGTTATTAAAATGATTGCATTTATTTTGGGTTTTTCTTGAATCAACATTAACAAAATTATCCTTACTACAAAAATTTTCACGCTTTTTCATTTTCGTTTTTCTTTTTACTTTTCCTTCTTATGTTTTCCTTTTGTTTCACTTTTCTCTGTTTTTGACAGTAAATTATATAAAAATGTTAACTAAATCGGATTAACAGAATTTCAGGATATTTCCGGAAATAAATTAACAGGAGAATTACACAATATTTTTCTTTAAAAGAAAAAAATGAAAACAAAAAAACAAAACCAAAAAAATTAAACAAAAAATTTCTTTAAATTCTTTTTAGGTTTATCTCAAGTATTTTTTCTTGTTATTGGTTTTTCTTCAATTTCACACCTGTTTAATATTTAATTGATTAAAAATAGAATTTTTCTTCAAGTAATTTATTCATATATTTTATTTATAATTATGATAAAGAAAAAAAAACAACAACAAAAAAAAAATTTTTTTTTTGTTCACTTTAATCACTTCTAAATTTAAATTGAATTTTATTTTAATAATTCATATTTTTTTTTTGTAAAAAATCATTATTATATTTTTATATTTTTTAAAACACTTTAATAAATTAATTTTTGTTCTTTTATAATTTTTCAATTAAATTTTTATAACACAAACAAAAAAATTAAATAAAATTGAAAATGAAAAACATAAAATAAATCTCAAATAAAAGAGTTGCGATATGATAATTTCTAACGCGTGAAATTTACACGGCGAAGACAAATCGCAAACTCACCAATTGGCAATCAGCTTATGAATGAATAAAATGATTTCTTTTTTATAATATTTAAAAAGGAAAAGTCAAAAAGGATATTGAAAAGCTTTTTATAAAAAGAAATGTGAAAATCAAATATTTCCCGTAATGTGCTGCCATAGTTTACCATTAAACAAACACATATTATGTAAACAAAATGGCAATATTGAGAATGATAAATGTTTTTATAGCATTTGTACTAATTTTTTTATAATTTCTACTAATATTTCTACTAATATAGGAATTGTGTTTTTTATTTGGTTTGTAACTAAACTTAGTACAAAAATTACTTATCTTAGACAATATTACTGTACTAATTATCTTTATCTTTTTTAAGTCAATGTACAAACCTATTTCAAATAAATACTTAATATTATATAGTCAGCTTCCCAAAAGGTATATTATTGTTTCAAATGCAAATTTAAACTCAGCAATTCAAAATATTGTACAAATATATAACGAAGTACATATATAAAACAGTATTCTTCAAATTATTTGCAAAAATTTAGAATGGTTGTGAAACATAATAAAACTTAGCGCGTGCTAATATTATCAGTAAGAGACCACGCATATTACGTAAGACTGAATAAGCATATTATATTATATTTTATATATTTACATAACCTCAAATTCCAATATTGTTATTCTACTAGACCAGCAACTTATTATCAAATACTCAAAATAATATTATCTTAATTTTCTAATTTTATTATTTGAATTTGAAAAATATAAACAAGTAATTTTTCACATAAAAGAAATTTTTTTAAAATTTAGGTTGCTTAAGTTCATAAATTGTTTTCAGTTAGCATGATGAAATTGCAAAATTGGTAAATTTTTATACACTATATAATAATATAAGCGCATTTGATTTGTCTAGCAGTTTGATAATGGTTTTTCACAATTAAAAAAATAAAAAAAAAAAAAATAACAAAAAATTGAAAGTATTTTAAATATTGGCGATTAGATCTGTTAGAGAATTTAATTTGTATGCACAAAGAATATTTTACACACTTTATGCCTAAATATCAAAAAATAATGCAGTGTTTATTATTTGTTTGGTCAGTTTTATTCTCAAAAAATATTTAGTTCTTGATTTCTTCTTTTAATTTCAGAGAAAAATAATGTTTTCCTGCTCACAAATTCCTATCAGCAAACTAAAAAGCTGCGTTAATAAAATAATATTAATTAAATTTATCATAGTAGATAAAAATTTGACAATTTAATTTACATTTTCTGAAAGAGCAACAATTTACGTACAGCCATTTTACGAGTACTTTTCAAAACTGGAAAATTTTTAATTTCTAATCTTGTTGCCTCGTTCAACATAATTTTTATGCTAAGTTCTTTATTTGCAGACTCTACATTCTTTATTTAACTAATCTTTCATTGCACTGCAGACTACAAATTTGTAGTAGAAATTTTTTTTTTATTAAAATTAATTTAAATTACATTCATGCCGTAATGTAGTCATGCCGATAAAAAATTTATCCATTTTATAATTGAATTAAATCATAAAACGTTTTATGAACCAGTAATTATTAATTGTATTCCAATAAAAATTTAATACAAAAATAATTTTAAATGTAATTATTTAGTTGAAAAAAATATAAAAATTTCATTCAACGTGCTTACCTACTCTAATTCATGAAAACAAATTTTACTAGACGTCATCTTTTCAACAGATAAATCGTGCCATATGGCAATAATAAAAACAACCAGTGAAATGTCAAAATACAAGAGTAAAAAAATTAAATCAAAACAACAAGAAAAAAATTTTTTTTTTTGACTTTATTTTTGTCATTTGTTTTTTTAGTTTGTAAAAATTTTTCATATCGGTTTGGGGTGTTGAATATTTCTTTTGGTTGTTAAAATTTATTTTATTATTTTTGGATAAATTTCAATGTCCATAAAATTTTTTAATTTTTTCCTCCCCACACGGTTGCGATTTCCAAATAAATCTTAATAAAATTAGTGAAACGATTAAATCAAGAAAAAAAAAATATTTTTTTGTTTTTAGTTTCGAATTCGGAAATGTTTTAAAAATTCATTCCTTAAAATGTAAGTAAACGAAAAAACATTAATTTTTTATTCTCTTATTTTTTTATTTTGTTTTTTAAAATGCATATATATAGTTAAATACATAAAATATCATAATATATAACTTATTATATACAAGTTTATCTTGTATTCATGAAAATCAATATTTTAGTTTTTATATAGTTTTTTTGTACCTTGGTAACTGCATTGATATTTTTTTATGTACAATATAAATTCAAAAAGAACATGCGGCTCAAATCATTTACATAGTGTGTACATATTAGGATAAATGAATATGAAAATCTTAATCTAGTTCTATATAAATATAATATATTTAGTTAATAATAGTTATTATAAAATAGAGTGAATTTGTATCAGTTTTTGTATTGTGGAAATTATTTGTGTATTATTGAAAAGCTATAGGTAGGCACCAATATATATAATTCGAGGATATTTGTGTATATTCTCATATGTATACATGTTTTTTATATATACATTCATAGGTACATAGATAAGCTAATTCATTTTATACCTTTTTTCACTACTGCCAAAAATTATATTGCAGTATTTTTTTTTTTCATTCAATACTTACGTCCTTTTTGTTTTTTTTTTCTATATATCTTACCGATATCAAAATAGGAAATTGATATACCAATCTGGTGGTAGAAAGTTTGTCTAATATTGAATACTTTTCATAAAAAACATCTACAGAAATATCTACCAAAAAAAAAAATGGCAATAATATTATATAAAATACTTTAAACTTATCAAAAATTTTATTTATTTTTAGATATTAGATAAAAATACAAAAGCAAAAAGGAGTTGATGTTAATATTGAATATTGTGAATATGATAGTCAAACACGAAACTCTTATACTTGAGTACCTATCTACCTACCTATCTAGCAACTATATTTTTGTGTTCCATCCACCTACATTTTAATATACTATTATTATTTCTATTATTTTATTGCAATTGCATTTTGTTATATGGTAGGTAGGTACCTACTGCAATAATATGCAATTTGTTTTAGAAAGAAACTTAATCCTTTTTCTAGTGCATAAATTTGTTGACACATGTTAAATTTCTTTTATTTACCTATCTATACATAAATAAAGAAATAGAAGAATAAATAATATAAAATTTAGATTAAGATTTGAAGATTTTATTTTTGTTTTTGTTTTATAGGTGTAGAATATTTTGCACGCGATAATATTCTTATGTAGTACATGTACCCCACCTAAATTCAATTTAAAATATTTAAAATATTAAATTTAAAGAAAAAAATATAAGTATAATAAAAATTGAAAAAAAGAAACTGTTCAATGAAGTATTTTATACTTAGCTTACGTAAATAAGAGATATGTATACTGTGTGGATATTATAGATATAGATAGGTATAGATAGGTACATTTGTACAATTTTTTATTTGTTTATTCTCTTCATTTTTTCCAGTTTGAATCATCTTTGTAATAATATATCCTTGAATTTGATATATGAGGCAATATTCAACCAATGTGTAATGATATTTCTGAGTCATTTTTTCAGTTTCTATATGATGTCATATTAGTTATTCTTTTTTTTTCACAATACTTTCTCTCTGGAGAGGTTACCATATAAGCATATTATATGAATTAATCTAAGAAGGTACTTATTTATATATTAAATGCTGGAGAATAAAAATTTTTTTTGAGTTTTAAGTGTATTATATTAGGGTTTTCCATAATTTAATTGAAATTACTTAATAAAATAATTTAAAGAAATGGTAACAATTCATATTTTTACCTCAATAGTTGTTTCATAAAATTGGAAAAATTTTATTTTAATCAAATTTGAATTTTTTATTTAAATTTATGATAACTATTGCTTAATTACTTGAAATTCCATTTTATAAATTTGGCATACGTAAGTTTAAATTAAGTTTAATATTTCCAAATTAATATAAAATTTTTCCAGAATGGGTTGTAATTTTAAAAAATATACTTAACTGAATACTGTACTTTTTGAATTTAATTCATAAACTTATGAATGTTCACATTGAATTTATTAAAATTCAAATACGAACCCGACAGTCGCTCAATTTAGATAATAATGCAAATAATAGTCAACTATCTCGTAAAGAATTTTAATTCAAAAAAATAAAGTGATTAAAAAATATGGTTATCAAGTTTGAATTCGGAACTGCAATTCTAAGTTATCAGTTAAAAAATTAATTTTTCTTACAAAAAAAGTTATAAGTAGCTAGTTGTTGTAATTTTAACGCCATATTTTAAGAATTAATTATAATATTATTATATTATTGTTCTATGAATGTTTTAATAAATTTCATTTTTTATGAGACAGAAATCTAACATAATTAATCGGGAAATATGAGACTATAATGATATCGATTTCGTTTAGTTGGAATCTAAATTCATCTACGCTCATATATTAAATATTAAAGTTACATTAAATATGTAATATAATACATATTTAGAAATAAAATCGGCTATAATTAAAAAAGAAATTTTTTTTTATTGCGCAGTTCCTATAATAAAATATGCAATGAAAAACTAAAACAAAAAATCATTCAACCAAAAATAATAATAAATTATCATTTACATATATAAGGAATTTTATGAAAAAATTTTTTATATATCAAAAGTTTTTATTACAAATTTAGTTTTATTTTTAACAAAATCTGGTCACCTTTTAGATCCTATCATAGATATTTCTCATTCCTGAAAATTCCTGTCAATAAATAGAAATGCAATATTATTGACACATTTTTTATATAATATTTTTTCTGTGGTTGACACTGTTTAGCACGCTATGATAATTTCCTTTTATTTATTTTTTTATTTTTTTTGATATGCAAACCATTAAAGTAATGTGTGCATGCATAGTTTACATGCAACATTTCTTCTTTTAGGGACTATTTTTAGAACCTATACCTACTTATTTTCGGTGTTATTTTTTTAAAGTATTTCTTTTTTAGTACATTAATAACACTGTTATCAATAGCTATCAATAGCAACTACTGATATTAGTAGTTCACTTATTTCAATAGCTTATATTTAGGTAATAGATTTAAGATATATGAATGTTAATTTGATCTAATATCTTATGTTATACATATACTGAATACATGTAAACTTAAAATTATAAATTCTAAAAATAGTTTAGTATATTATCATAAATCATTCATGTTTTCAAATTTGTGGATCATACATCCTTTTACCTAGGTATCATGTTCCCGAATATATATTTTTTATTTATTACGTTTTTTTTTTAATAATAATAACTTGGCAAGGGTGAAAATATTGAAAATCGTGGTCTTTTTTCGAAGATTTTTAAATTTTTAATTAAAAATTGTATGCTTGCACTCTGCATTTTATAGTTTAAGCCGAATCCAAATGTTTTTCATGGATCAAATCATTATTTGTACTATTATAGAATCTCATAAATTGTTTTTATATGAGAGCAAATAGAATAAAACAAAATAATTTTACATTTAGGTACGTGTATACGAAATTGGGTCTATGATCTAGGGTCCCCTAATCCAAATTCAAGTTATATACTTATAAAAAATTGTATAACACTATATTATACATATATAAAAAGTATAACACTATATATTATAATAAAAGCTTTCACTTACATCAATTATAGATAACTAGGTTCAAATTTAGTCACATAAAATTTGTAATGAAAAAATGTGTGTTAGTGTGTTCATGGAAATAATGATCAAATTTCAAAATCGAAAATTTATTATTTGCATATTATTAAATAATTTGGTTTGGTTGGCAATATTTCATAAACTCTTACAATAATATTATTTTGTGTTAATTAAAATTTTATTATACTCTGGAGAGTGAAAATATATTTAATGTGAAATTATAAAAATAAAAAAAAAAAAATTAATAATTTCATTTTATATTCTGAAAATGGTAAAAGAATCAAGAATCAATTGAACACTCTAAATGGAAATCTCTAATGATCTTAAAATCACCATATTTGTATTTATTCTGTTCATAAGTATGTACAACCATCTATGTATGTATGTTATGTACATTTTACATTTAAGTATATTCATACATATCTATATTTATTTATAGATTTTGCATTTTACTTTAATATTCTTCGTGGTCATTAACTTTTTCTTTTTTTGAAATTATTTTTTTTTTTTGCGCAAAGTTGATTTGATTTTATTTATTTATTTATTTATTTTTTTTTTTCATTTTTATTATGCTTACTTTCCATTTAAAATAGAAAAGGTTAAAAAATGGATTTGGAAGAAAAAAAAGTAATAAGCAAATGAGTTGGCGCGCGGTGTCCGGTATTTCTTATGTACACTCATAAAGTGCCATATGTGTTTAGGTTTATGTATATTGCATGAAATTTCGTCTCTTTAATAAAATGAATGTGAAATTTCACGTTATCATTTATCGTGACTTGAATCAAAAATAAATGTTAACTGCAACCCCATATAAGTGTGCATTGTAAAATGTTATTATAAAGCATTTAATTATATTTATTACCGTTATTATATATGTATGTATATATGTTTATATATGCATATGTGTGTAGTGTATAAAAAATACTGTTATTATATTAAAGTAAAATGAGTCACCATATTATTACCGGCGTCCTAATAAAATTATTTTTCGGTTTCCTTTTCTGCTTTTGCATAAATTCCTTATTTATAACAAATTTAATATACCTATGTATGTATATGTATGTACATATGTGCGTACATATATTAAAAATTTAAAATTAGTTTTGCTATAATGTATGTCCGTACTTGCATTTAAATATTTACAATACGTACAATATGTAATTTTGTGTGTGTGAGTGATTCATGTAAATAATATGCATTTTAATATTTATAAACTACAATTTAATTAAAAGAAATATCCTTAAAATTGTTTAACTACATAATTTAGGTTTTTTCTAAAGCTTAACAATGATATACGTACAAATATGTATATGTAGTATATAACATTTGCACCTACCTATATTAGAATTATACTATCAATGTATTCTTTTAATAAATCCAGAAATATTTTCCTTCTTTTAAGAACAAAAATATACACACTTACAAATTAACCTTGAACAACTTTTTATGCGTACTTAATTATTTTATGTTTTTTTCTAATGAAGGGACTACGGTACACATATACTATTCATACACATACATACATGTCCATTTACATGCACATCAGAATACATATAATTATGTATAGATACTATGTATGACCTTAAAAATTCTCTTCGGCATTCCTCTTTAACCAATTTTATAATATTTTTATGATTTAGAAATAGCAAATTATAGCTGTAGGTGCTAAAGTTTCTTGTACATACATAAGTAGTTTGTTGGAAAATTTTGTTTTACTTTAATTCTAAATCTTTTGTGGGATAAAAGTATTTTTCATATTGTTTACAAATAGCTCTTGTAATATAGGTTTTAGTTGGTACACAGAATAATAATTGGAATATACATATGTATATGAGCTTTAAACATTTTTTGGTTTTTAATAGAATATGAAAACTAACCATAACTTATAGTTAAAAATGGTAGGTACGTGTTATTCCATGGTCAGTGTTAAGAAAATATTTGTTATGTAAGAAATATGAAAATTTTTAATTTTTAATAAAAAAGCATGAAAACATCAGATGTATGTATGTATGTGTATACATGTGTATATGGAACTGGATTATGTGCTAATACAGTTTCAGGATTAAAACAAAAAAAATTTAAGAAAACTTATTGTTTTTTCTAAATAAAAAATTTAAAAGACTTTGACAAATTAATGACATCTCAAAATTTGAAAAAAAAAAAATTAATTCAATGAAATTGAATTGATGGCAATCATCTACATACATACATATTATTCTAATAATTTTAAGTTTTATAAGGATTAATTAAAATGTGCTCTGTAGATTAATTTAAATAGTTCTGATGCAGTTATAAGATTATTCTAGATATGTATGTATGTATGTAACTTATAACTTCCTTTTTTCTACTGAAACACATCATACTAGTCTTGATATATTTTATGACAAGATAACGAAGACGACATCATGTGCAAATAAATGGAGTTAAATTTCTGAACTTTCATTAATAAATTGTACTCCACTCAGAAAATTGAACCAATCAATGCATTAGAATTATGATGAAATTCTGAGATAGATTTGCTTCTTTTGCAGTTTCTTTAAAACCTTTAAATGAAATGTGAATTTAAGCCATGATAAAAATATTAAATACTTTAGTTTAAAAAATAAATAAAGTAATTAGAAATTTAAAATTAAAAAAATTTTTTATAAGTGCATACACACATTCATACATAATATTATTTGCATCAAATTAATGATACGTTCCTTGAGCGTTTAGTAAGTTTGCCAACATTGGTTTTGAAATGACTCGCAAATAATCTGAAAGTTTCCCTTTAAAAAATGTAACACTATTTAATGTACGCATACATATATACATATAAACATAATATATGTTATAGTACTTTTGCAGTAAAAACTTTCGGCATAGTTTTTTCCATTAATTTAAAGATTTCTATTTGCTTTTAGTTGAAAACTTTTGTTTCAATTTTCTTTAAAGAAAAAAGAATTTATACGTACTCTTGCACATATATTTTTATAAATCTGTCCTAGTTGAAAACTTTATTCACTATTTTTTTTTATTTTACATATAAATTTTTGCAAGTGTATTTGCTTTTTTTCCATTTAGGCATGTGTGTGTAATGTTTTTCTTCATTATGTTTTTGATACTTTCTTTGTTAAGAACATCTCAGAGAATGGTGTTACTTCATAGGGAGTTTTTTTTTATTTTCTTATATTTTTATAAAATAAAATACAAAATATTTTATGAATTTTTTGTATAACTGCAATTCTTGGCACAATAATGTTGTAATAATTGAATATGTAAATAAATATTATTGCTTAATAATGTGTGACAAAGTCTTAAAAAAATGAAGTAACAAAAACAAAAATTAATAATAGAAAATATTTTTAAAGAAAACTTAACACTTAGCAGATTTTTATATAAATACATACATACATACGTATACCGGAGGAAAATAAAAATTTACTATAGGAAAGAGTGTGATAAACCATTTAAATCACTATGTTATATGATTGTTATTTTTTATTATGTATTTGTAAAGTCGTTATTCTGTTCCTTGTGCAAGTTGGGAGGGAATTAGGTGGACTAAGCGGTATCATAACAGTCCTATCTGGTTTATGTGTAACTTACGATGGCCGCTTCAATATAACCTGATCTAAGGTCGTTATTATAAAAATTTATAAAAAAATTTTTGAAAAGGAAATTAAAAATTCTAATTATTATTGGTAAATGTCTATAAAAAATTAATTATTGTCTATTCACAATATTGCGAGAGTGAGACTATACCAAGTTTACTCGCAAGCAAACTTACTACAATGCTCCATAAGAAGTATGGTGACATTATTTCTTTTTTGTTTATATGTTAATGTTATTAAAACCAGTGTTAAATATAATCAATGTAAAATATTTAGATACATTCAACAATAAGAATCTTCCTCTCAGTATCGTGAATGACCTTTTACTCATTAAACTCTTTGAAAATACTAACTCCTCTTTTTCATCCAAAAAATCTTTGCACCCGCTTTATTTTTCTATCTTAGGCTATTTTTGCCTCAAATTGACTTGAAACCAATCAATACTTTTCAAATTTATCGACGTGTGTTATACAATTTTTTTTTGTGTTCTCACAGTGAACGTGTCATAAATTTTCAATGCGAATAAAGTACAAAATGTCTATTCCAAATAAACGATTTATAAATCTTATCAGTTTATTTGAAATCGATAATTTATTTAAAAAAAAACTCACATAAAACAAAATAGTTCGTAAACGCTCCATTAATTATATTTGATACACAAATAAATTAACATAAACATGAAAGAAAAACATTAGTTGGAGAGAGAAAAAAAATTATATTTTTTTCTTTTATAAATTATATTTTTTATATTTTTTCGCAATAAATCGCACATTTCGTTTAATAAACAATAGCAATTTTTTTTTTCAAATCTCCAAAAAATCATTCAACCGAATCCAATATTAAATTTAAGTTATTGATATGTAGTTATTCCACACACTCAATGTACATAATATTATGCAGTTTCGTTAATGAGATAAGTATGGAACAAGGTTGCAATTTCTAAAAATTTTCTCAGCAAAAATGTTTAAAAAAGTATGCCAAATCTTGAAAAAATACCTAAAACGCAAAATCAGGAAAAATGGAGCCAAGATTAATGGATTGCGAGAAAATACAAAGCACACGAATCATTGGGGCAACTTAAAAATAAAGAAAATTAACTAAATAAGTACTAAATATGACTTTTTAAATGTCGTTTCTATTATAAGAAGGTAATTGTTCATAAATACTGAGTTGAAAGGGAAGATATCCACATCATCCGATGAATATTGAAGTATATTGAAGTATCTTCCGCTTCAAAACATCGTTTCAGCTCTAGTTCTTCGAAATGAACTGCTTTTACATAAATTGTTTTGACGTTAAATATTTTTGGTTGTTTTAAATAAATTGGCAGTTTAAGTATATTCTAAAAGTATTGATACAAAATTTTTAAAGTTCAAACGGAGTTCGAACCCTTTTTTTGTGCTTAATATACTTAGGTATAAAATCTTAAAAATTTTCCGACACTTTTTCTAATACGTACAAAAAAGAAAATCTGTTTTAATTTTTGGACTTAATTAAGTAAATTGCTTTTATATCACATTAATGAACCATTAACTCGTTCCCCTTTATTCATTTAATCAAAAGAACAATTGATTTTTCTTATACTAATTAATATGAATAGCAATATTTCACTACAAACTATAATAATAGTGTCACACTACATTTATAGTAAAATTTATGGTTGAATATACGTGTGTATATTTGAGCGTTTTCTAATATGAAATAGATGTATACATTTGTGTACATACATACATATGTATTTAATTTAATACTCATCATTTTGGCATAAATATGAACGGTCGCTTAAAAGTTTTGAAAAGATTTCCCACGATGAATAATGAAAATTTAAAAATGCGGAGAAAATAATCGGAAAAACATTTACCATATAAGGGAACCCTATTGTTTCTTTGGTATACTAATACAAAAAGAGAAAGAATAAAAACAAAACACAATAAAGATTTTTTTTTCAATTTTATAATAAGAACACCACGATACCGGAAGTCATCTTTCAAAAAACAAAAAGTATTATATTTTTCGAACTAACAAAAACGTTGTAAAAAGCTGTTAATTTGAATGACAATTTAAGCGCTTCTTATTAAAAAACAAAAATTTTCAGAATGAACTTTTGAGAATTTATTAGTTTTTTTTAATGATATACTTATATTAATTTATTTCAGCATACACGCACATACTTGAATGTATGTAGATATGTATAACAATTTAATTGTAATTTTTTTAAAAACGATTTTAGAATTTTAAAATTTCTATATACCAAAGTGTTTTTTGATAATTTACTCTAACACCTGATTCGGATCACACTGCTAGAAATGTCAGGAAAAAATATCTTAATTTTTTAATCATAAAACGTGCATTCCGACAATTTGAAATTTGAAAAATTCACGCTAATTTTGAATACATGAAATAGTCAAAACAATAAAGAGTGCGAGTAAAAATAATCCCGAAAACAAAGTCATATCACTTCATAATTATAAACATTCAGTTATGTTTTTCCTTCCTAAAACTTTACGTCATAAATTTAATTTGTTCTTGTCCTAAAATATACGCAATTCAAAAGCTTAAACGTTTTAGCTTAAACTGTTTACAGAATATTCTATTTTCATTATTTTGACATTCGCATATGATTTAAACATTTGACATCTTAAACTTTTGACATTGTAATTTCTACAATTAAATCCTAAATAAGTAATCTATGGCTAACAGACACAAAATTAGTGAAATACACTACTAGCTTATATCACTGCGTATTATAAAAGTTTATTTTACAGTATCAAGACTTTTTTGAGGTGTTTCCTGCTTTCTCCTGCGCCATCCGTAAATGTTTTTTAACAATATCGAATTGAATGTATTCATTAAAATTTCTGCATAGAAAATATGGAAGGCAATGCTTGGCCTAAGTTAATTCATAGCTTTTGTAATATGGAAGCAACCAAGTGCTAAAATTATTAAAAAAAAACTCTTGGATTTACAAGATTTTTCAACGGAAAATTTAATCATTTAATTCTCATTTGATGATACGATTCAAATTTAAGCACGTATATGCAGTAAAAATAAGGGAAATGTAAAAAAATAATTAAAAGAATACAATTTCTACTTTTTTTTCTAATTTCTATTTTCTTGTTTTATAAATACATGTAGTAATAGTTTTTCAACCCTTTAATGAAATTTTCCCTCACGTACATATTGATTTTAACTCATAAGATTTTATTAAATAATTTTAACCATAACTGTAACGAATTTAATATTAATTGACGTTAAGAATTCAAAATGGTTTTTGTTATTAAAGAATTGTTATTTTTTTTGTTGTAATTTAAAGGAAAATTCTAACATATGTTCAACGTTTTCTCTTCTATAAAATTTATTGAAAATCAGAAAATCGTATTTCAAATCTAAAATTATAATAAAAACTCGGAAAGTAGCCTTATACCAACTGTATACGAATGTATGTCAAAATATAAATACTAAACAGTAAAATCAAGATAGAATTGAATGCATTCTATATGATGTTGAAATTTCAATCTGTTCTGAAAATCTAAATTTTTTTCTTAAATATATTTCATATAAATAAATATACTAGATATAAATAAATATACTTAATACAATTTATAATACGATAAGGGGGTTTTAATGCAGATCAAAAATAATCAATTTTTAAAAAAATAAAAATTTTTTATAGTCTTTATACGTTTATGGTTATGTGTATTGGTTTTGTTTAAGCACATTATGCAGCAAATGCAATATTTGAAAAAAAAAAAATCATATCAAATAAAATCATCATTTTTGTACACGTGCTTGACCACAAACGTACATTTTCAATAGTATATATACATACACACATACAAATACATTGTATGTGTGTGTATTGCAGTATAAATATTGAAATACAAGTTATTTAAAGCTTTCAAAACCATATTAATTTCGTATTTTCTTATTATTTGATTTCAAATTGGATATGCATATATGAATTTTCCGATATTATGTAATTATCTAGTTCATCCTTTTATAGATTAATCAAGATTTTTTTTAGTACACTTTTATATTTAATTAATATAGTGTGATAAGCTTTTCAAAATTTTAATATGAAATTTAATAGTGCAAATAATGTGATTTTTTTCAGATTTTATTGCAAAGTATTTAAGTTAAAATCCATAAAAATTAATATTTTTTAAATTGTATTCATACATGGAGTATGAATTCACAACAATCACAACAATTCTGGCTTAACATTCTTCCATTTTTGCAATCAGTTCTCTCTTGATATTTTTTTATAAATGGAGAACCTTTATCTGTACAAATATAATTGAGGTACTGCTCGGGTCAAGCATTCAACAGAGCACAAAATCTGATTACCCGATCAAATATTAGAATGCGATTCAAAAACCTAAAGTAAATGCACCCAAAATGTATTGGTGTAAACCTATAAAAAAAATAAATCAATGAAAGTTGCTTAAAAGAATTAATTCGTTACATTTGAATAATTGGGTACAGTCTAGAGGTTATGTAGACTCGATATTGTCGAATCCTTATGTTGTTCAAGTGAGTTAACAAAGGTGGCAAAAAATTTATACACGATGAATATGATTTTATCGATTGAAATAAAATAGTACGTTCTAATGTGAAATCTAGAGAAACATGGAAAATATCGGCATATAGAGTTCGAATTCAGTGGTGAAACTTAAACTGAAATTTACAAAATAACAAGAGAGCGAAGAAGTTTAGAAAGAATATGCAGCTTTTTTTTCGAAGTTTTTTAAACAGAAGTTAATTCGAAATTATATTTTGAAAGAGAAAATGATAATTTACAATTTTTGTTTGTTTTTTTCTTACTCCTTGACTTTTTAGAGTCAAGCTTCAGTTTCACAGGTCATTGAGTTAACTAGGTGGTGACGAGCCTGCCGCAGTTTATATTAAAACTGAAGACTACTGATATTTACTGTTTTGATTTTTGTTGGTATTCAATATCGAATATAACGGATATATGGATACGGTAATTACCCATGTATCCGTAATGGCATTATTAGGATTTTATTTTGTAATATTATATTATTAAGCTCTAACATCATAATCATAACTCAATAAAATATGTATGACTTTTATATTAACCTGATTAGTGTTTGAATTCGACGCCCTTAAATTAAAGGCCTGGTGTCATAACCACAAATATGTATGTAATACATAATATGTATGTTAATGAGAAAAATTTGGACCAAACTTAAAAAGCAAAATACAAAATAAGAATTTTGGCAATCTCTACCAAAAATACATTCTTAAAATCCTATTAAAACTTCTTCAAATGTATGAAATTACGAGTTCAAAAATACTTCAAATCCTTCTTTACTAATTATATGTTAAAATTTTGCAATACGTAGGTAATTGAAAAATTGCTTTACCTGAAATTGTCATAAAAAACATACCAATCTGTTACCACCACTCAGCATTAAATAACTATCCTGTTCGAACCTAGTCTCCTTTTTTTGTTTATTTTAATTGAGTTTTCATTTTTCGAAATTTAATTGCACTGTCAATATTTGAAAATATCATTTAATAAAATATTAAAGTTTTTATTTGTATTAAAAATATTTTTATTATTCTCGTGTAATATTATTTAGTCGATTATAATTAAAAAATGAATGCACGCAAAGAAGATTCATTAAGTTGTCCGCATTTGACGCTTTTTGTTTCAAAAACTATAATTATTAAAATTAACTATCAAAATAATAAATTTGTGGTGTGCAAATAAAAAAGTAGAAACAAAAATTGTATATCATGTCAAAATTGATGCAATACCGTATTCAAATCCAATGAAGTTGAAATGTATTCGAAGAAGTCCTTTAAATGAGTACATTTATAAAATTTTCAAAATATGTGTGTATGTGTATTGTGTGTGCATTTAATTATTTCATTAAATATTTTTAAACTTCTTTAGAGTGCTGCAAGTAATAAATAAGTTTTGTAATTAAATATTTTATATGTTAGGAATGATATCGTAAACGTATACAAAGGATGCTTAATAAATTTTCAAATGCTTTATAGAAGAAAAATATTTTTTTTGTAATCAAAGAAATATAGATGGTTTAATAATAATTTTTTATATACTTATGTATGTAATGTATTTGAATTTAGATTCTGATTTGTTTCATTTAATTTTTTAACAAAATTATCTATAAATCTGTTTCGAAATTTTTTCTGTACTTTTCTGTACTTTTCGAAAATAGCGATTATTAAAACAAATAATTATTAGAACTACTTATAAGAACTTAACTTCATATACTTGAATCTTATACTGTAAGTCATACAGTTCAAGGTGAAATGTCTAATTTCTTACAATAACAACTTAGGCTTGTGAGAATACAAACAATTAAAGCTATATGCAGTTTTAGAACACTTAATTTTTCCAAACATACTATGTCTGTTCACCACAAGCACATATTAAATCATTGATTTACTTCAGATATGTTGTTTTATATAACAAAACTGTTTTAGAATTTATTAAGAACACTATGTGTTTGCAAAACTTTTGATGAATAAACTAAATCTCATATACATAAATCACATATTTGGGTAAACTTACATTTTGTTGATTTTGTAGATGGATTTGACTTTTGAAAAAGAAGTGGTTCCTTTCGTTAAAGTGGTTAAAGGTTTGCTTAACGTAATGTGGAAAGTTAATTTGCATTTTATAACACATTTTAATTCAAATGCCACAAAATTGGATCTTTTATATATTAATTTTCTATATAAACATAATAAAAGAACTTTTTTTAATAAGGTTGTAAAAATGAAATACCTATCTATTTGATATTTTACTATTAGTTTTTCATTTAATTTCCCTTTTTTTCTAAGAAGTACGTGTATATTAAAAAAGTATGTGCCTATCTGCCACCCTATATATACATACTTATATATTAAAGAAAAGAAATAAAAAATTTCATTCTGAATCCACAGTGTATAGAAAAGCTAACAAAGAGGGAAGCAATTTATGCCTTTTTTTATGCGTTCTTTACATTAAAAATATTTATAGTCTTTATAATATATTGCCCCCTTTTCTAATTATTGTAATTGGTTGGGGTAATTTAGATTGATATAAGACTTTATATTAAATAATGGAATATAAAATTGTTTTTCTTGTTTTATTTGGTCTCAAATACTCAGTTTGAATTTGATTTAAAAAAAGTACAATATAATGTGTACCGAAAATATCCAATTTGTTTTCTATCAGTACACCCCCATTGTACAGGTTAATTTTGTTGTTTTTTTTTCTGTCGTTTGATTTGTTTAAATAATTTTTTTTCCTATGCTGGTTCCTTGTTCTGTGGGATGTTCATTTCTATTATAAAACTTAAGTTTTCTATTCCAATTCTTTTCTTGTTTTTCTTTATTATATAATTTATTGATAGACATTTTAATATAATGTGGAATCGTCTTTTTTTATATAAGATTTTATTTTTTCTATTTAATATAAATTCTGAAATACACATATATTATGTTATATGAAGTTTACACTGTTTATTTTATGTTATTTTAATTTAATATTTTTTTTTCATATAATATTAAACAAATTCACGGAGAAAAATAATGAGTTGATACTTATATAACTTTTGTATAGAAATTTAACAGAACATAATTGTTTTTATGGTTAGCGTTTTTTAGAAATTGTAAGCGGCATTTGTAATTTACCCCCAAGGAAATTAGACAGTAGTTCCCGAACGCTGAGGAAACCCTGCAAAAAATTGCGACGCCGGACAGCCAGTACCGGGCAGTCAAAAAAAATTTGCACGACGGCCTCGTCATCGCCTCCATAGAATTTGCACAAAGAGGAGTTCGATTTCACCAGCTTATGCAAGTGCATCTTACTGGACAATGTTCAGTAAAGAAATTCGCACTAGCGAAAACACGAGTTTATCCAACCCCAACAACTAAGCATGTAACTTTGTAGAGTGCGATGGAAGAAAAATCTTTGCATAATGGTATCCCTTCGTGTTCCTCCAATGAAAGTCGAATTCTGTCCTAAGTAGGCAGGCAAGATTAGTTTCCACGACAGAAAGGCTGTCCACAGAAAGGCTCTATCTAACACAATCATAATAAGATTTGAAATTACTATGCAATATTTAAAAATGAAATTACATATAATGAAATGAACGAAAACCTTGTTTAAGATCTAAGCATATAATTCGTGAAATCTTAATGTGCTTTTTATCCTAATTCATCAAGGAATCTCCAACATTCATAACCTTGCCTTAATTTATTTTATAACGTATTAAATTGGATGGTATTCAATGTAATGAACCTCTGAAAATTATAATTAGTTTCGTAAAATTTCTAGAAAAATTATTAAACCAGAGTTTCTATATTTAAGTTGTAGTTTAAAAATAGCTTTGTTCATCCCATTATACAACTTTATATTATTTCTCTTATTTTGTATTTATAAATTCAAAGCTAATTATTCCCTTAATAGTTTTCTAGACATAAGTATATTAAATTTGAGTATTTATTAACTTTTAATATTTTTTTGATTTATTTTGGTAAAAATACTTTCCTAAGAAACCAAATTTATTAAGTATTTATATAATCTATTAAATTTCAAATTCGATTCTAATATTTTTGTCAGTGTACTTGTCTTTATTTCCGCAATAATTCCCAGTTGGAAAAAATAAAATTTATTAGAATGAATTGTCAAAAAAAAAATTAGTGCATTATAGGAAAAAAAACAAAAATTGCATAAAAAAGGGCGGCCTTTATATGAATCAGACTGGAACGTCACAATTTCATATTTTTCGAGTTGCTCTTCTGAAATGAAAATGAATTTAAGTTGAATGCTTCTTTTACCTTTTTAATTTTTTTCTTTTCTGTACGAAATGTTTATTTTTGGATTTTTTAATTTTACTCGTTAAAAATACAAAAATTTTTTTTTGTAGCTTCCCTAACGATTTATTCATATCATCATGTAAGAAAATAAATTTCATATATATGCTTATTCATATATCCCAGGGATTTGAATGCAAGTTATAATAAAAAAATGTACTTAGATTCGCATATGAACATTTTGTTATACGTATACGTACCTTAGCAGGTTTTTATATTGCCTGACTTTTATCTATTAATATTTTATCAAACGCTTTTAAATAAGACCTTTTTCATTCTAGAGTATATATAGAGACTTTATTATTACGTTAGCAAAAAAAAAATAATAATAACAAAAAAAAAATTCTGATATATTGTGTATAGAAAAAACGTTTAAAAGTAAAGTGTCCTTTTTAATAACTGCACATACATAATGTGTTCATATGTGTATAAAGAATACAAAAGAAAAACTTTGTATATTATGAATATTGTATATGGCCCTCTTTCTTTTGTTACTTTCTTTTCAGTTTGTTTTCCTTGTGTATACACTTAGCGTCAAAACAATCGTTAAAAATATTATGTACTCGTATGTAAGCTAAAAACTATTATATAGTAACATAATATAATAAGTAAGTGAATGCAGAAAATTTAAATATAAATCTAAAAATAACTGAAAATATTAGAAGGAAGTATAAATGTATAGAGGAAAAAGAAAAGGATATAAATAAAAAGGATAAATCTAAAAAAGAAAATTTTAATACTGTTATGTATATGCATGTATGTGCGCATACATATATCCTATCCTTTTCTATACATAAAGTTGAAATATAGCCAAAGTAACGAGGGCAAAAAGTCATTATAATTTTTTGCCTTTTCAAAGGTGCAAATAAGTGCACAAATTTTGTAAACTAACTATGCACTTATGCTTTCAGACAATGTGCAGATACGAGTAATGTCATACGAGTTATGTATATGTGAAAATTTATAACTACTTTTTATATATACAGTCTTAAACCTCATTTTAACTTACATGACAACTCCAGAGGTACTTGCGATAAAGATATCTGTGGCTTTAAGAAAAAAGTTTAGAATTTATTTTCGAGAAATTTTGTAACTTTGTATATATGTATTTGTTGAGAATTTCGTAAGGTAAATTGTCCCTATTTTAACAGAATATAAACTACATGTCCAAATACCATGTATAAATAATCTAAATATGAATTAAAATTGAGAACAACAATTTTATTTATGCACATTTTGCTTACAACCACAGAAATGTACAAAACACCAATTTTTTTTTTTCAAAAAAACGGAAATAAAATTTTTAACAAAAAACATGGTAGATAGCTTGTTTTGAAAATTGAACTTTTAATGTTTTTATGCTTTAATTTTTTTTTTATATAATTAAAGTTCCTTTTTTTGGCGATTTGGTATTATATAGGTATTTTAAAAAACGTGTAGAAAAATAAAAATTATTTTCATCTCGAACAATAGTTGCGACATGTATTTGTTATTGAAATTTTAATTTATTTTTTAAACAAATCAGGTCTTAAAATGTAATTGAATTTTTACTTCCTATATGAAAATTGGAATTTTTCTAAAACAAAAGTGTTATTTTAGCTCATAGAAAAGAGGTTATTGGAATAAGTTTTTTGTGTTTAATTTCTTGTATAAAATTACATTTTTAATTTTAAATTTTTAAAAGATACTACAAATTTACCACACTGTGTAGTAGTTTTGTATGTAAAATTATATGTAGGTTTCATAAAAAAACTATAAAATTTATTTATGTTTTATAGTTGTTTAATAATAAAATTTGAATGCATTTACTTTGCAAATTATGCTCAATTAAAATTCAAATTTCCCTAATTCGGGGTACATAATTTTTAGTTGCGAGTCTCAAATACTTTTCATTAATTTGGATATAAGTATGTTGTGTCAAAATCAAACCTATAATGAATACCATGATAAATAATGAATATAATGAATACCATGATTTTGCGGGGGCGGTAATGAAACTGCTGTGTGCATACTTTGCGACTGCCCGGTACTGGCTGTCCAACGGCGCAATTGTTTTGGACAGGGTTTCTTAAGTGTTCGGGAACTGCTGTCTAACTCCCTTTAATACTTGGAACGGGAATATTGTAGGAAGGGCGTGGGGAGGCTACAATAAGACGCGAATGGCTGCGGTGACCCGGGGAATACTCGGCTCCCTTAAAAAAAATCTACAAATACCATGATACTTAGGTGATGCAAATTGTCGAATTTTAAATCAATTATATAGTTAATGATTTCGGAATTAATCAACTTAAAAACATTTGTTTCTTAATAATTTGACTTGGTTTTCAAATGACATACAAGTATAAAATGTCGTATATTCTTAATCATATAATCTTTACCAATAAGAAGAATTTTCCGTGGTTCTTTATGAATTTCTTAAAACAATATTTATATTTTGATGATTTTAATAAAAGAATTTCATATAACATTTACAATATGTTTGTAGATAAGCATATTTGTATTAAATTTTAGTTTTACTTAATATTTTCAACAAAATGTAAAAGTTTTATAAGTTAATATATATTTTTAACAAATCGTAATAAATTGCATTGAAGTATAAAAGAAAATGAAAAGTCATTGTATTTAATAACTTCTATTATGGAAGTTTGAGGAATTAGTTTCAATATCTTACGTGTAATATACGTTAAGGTTTAATAACCTTTCACTTGACAAGGGAAAAACAAAATTAATTTGATTTATAATTTAATAATTCTGCGCATTTACAGAAATTAAACAATATTTACAAAAAACTTTTATTGTACCTACGAAAAATAAAAATTATGACAACAGTAAATATTACGACAGGAAACAACTTTCAAGTTGTCCTGAGGTTTATGATCTAGAATTTGATAGAGTTTATGTTCAAGATTGTTATAATGACATTGATGTACGTCTCACATTTTCTTAATGAAATTTTAGAACTTTAGATTAAACTTAATAAAATTTCGTTTATTTTAAATATAAAATTATTTTTAATAATATAATAATTTAGAATTTATAAATTACAAATTCATTTTCTCCACTCTCATAACTCATTTTTAAAAGAAAAATATTATTATTATATTTTTCTCCATTTATAACACCATTTTTTTTTGTAAAACAAAATATTTATAACTTTTAATGCTTATGTAATTAATTTTAAACTCTTATCTTTTTACAGGAATACTAAAACATAAATTCTTCCTTCCTCTACTCTACATTTTATATACATGTATATATATATAGATACTCATATCATATATATATACATGTGTATAACTATTTCAAACTTAAAACAACTTCAAAACTACAACAATTTTAAAACAAAACAAAAAAACAATAAAAATAAATAAATAAAATAAAGTTATTTGTTTTGAAAAAAATAGAAAAAAAATAAAATAGTTATTATTTATAAAAAAAACACAAGAAATAAAACGGTTAAATTTAACTTCCATAAAAGACACAAAACGACAACAAAATGTACAAAGAAAAATCTAATTCCGATTCGGAGCTTTACTGTCGCCGGAAAAAGTGTGAGAAATATAAAAGGTATTCAAAAAACAAAAAAAAAAACCTAAAAGAACAATTTAAAAAAAAATATGCAAAACTAAAATTATTCACCACTTTAGTACCATTTTATTGCAAAACCACAAAAAAAAAAAAAAATAACAAAGTTTTTTCATTTCAAGCTAGACAACGGCAGCGCGTTTTTCACGCTTATTTTTATCGCATCGCATACCATCATTGTTCTTTTTTTCACTTGATTTTTCGTGTTTTAGGTTCTTAAATTTTCAAACCAAAACTCATTATGCCATTTTTTGTCACATTGTTTTTGTTTTGCATTAATTTTCTCTTTAATGAAAATTTTTTTATGCCTTTTTTTTATTTTGTGCAAAAAGGAAAAACAAAAGCGACTTTTCCTTTTCATTAATTTAATAGATTTTTTTTCTAACCGCATTTAATGTCTATATAAGCGCAATAATCACCTCTCATACTTCGTTAATAAAATATAGCTAAAAAAAAAATTAAATTATTTTTCATATACACCTGCACATTTCACATCTTTATTTGACATTTTTCACTCCTTTTTTTCCAATGCTTACTTATTTTTAAAAATGCAATATTTTTATCATTAGAGTTTTATCTACAGATCTTTCCTTTTGACACCTTACAAATTTTTGATTTTGTCATTTTATAGACAAAATAAATTTCATAAAAATTTAAATTAATAACAATGCGAAACATGATAAAAACATCAAAAACAAATACCATAAAAAAAAAATCAAATTAAAAGTAAAAATCAAACTAATTTAAATGACAAAAAAAGGACTTTTTGCAGACTTTATTAATTTGCACAAAATTTTGTTATGAACACCATCTTTATTAAGTTTCGAAATAAAAAAATATGGGGGTAGTGAAAGATTCAACAAAGTTTTTTTTACTATAGTTTAAAAAAATCGAAAAACAAATTTTGTTTTCATATTTTATAAATAAATATAGGGTTATTCAAGCAATAAAAAACTTTAATTTGAAAAATTTAAAGAATCAAATATGAAAGGATCAAATTTTCATTATTAATACTGAGTTAAGAAATATGTCAAATATTAAACTATTAATAAAATAGAAATGTTAATTACTACATATGACGTAACCAAGAAAGTATCATTTAAAGTTACCGTTTCATTGAATCATGCAATAGTGACATATAATTTCTGAAATGTGGAAAATATTCGGATATTTATCAAATTAATCGGAAAAACAATATAAAATATGCAACAATTATAAAATATGAGATTTGGCGAACGGAGTAAAAACACTGACATCAAACATTGTTTATAAAATTTTGTTTGATTGCATTAGCTGAGCTGTGCTTTTCGTATCAAATCAAACAAAGTTCGTGAACGATTTGTAATAGTGTAAAAATCGATTTAGGGCTATAGAAAACATGTAACATTAATTGCGCGCACACTTAAGCATGCGATCATACGGTATGGAACTGAAATAAGCAATCAAACAGTTGCAAAATTAAAAATTGTATGTCCGTTTGATTGTAAAATTGTTTTGCGCACATAAAAGCAACAAAACTATCGCGTCAATTCAAGTCGAATGCGTCAACTAAAAATTGCAATCAGTTTGTAAATAATTATAAATTGTTTAATTGCTAATTTCATGCAATCATACAGTTGCAAGTGTGCGCGCTTGAATATAAATCTATGAAATACAAATAAGCAATCAAACTAGTATAAGATCAACTTTTAATTAAAATGTTTGAATTTAATTAATATATTCTGACATGATGAAATTATTTGCTTTCAAACAAATTGTTCAATATAAAAAAATTGTAAAGGCCCAGATTCAAATTTCTAAATAACAAAAAATAAATTTCTTATCACCACCGTGGTCGAAATACGTACATGTATACATATATTGAATGTTTTATCCATTTTAAAATTGAAGAATCTGTTTTATATTAAAAAGTAATTTTATTCCCCCTCAACAGCATTTTAGAATAAATTTGAGGTGTTAAAATGGAATAATTGTCAACCTTCTTTATATTTTCTAAATCTTCAGTCGCAAATTTCATATAAAAATTTGTCTATACGTACATTCGCATATATGTACTGGTGATGTTATACTTATATAGTCAAATAAAAATTAAAATGTATTTAAGTTTGGTTATATAAGTGTTATACATAAAATGTCACTATAACCAATACAAGCTACCTAGTGGCTATACACTCTGAATTAGATGATTGTCACAGAAAAATTTTCATTCCTTTGTTTTTTACGAATTTTGCATGATTCTAAATATTTTTTTTAATGTGCTATTAGACTGGGTCTAGAATCTAGATAGACGTTATATAACATTAAACCACAAAAAAAAACAAGTAAAAAATAAAATTGTAAGACAAAACAAAAGAGAATTTGTTAAAATTTCCATCAACCAACCATTTTATTGACACCATAACAAAAAAGGGTTATCAAATAATATCATAGTACCTATAAGTATAATGGTTTAAAACTACTATTATATTCTTTTACATATGTATGTGCATATTGTACATAGCACGACAACATCGATTCAAAAAAAAACTTTTTCCACCTTATTGAAAATATTTTTTAGTTTAAAAAATAAGTCATGTTCAGGTAAACTATAAGTCTTTCATTTTAAAATTTTTTACGATCAGAACAAGAATAGAGACTGGTATAAAAAAATAAATTATTGAATTGCCCAACTCAACCAGCTAAAGGAACTAATTTTTTCTGGTACAAAAATATTTTTCATTTTGTTAAAATTGTGGCACACGTACACAATCGTAAGAATTTAAAAATCGATTCAGTAAAATCAGTACGGTTATAAGAGTATAACTCCCTCAAAAGAATCGTCGAAGAATAGTTATTGTAAGTTAGGTAGTTAACAAACCTATAAGGGTACTACTAATCTTGCCTAAATACTAAATTGCTTAATTTATTTTTATATTAATGCTTTTTAATGATTAGCAAAGTTGGAGCATAAAAGAAAGTATAAATAGAAGGAGTGTTATTAATGTTAGAATGGAAAGTGTTATAAGAAAATTTTATACATTTATAGAACTAAATGGAAATTCTAAGCGTATATCTTTGCAAAACAACATAGGGGATTAGACATGATGGATTATTTGAACTCTCATAAAGAAAAAATAATGGAAACTACGTCCTAAAAATTTTAGTTACATTTGCTATATTTTTGCTACCTTTTCGCTAAGTTTCCTAAATTCTACTAATGCCGGAGTCTACTAGTTTGCAGAATATCTTACGAATACATGCAAGATTCTATCGAATTTTTTTCCGATTTCATATACATAGAAAAATTTGGTCAAATAAAGAAGTTGTACTGTAATTTTTAAATGTAAACTTATTTTGTGTTTAACATTGTAAACTTATTTTGCGTTTAAATTATTAAAACAAATTTAAATATGCAAGACTTGGGGTTGTCTCACTTTATAATGCATGTAATTAAGCAAACATATAATTTTTAAATTCTTGAAAAATATATTAAATTGATGTATGTATGTATGTACATATATGTATCTAAAACACATATTTATGTAGGACTATACAGAATCACTTAAATGCAGCCAAATATTATGAAAGTAAAATTAAAGTCATAATGTATTACTTTTTTAAAATAATATATTCAAAATTTTCCCTATTATATTTAATTTTATATGCATATATATACATACGTATCTATATACATACAAATATGTACATATATATTCTAGAGAATTTCTATAATGTCGTGACGTGAATATTTGAAAGTCCTTAGATGATTTCAGCATGAATTGAATGCAATGTATTCCATTATGTGTACATATTGCCTGTACATATAGGAATACATTTTTACATACACACATATTTATATAATGTACATGGTGTACATGACATGTATAATTAATTCAGTTCCTTTAAATTTTATTTTTTTCCCTTTTATAATTCTCTTGACTTTATTATTATTATTATTTTTTTTTTTTTTTTGGAAAACAAAATGGGAATTCTTAATAAGGAAAGAGTTCATTTTTGACTCAAACTTGAATAAATAATTAATTAATTTAAAAGTTTTATATATATATGCATACAATATGTTGTATTAACCTCTTCATAAAGTAGCATGTTTAAATAATAATAAGGAAATTATAACCGTTATTCACATTATTTTCTGTAATTTTTATGTAAATGTTGTTGTATTCATGTAAGTTAATGTAGGCAGATACTTTTAATATCTATGTGCAGATATGTGTGTTAGTTATATAATAGTTTGTTCATTCTCAATTAAAAAGTAATTTAGTGCGTGATTTTATACAGAAACCAAATGCAAATTAGTATTTCCAATATTTTCTTTTTAATTAATAATAACATTCAACATAGGGTATAATGAAGTTTATACTATGTTCAAATATTACTACTATATTACTATTGACGGTAGTAATAGTATACGTAATACACGTACCTATTCTATAATCAAATATATTTATGCGATTCATACACATTGTGTTTATGTGAATTTATTTAATTTTTAATTGAATCAAGTTATGCCTATTAAAATTTTTATAGTTACACGATCATAATTTCAAGTCTGTGTAAAAATCTTTAATTTTATTTTCCTTGCTTCATTTATGTAAACTTCGTGTAACTGCATTTTAAATCGAGTGTGCACTATAAAGGGTTTCTAGTTATTTTAATATGAATTGGGTTATTCTTATCTATAACTTGAATCTTTAATAGAGAAAATTATATCTATATATATGTATATGTAATATAAGGTACATATTAAAGGAGAGTAAAGTGTATTGCATGTAAAACTGGGTACAGAAATATTTTTAAATAGCATAAATATATGTGCATGTGTAAGTAGTTATAGTTCTGTAAAATTTTAATTAATCGTTTATTTCTTTGTTTGTTTTTTATTATTTTTTGCATTAATAAGTAGGTCATGAACAATTTTATTTATAAAGCTAATTAAAATTAATTCATTACGTTACAATATTATGGTTTTATATACTTTTGTTTTTATATAGGCAGTGATTTTATTGAGCGTAAATTTGAAATTGGTGAGCCATAAGTTAAAAATGTTAAAATATTTACAAAATTTTTATTTCATTTTTTTCAAAGAACTTTAGTAATTTTTTTTTCGTAAAATTTTTTTGATTTATTTGACATTTGCGTTAGTGTATGTGACCAAAATGAGTTATAAAATTAGGCTATAAAATGCTTATTAAGGGTAGTACGAGTATACAGTTCGTGAAAAATTCTACCGAAAACTATCAGAAAAATAGCGAAGAAAAAGTAATGCACAATTGTACCAGTTTTTTTATGCAACTTTTTTCCCATTTGAATAATATTTTTCTCACATTATCCATTCGCTTTTTTTTCGTTCGAAAAATCTGGAAAAACATTTTGTTTTTGTTCAGATCTGTACACTTAATTGTGTAATAAGGGAAAATACTCTGCAACATTCCAGAAAAATATTTTTCCATAATTTTTTTATTGGAGAAAATTTTTGTATGAAAAAAATGTTTTTCAAAAATACGTACTGTCTTTAAATTGAGCTTAAATTTTTCTACTCAGGCAGTAAAATAAAAGGAAAAATGAAAATCGAAATACAAAAAAAAAAATCAATTTAACAGAATATCGAAATTTTTCATTTCAAAATAAAAATTCAAAAATATTTCATTTTCATTTTAAATTGAATTTAAAATGTACTTTTTATTTATTTTCCTGAAAAATTTTATGTAAAATTTTTTCCAATGTGCGTGTGTACTAACTTTAATTAACGCTATTAATTTTTTTTTTAGAAATATATTGTTGACTTGCTCCGTTTTGTAAAAACAAACACTATAGAATTAAGATCCTCTCATCTTTTTACATATGCATATATGAATGTTCAAAAATCATAATTAAAGAACCTTATAATTGATTCCCAAACAGAAATAAAAGTATCTATTACAGCGATAAATGACGACAAGAGCCTCTTTGACCCACCGATACCTAAATTAATTTTTTTGATTACTTAAAATATGTTGTTAAATACAAGAAATTTCGCTATAAATACATACATAAATGCATGATGTATATATGCTATACATATTTACAATACCTTTAATGATTAAATTTTATAATCGTCTCATTTTTAATTGAAACATAAATATTTTATTAGTCCAATTTATATTAACATTAAAAAATGATTAAGGTTTTGATCCTTCTAAAATTATAATTTTCATGAATGAATTTAAATTTTCATTAAAAAAAAATACTAATTGAAAGGACTTCCACTTTAAATTAACGTAAATTAAAATTAAATATTAATGATAGCCAATATTTATTTGATTTTGAATTTTATAAGCAGAATTATTATTATTAATTAGGACCGATTAGTTCCTAAGATATATAACAAAGTTAATTCTCTCTCCAGTTTTTGGACTAAACAAATGAAATATGTTGTGAATTTAAAAACGGAAAGCTCTTACAGAAACTAGAATTTTGTCAGTGTAATTGAGCCGCTCAGCGCATTAGGGACTTATTCAAAATTTTTCCAGAAGGGAGTTATTATGTTCAATAGAGCTGTAATGGCCTAAACAATTGTTCTATATTTTCAAAATACTTAGTTTATTCCTCTTTTCACTCTATTTTGACATAATTTTGTTTTTAACTTTTAAAGTTTTCTTAAAAATTAAATATTGAAAATTCAATCTCAATTTACTTGAAATGTCATTTTTGCAAGTAGGTCACTAATGCGCTGAGCATTAGTGCATGCAAAATTAAAATTCTGGCATACAAAATTATTGCTGAAAATATTATAAATTTAACATTTCGCCTATAAATATGCTATAAATTTAAGATAATTATCCTATCTACTCTACTTATTCTTAATTTAAAGCTACTTTTGCTTAAATACAAATTTAAATAATTAATTTTAAAAAGCATGAATTCAATTGTTTATGTGTAATGAAAATAAAAAATCAATTTAATATTTAATTTCTTTCAAAAATAAACTAAAATAATTGAAGATGTCACAGTAAGAAATTTAATCCAAATTTCTTATTAAATACTTTTCTTATTAAATTCTTTTTAATTTTTTTTTGTAATAAGTTTCATTTTTCAAAACAACTATAAGTTAATAATATCGTGATTTTATTACACCAACATTAAATAATTTTCGCGATATTTATTTTGTTTTTTTTTTTTCAACTTTTTTAGAACTCAAAACCTTTTAAAATTTTTATTTATAGAATGGTTCTACTTATTATTTTCTTTTTCCATTTTGTTTATGTGAAAATTATTATCCTTATGCTTGTTATACTAAAACTATGTAATTACCGTAAAACACGAACATTATCATATGTTGCATCATTGTATTTATAGGATTTTGACCTCAGTTAAACTTTAATTGTATATAAAAATTTTATTACGAAAATATACATAGAATGCATTTGATGCATTTAAATACCGCAAAATTATAAAAGAAATAAAAAAATTTATAATTTTCAAATTCTTTTAAATTTTACTTCTATTATTTTTCTTATGTTACGAGTTTTATATAGAAAAATTATTTAAAAGTTTTATTTATAATTTTTTAAGTACTTTTTTTTATAAAGGATATACGATATACATAGTTTTTTTTTTTAATTTCAAAATTGAGCTTTTAAGTTGATGATCTATTTTGATTTTTGATTAATTTTTTTGAATAAAGTCATATTGTTTTTACAATCATATCTAGAGCGCTATTCTATTTTAAGTTGATAAGGTTTAGTATAAAATATTTTGGTATTTGTAATACGGTATTATAAATATACGGTAGTATAAGATGCAAACACTACTTGTACATAATCTATATAGTATAAATTTATTCACTGCTTAGTTTGCTTTAAATTCATTTTAAAATATTTAAATAATCTTCAATGTATGATTTTTCAGGCTGTAAACTGTATTGTAAATCTATTAATATAAACAGCTCAAAGTCATAAAAAATACTATTTATATATACGAAATTAAATATAAAATTAATTTGATAATATTATTTTTACATAGATCGTTTTGTATAGAAATCTAAATTTGACACAAAATGTTTTAGAATATTGTATTTTTAGAAAATATATTTTGGGGTTACATTATAATAGTTATATAACAATTTTATGTAGCACTCAATTAATAACAGCGCAAACATAATCAATTTTTTAAAATAGAAAATAAATTACAACAGTTAAAAAAATAAAGTAGAATTAATAATAATTGATTGTATATCTATATACGATGGCAATTAATGATTATAACGATAAATTAATATATAGGCTTCCGACCTAAATCTCTATACCCTCAATAAATATTACCATTATGAAAATTCAACTCATGATAATTATAGGTGTAATAAAAATTGTACCAGCTATAATCAAAATCAAATGATTCTGTAACGAAAACAGTGTTTAAGTGTTATTCTTACATTAACGAGAAGTTCGAAAACATCTAAATTTTTCGAATTGTTGAAGTTAGAGATGAACAAAGTAAAAATTTTAAAAATTTTTGCGTTGCGATGCTGATGTATGTTTTTGATAAAAAAAACTTGGAATAATTTGACTTAAACAAAAAAAACATTACTTTAGATCTAATTTAGTACATAGAATTTAGTGGAGATTAAATTCAAAAAGTCGCTATCTCACATTTTTTAAACAAGTGGAACAGTTGGCTTTCGATTTCAGCTTGGACAGTTCTAAATGACTGGACAATGGTGTTCAAAACATGAACTAGGTCATTATATAATGTGTAAAAGCGTATTTGCATCTATTTTTCAAGCCAGACAAATACAAAATTATTAAAATCCAAAAATATACGTACAAAATTTTTTCATAATTTTTTTCATTAAAATTCTTTTGAAACTTTTTTTATCTAAATTCTCTAACCAAAAACCAATTGAACAAAAACTCTGAATTGATTAGAATATTAAAAATTAATTGTATCAATAATATTTTGTTATTCATGCCACACAAAAAAAATAGAACAAAAACATTTTTATTTCCTCATTGGAATTTTAACTATTGTAATAATTTTAAAGTGTTTTTCATGAATTACTAATATTGTGCAATATATGCAAATATTTAAATATGAATTTATAACACATGAATAATTTGTCAAAAATCCTATATCGCTATGTACTTATAAAAGTGATAGGATTTCAAACGAAAAAAAGTTCAAACATTATTTTCAAAATATTCACTTGAAATCATTTTCAAATAAAACAAAGAGCAAAGAAAAAATGCACCTACATTTTATCGCATAATAAAGGATAAATGAGACAATAACAGGATATTGTGACAAATATAATGTATAAAATATATATACATGCATGTAATATGTACTCGTATGTATATCAAAAGATACACTTATGTGTATGATTGTTAACAAAATTTATGCAAAAAAAAATAAAAATATTTTATGTATGCACGTTTTTCACATATTCTTTTTAAAACACACAAAAATGACGATATCGGTGCCTATTATTATACGACTTCAAAGTACATAACGTTATTTATACGCACATACATACATATATAAATATTTATACTATGTTCATATGTGAACTGCTTTTTTATCTTGTAAAATAAACTATGGTTGTTGTATATGGAATCAAGGAATTCATAAATATTTAGATCAAAATTAGCATAAAAATTTCAATAAATACATTTGACATTTTTTACCTTTATTATAATTTATTTGTAAATTTTCTTATATCCTGTTAATCCTCACTTACATATGTATATGAATACATTTAAACCATATAAATAGGTAATACAATTATACATATTTGAATTTTTACGTTTATTATAACTATTATTATGTGCTTTGCGTCATAACTTTTTATTACTATATATACCATAATACAAAAGAGGAAAAAGGCAATGAAACATGAACAATTGAAATTAAGCACATTGTTTAAAAGAAATTGCGATTTAAAAATTTTACGTACTAAAATTAATTTGTTCATCAGCTCTACATTCATAATTTGTTGTTTGAGGAGTCTGAGTACTTATTTGCTGTTTTGTAAAGATAAGTGATGAATTTTATGTCTGAACGAATAGGATAATTGTAAATAGAATTGAATTTGTGAATTAGAATATTATTTTAACAACTTCTACACTTAATCTCATTTGTATTTGTTGTACTTGTTTTGATAAATTTCTTGATAATATAATTGTATAAGAATTATTCCTTTCAATATCACTTTTATCTTACAGAGCCTGTTATTATAGGTTTAATTTTACATATTTCGTTAGAGAAAGAAGCCACTTTTCGTTTTGCATTGAAATTTTTGGATATTTCGAACTTTTTTCTCTCTTTTTTTTTACTTTTTACATATAATTTATATTTCGCGTATACCTTTAATTTTATATTCACTTGATTTTATTAATATAATTAACAAAAAAAAACAAATATCAAATAGAAATTTTATATTTAATGTTTATCGTTAATCTATTCAAGGATAACAATTTTTATTACATACAAGGAACTAATTTTCATCAATAATGTTATTAAAAATGTTATCGTTACAATAACAATAAAAATTAAATGAGATCATGTAAGAATTTTTGTCATTGAATTTGTTTTTTCGTATTTTTTTTTGTTGATTAAGAGTAGATATATAAATTAGGCTCATTGTACAAAATAATGAAAGGGATTCTATATCTTCAATGGTAAATTAGTTAAAATCTTTGTATATTAAAAAAGTGGTGATATTTTGTTTTAATTTAAGAAAAAAATTAATTTAATTTAATCCTTGCTTTGTGGAACTAACCGCTATAATAATTATATTTTTTTGCTATAAACCTCTTCTGTGGAATTCTATGAAGCCTACAGAAGAGGTACCGATTTTTTTTTGTATGAAGCCTGTAGTTGTGTAGCTGCAATTTATTTTGTATGCAAATCTTGATAGACCTTCTTTGGCTAGGATATAGGTTTTGCTTTCTATTTACTGGGTAATCCTGTAACGGGATATAATCTCTTCCCACCTTTCTGCCCTCGAGAAATTACCACGTTACAGGTTCACCCTGCATATGTATATATACATATTTACATTCAATTCAAGTAATTTTTGATGTAATTAAACTTCATAAAGTAAATAAAAGATCTAAAATGTGCATAATGTTATATAACTCACCATTTTTCTGCATAAATACAACGAAAAGCTGCAAAATTACTTTTAAGTTTTTTAATCATATTATTTTTTATGTTAAATAATTAAATTCAGAATGCAATTTTCATGTAAAAATATTAAGAAAGAGGTAAATGAAATTTAGAATACAGTACTTTTGAAAAAGTCACGTTCCTGCTTTACTCATTACATTTACACAAAACTTATAATTAAATGTAAAGTATATTTAAAAAATATTCTATTGTTCTCATATAGACACCCAATTCATCTCATTTTTGTTTGTGATCTCGTGTTAAAACAGTTTATATAATGATAAAGTTTTAACACTATAATCAACTTATTTTCAATTGTAATAATGAGAACAGTGTGTATACATAAACACAAACTGGAAATATAAATTTCTATAGCATATTCTGTTATTTAAATGCATTTAGATTTTTGAACTATTTATTTTGTCAACATCTTGCACATTTACATTTCTCTACTCATTAATAACAGTAGCGGCGAAATATTAAAATAAAATATTTCATAAATTATTTTTAAGTAGTATATTTGTACATACATACATGTTTATATATTGTACAGAACGCGTATATGTATGTAAGTTCATTTTCTACAGATAATTCCAATTTAACTTTTTTATTACATACATTCACATTCATTCATCATTAATGAACAAAAAAAGAGAAGCAGGGGTCTTATAAAATTTCTTTCACATAAAAAATCCTGCTGTGCTCTGTTTATTGAATTTATAGTATGAAAAAAAAAATTATTTTAATGTGTTTAAATTGGCGTCTTTATATACAAACATTTATTAAATATGAATAAAGTATTGCAATTTTTTTACAAAAATTGCAATGCTTTATTCAAATTGTTTCCGTAAAAACTATCATGCTACAAAAAATGTACTATATAGGTGCATATTTATTTAAAATCATTCTACAAAATGTGAAAGTTCCTAATTGTGATTATTGTTAGAAAAAAAAATTCTACATTTACAATCAATTTAATAGTATTAGATTAGTAAGAGGAAGATAACACGGCTTTACATATTCTCTGTTACTATACGATACGTTATACGCAGAGTACTGTATGAATTCTGTGATCGCAGTATTCTGTTATGAGAAAATATTCGACGGCATTATGCCAATACATATTCTACGCCCATCGAAAATTTCATATTTTTTTTTAAATCGTAAAATGTGTTCTGACCTCATATACGTATAACTTAGGCAAATTCATCTTACTATAATTTTATTTCTATTTAATTCGAATTTTTTTTTCGCAGTTAAGCTGCTTTTCATTTTCACCTACTTATCAATCACTAATATTTATTAAATTCAATATCTCTAGATTCAGCAAGGATAAGAATTACAGGTGTGGTATAGATAAAGAAAACTGTTATTGTATGGCCCCGTATTCTATTATTCTAGTATTATTTCTATAAGATCTAGTATTCTATATTTCTATATGTTGTTTAATTATTTTACTTCATTGCAAAGGAATTTAGGGTATTAAAGTTAATATCCCCTTTAACTCTGCATACACAAAACTACTTAAGATAATCCCATAAACGTAGGTAAAAAAAAAAACAATTTCATTTTTAATTAAAATTAATTTTAATAATCTATTAGTTAAATTGTATTAAATAAAATATTATTAATAAATATGTGTGTATGTATTTTGGGCAAATATAATTAAATATAATTTAAGCTTCTGTAATTACAAAATATCTACATCTACTTTACGTATATGTAAATTAAATTGCACATGTATTTTTATGTGTACAGTTATATAAACTATGAACAGAATTTCTAAATGAAAGCAAAAAAAAAAATAAAATTAAAGAAGAAAATATGTAACAAAAATTAATGTATATAAAACGTTATTCAATCAGTGTTGCCGTCAGTTCAGTTTTTAGGTAAATAAATTTTATTAACAACAATTTGACACTTTATTCATACAGAATCCGTATATACAACAAAAATTTAAATTGATTTGTATGTTATGAAATTTTAGTTAAATTATGTTAAAAATTTAAATAATAAATCAATGTGGATATTTGGCAATTAGTCGAAACATATGTACTTGTTTAGTTTTAAATTGAAAT
Organism: Condylostylus longicornis; assembly: GCF_029603195.1. NCBI lineage: Eukaryota > Metazoa > Arthropoda > Insecta > Diptera > Dolichopodidae > Condylostylus > Condylostylus longicornis. Next base: position 2,258,856 of record NW_026577984.1, read on the forward strand.
TAAAAAATATGCTGCAACAATCAGGAATTTGTTCTTAAATTTTTGGAATAGAAAACATAATTTTTAATTTTGGCATTTTTCAATCTTTAGGAGTTGTAATCTGAATAAAAAATTAGGAAGATAAATGAAAAGGTTGTGGTAATAAAGTTGGGTCAAATCAATGGTTTGCAAAATAGCACTTTTTTCTTGAACAAATGAAAATAGTTTTTTTAAAAAAAAAAACTAAATACTAATTTTTCAAATTACTTTTCTTAACATACCGAAATATTTATTGCATAAATTTAGGATGAGAAAAAAACTTGAATCGATGATTAAGTAAGAGAGAAGATAAATGACGCTCGATTTTTTTGGGAACTGGAGGGACTCAAGATTCAAACTATATCAATTTTAGTGGTCACTCGGAAGAAATGCGATTTCAAAAAAAATTTCTTTTTGCATTTGAACATTAAAAATGTTGAACAAACCCATTAATAATAGCAAATTTAGTACAACTATAACAAAATATTTTTTTACGGTAACATTGAATTTATCTACACTTAACATAATACAACTGATTAAACTGAATGCTATATGAACATATCAACCGTATCTATGTTACTTAATAAAAGATAGACAATATTTATAAATAAAAAATATAGGTAAAAATAATATAGAAAAAAAAATAACTGACATTTTTCGCTTTTTCTGTTATTTTGTCTTATTTTATTGCTTGTTTTATATCATTTTTCTATAGTTTTTTTTTTATAACAAGTTTTTTTTCCTTTTATTATTTTTTTTTTTTTTTGGTTTTTTTAGTTTTATTCTTTAATCCGCTACTGCTGATAGTTGGTTTGGTATTTAGTCACAATTTGTAATTCCAATGTGTTAGAAGCCCGAGAAGAAAATTTTTTTTTTGTAAAAAACAAAAAAAAAAATTATAGAAAATTGAAATAAAAACAAAAAAAAAAAATATTTTCTTTTTATTTCTTTCGGAAGCTCGAAATATTATAGTGAATATTAGTAGTGAAACTAAGTGAAAAATAAAAAAAGAAAAATTATAATAATAAGAAAAGAATAAAAAAAAAAATTTACCAACATATTTTCATTCATAACTAGTATTTTTTTTTTTACCAGTTTTCAATATTTATGGTTATTTTTTGTTGTTGCTTTAATTTGATTTGACTGTTTTGTATATTTATTCAATTTGTTTTTGTCTAATTTTTATAGTCGAGAAAATTTTGTAAATCATGTTCGACAAAGAAATATAGGTAGTAAAAATATAATATAGTATAATAGAGTCGCGATATACTCTTACATAAATAGGCCCAAAATCTATACAATATGTTTACACACTTATAAGAAAAATAGCAAAAAAATAAAAAGTATGAAAAAAAAAAACAAATAATGGTTATCTTTTTTGTTCTCATTTACAAAAATATCGTATAATAAGTCAATCGTAAGCAGATTATTTTGATGCCTCATGTAAAAGTCTAGACTAGACTATTAGACTTTGGGTTGTTATTATTATATTATGTACATATATGTATATACATAATTTATTTTATGGTTTTCAAACTTTGAATTTTTATTATTGTTTTCGAATTACTAAACGTAGTAAAACAACTATAAGTAGGTAGGTTGATACTATATACATATATTGTAATTTTAACTATGCTATACTAAAAAGCTGCTTTATACAAAATATAACATTGTGGTACTATGGAACATAATATACATTTGTACATAATATTTATTTTTCTCTATTTTTAGATTATGCTGAATTAAATTATAAATATTTGATGGATATACAAAAATTTCGTCTCTTATATCATAAAATAAAAATAGTAATTTAGTTTAATAAAAATCAATCATTAAATTCTTTAATTGTTATACAAAATATATATGCGGTTTATAATTTTGTATATGTATATAAATATTTTATATTATTTTATATTCTATTTTTGTAACTATAAGGAAAATATAAAGTGAAAATACACTATGTATTTAAGTACTTATATAATATTAAAAAAAAAGGAATTTTCTATAAATAACTGAATTGAAAAATTTATGAAATTTTATTGTATATTTTTTTCATTTTAATAATAATTTCCATTTTCCTTTTAATATTTTTACCATATAGATTCACATTTTATATTTATAATAATAAAGAACAATCGTAGAATTCAAGAGGATTTATTGAAAACATGACATTTTTGTTTCTTTAAGAAAATTAAGAGCTCTTTTTTATTTCTCTTGACTATTAATATCATCAGTAGTATAAATATTTAGTCCATAAAATAATTTTTATTTGATTTTATAGGCTATTCCAAAAATAAATCTTAATTAGTAATATATCGTAATTAATAAAGTTTTATTTCTGATTTGATTTCGCGGTTCTTAAAATAGAATCTCAGAAAGATAATTCTAAATTATTTAAAATTAAAATTAAGAAATTATAGTGGATATATTTGAAAGTGCAGTTTACTGTTGCAATTTGTAGCTTAAAACTTGTTTAAATTTTACATTAGAAATATTTTTTTTAACATAATCATAAATTTTTTATTTATAATGAAGTGAATTTTAATAATCTGAAAATTGCCATTAACAAATTTTAGCTATTTCCCAAAAATTTTATTCGAATCGACTTTGGTTTTCGAACGGGACGAGAAGAAATTTTTTAAACAATCAATTTACTCTGTTTGATAAAAATTAAAATTTAAATTTAGTTTTAAGTAAGAACTTCATTGCCATAAGTACAATTGATTCAATATCAATATTCAATAGAACTTTTAAGAATTTTTATACTTTCTAAATTTTTATATTTTTAAATTAGTTGTCATTTTTTTGTCCATATAGTTGTTAATAAACATAAACCTTAAAGTAACCTTTTGATTATTAATAGTAAAGTCTATAATAAGTCTATAATATACTATAATATTTATTATTGAAAGAATTTTGATTAACATTAAAAATTAAATTTTATGTTTACATTTTGCATAAACTTTTAATTTCTACAGTAATAAGTGAATTAATTTTTATAGCTGTATAAAAAGTTATTGAAAAATTATTTATTAAAATTGTGATATTTATTAATTTCTTTTGGCTAATACTCTCTATTTGGTTACAGTAAGTTTATTTGATTTTAGATTTCTTAAGAGATTCATAAACCAGAAATTCGTGGTCGCGTTGATCATGACTCCAGGGGTTTTTTTCTTCTTTTAAATTACAATTCTTTTAAATTACAATTATATGATTACAATTATGATTTTGGTTGACCATCTAAATTTTTAATTTCATACTCCATAATCGACTCCATATTAATTCCAACATAATCAATTCCAACAACTAAAAAATAATTGAAGCTCTTATTCCGATTTTTCCGCTATCACCTGAACTCTATTGTTTATATACGGAATTTGTAGCATTGTTTTAATAAAATAACTACATCAATTTTTTCTCCTCAACAATTTTCTCGTCAACTATACAATATTCTAACTCTGTTATATCGCAACTATGTTTTATTAATTTTTTAATGATTTTTTTAGAATCTGTTTACATACATATGAAAAACTAAAAAGAAAACTAAATTAATTTTTTTTTTTTTATTTTACCACAATTTTTTTTAATTTCTAGTATTTTAGTCACCGCAACCTTTGTGTAGATAGAAGCAATTTCTAATTTTTCATTTCTAACCAGTTCTCATTTTTCTTGTTTGTTTTAACAATATGTTAAGTGAAATTTTATTATATTCAATTAAATGAAAATTTTTTTTTATTATTTTGTTACATATTATAATAAAAATATCATTATATACTTTACATTATACAAAATGACAATAAATCCCTTGTAAAATATCATTTAACAAAAATTATTATTACTTGTTATTAATTCTATAATGAAAAAAAAAATGTAAGAGAAAATATTATTTTATTTTTTACTAACATAACATTATTCTACTGTCATTTTAGTTGGAATACCTGTTTTTTTTATTACTACTTTTATTATTTTGCATATTATTATGTTTAATATAAGTAAACTTACATATTTTACATGAAATTATGTAGATTGTACATACAAACATACATTGTGCAGTTTAATAATAAAAAAATTGAAAAGAAGAAGAAGTCATAATAATCGGAAATTGTTTTTCTTTTTTATTTTTCTTTAGTTAAGTGCTTTTCAAAATTTTATGTATGTACACTTTTATTTATTCAAGTGTAATATATTAAAGACGAAAAAAATCAAATAATTGTGTACGTTTATATGTATATACTTACATATACTATGTACATATTAAACATAATATAATTGGAAATAACAGATGTACACGCATATACATATTCACACAAATTTTTTATTTATAAATGATTTGTGAAGAAAATGCTGTTAAAACTAAATAATTTGAAAAGAAAATTGAAATTTCCGAGAAATTTTAAATTTTTATGAGAGAAAAACTTTTTAATACTTTTATAAAACCAATTACGAATTTTCAGTTAAAGTTTAGGTTAGGCTAAAATGTTCTCTCAAAATTTACAAAAAATAATTTTTAAACTTTTGGGCATTTTCATTTTCCAAAAGAAAAACAAATGCCATAAAATGAATTTAAGGTTTTAAAAATAAAAGAACAAAACATTACCTTGTTTAGATGTTGTTTTGCATTACTATAAAATAAAAATAATTTTCATTTGAATTTTTTACAAGCGGCTGCCATGAAATCAACTAAGCAGATCAAAAAATTACTTTAAATTCTTCATATTTTAATTTATTAAATAAAGTTAAACAATATTTTGAATTTTTCAGGAAAATGGCCCTTTTAACTGTCCAATGATTTCAAATAAAAATGATTCTAAAACATTTTGATAATTAATAAAAATAGAGTTTTTCTAGCATATCTTTAGGCGTATTATATAATAGCATTTTCAATTATTGCATATTATACTGCATTTTCCTCCTGATCTACCTCCAATTTCGATAACTCTCATAAACTGTGAATTTTTTAGTATTAAGTCTTAAATAAATCTTAAAAATTTTAAAGTTACTTTTGAAAAGTTACAGCTTGAATTTTTGTATGCAAAAGTGTAACAAAATTTAGTTAACAATTTTACGCAATGTCTTATTATCGTCTTACATCTTGTTTTTAAATATATGAAAAAAATATCCAGAAATTTAATATTTCTGAATTGCATATTGAAAATATTTTTAATGTATTGTGATCTTTTAGCAAAATAAATTATACATTTAGAAAGTCTTTATTATTTCAACAAAAGTGTTTTCAATAAGACTTAATTTTTATTTACATGTTACTACATTGCATTTTTGAAATAACAATAAAATAAATTAGTAAATGAAATTTAAATTCGAAAATTTAATAGACCTTTTCAATTCGATACGTTGAAAAAATTGGTAATTTGCGATAATTTATTATTATTATTAAATTTTTTGAATTTTACGATTTAAAATTACGAGATACGAGCAGTTTTAAAATTTAATACAATTCGTATAATTAGCAATTAAGTTTATTTCACTGTTTTGTTACAAGAAATGGGAGAGTATCTCTTAAATCAGTTCCTCAATTAATAAAATTCAATTAACATCAGCAAGTCACCAAATTGTAAATTAAAAATATTTGAGAAAATTAAAATTTGAATTTGAATGAATGCTCGTCTATGACATTTACAAGAAAGGACCACTTTCATAACAACATTTTGTTATACAGAAAATGTTCAAATTGCTAAAAGAATATTATAATATTAATATTCTGTACAGTATATAAATTACACTATAAATTTATGAAGATTGGACGGTTTTTCCGAAACTCAAACTCTTAGGCCTCAAAACTCGAAAAGAGGAGCCCAAAAAGCAAAACGTCACGATGTATTCGCCTCTAAACGCATTCTATTACCCTTCAGGAGTAACATTGATTCTCGGACACTCTGTATAGTAAACATTATTTAATATTAGATTTATATAGTTATAGAAAGAACGAAGGAGTGCAACTGTTAGTTTTTGATATTAGTATACCATATTATGTGAGGTATACAAGTTACTCTTCAAATACAAGTAATTTAAAGCAATGCCGAACTATACTGTTTAGCTCTTGTTAATCTCTGGTATTGGTCTATTATACAAAGACTAGAACAAAATTATGTGATGTAAACTATATATTGATTTGCTATTATTTGCTAAAAAATCCTATGTACACCCGTGTATCCAATAAAAGCAAGACTAAATTGTAAAAAATTAAAATATTAATTTCCTAATGGATTTATTTTTATTTTAACAGAGAATAATGTTTTTAGCTTGTATGAATTTTTCAAAATTCTTTTTATCAAATAATTTATTCATTTCAATTCTACAGGTTGATTTCTTTTTCATTTATTAATGGTTTCAAAATACATTTTTACAAATTACGAATAATTTACAAAAGTAAACAATTTAAGTGAAAGTTTTATTACACTCGGTAGTTGTATAAAATTTAAAAGATAAGAATTAAGTTATTTAACAAATTGTCTGCATACTTACAATGATGAAATTATAATTTTCGGCTACGTACAATTACACCCAATACACACATACACGTATTTGTTTTTCACTTGTTGAAATTTTCTTTTATACTTAAAAATAAAATAATTTACTTTTTTGAATTTTACGTTTTTTTTTTTTACACTACAAATTTGATTCGTTTTTTAAATCGGAAAAAGGAAATGATAGAAAAGTGAAGGTTTGTTTTTCTTAATTATAGACCATAAATTACACTTAGGTAGGGTACTTTATTTCTTAATTTGCTCAAACTTTTGATTTTACCATAAAATAAGAAATCGCTTATTTGGTTACAGTGAAAATTTTATTATTTTCTTGTTTAATTTCAAATATGAAATAGAATTATAATTTTTAGTTTTTCGAAATTATTTAATATTTAATGAGTTTTCAAGCTTTAATGAGCAATCATAAACTTTTAAGTAATTTAAAAAAAATATTTTTTCATAAATTGAAATTTGTTATAGTAATTAAGATTTGAATGAATCACAAAATAAAGCAGAGATTCCCTTATTCATAAGTAGCTGCCGGTGGGATTTAAGTTATGGGACGCAAGAGGATTATATAAGATTACCATTTTAAAATTTTTGAAATTGAATTTTAAAAGATTTAGTTTTAATTATTTATATTGCAATAATTATCCAACAACAATTTGTTCTAACCAATTAAATACAATTTGTATTGCCCAATTAATTGCAATCTACCTGACTATCTATAAAAATGATTAAAAGATAGTTAGGTAGATTTATTAATTTTATTAATAGTCCGGAATATGGTATTTATAATTTAGCCGTTCGCCCTTCAGCTGAAAATCAATTTCATCACTATTCTGATCAATTAGTAAGAAATTATTGTGATGCCCGTAAAACCTTAATAAATAAAAACACAAGTGACATGATTCAGGTTGTATTTTTTTTATTAAAATTATTCTTCCTTTAAGATATGAATAAGTAGAAGAAGAATGTTTTTCGGGTACATTATAAACGTGTAAGGTTTTTGTTTTTCTCGCACATTAAAATATTCGCGTTTCTCCTTCAGATGATCTATACAAAATTAATTTATTTACACATTTATTATGTCATATACTTTTTAATAATTTTAAAAATATTTCTGAAGTATAATCAAATATTTAAGAATATTTGATTTTTGAAATTTTTAAAACCGCTTTGGTCGCAAATGAATTATGTATGTGCTTATTCTTATGATTCAGACATTTAAATGATAAATATGGTTTACTAAAGAATTCTTTAAGTTTTTATTAGCTAAAATGTGTCATCGATTAATTTATTGAAAAGATTATTGATATACGCATTCCTAAAATAAATGTTTTAGTAAACGTATATGACAATATTATCATTAAAATTATGTTAATAGCATTAAATTTGTCTATATGGATACGAAATTCATTATTATTTGGGCATGATTATCTAAATAGGTGGAAGCTAAAATATATAAAAAAAATATATAAATTCAAATAATTTGCTGATTGATTTGTTTCGAATATTTGAATAATTAAAATACGAGAAGTACATATGTATATAAAATGATTTAAACAACTTGAGCTTTTGTGGTTAAAGAAGCCGTGTTTAGTAATGTATGTGAAATACGAACCTCATAAAACCCTGATCATATAAGGGAATACACTTTTGTTTACAGCTTTGAAATATTTATATTAATACCAAATCATTAAACTAGATATTAATATCTCCGATTAAAATATCTTTCATTGCTAATATTGTATACTTATCCGAATATTCCTAATATTATAGAAATCATACGTCGTTAACAGTTAAAGACGATATTAACTGTTATGACAACTAATTCAATTAACTCAATAATATTAATTCCAAACATATTTTACTAATATTTTACTTAATACTACTCGCATAACATATTTTTAAAAGTTTTTTATTCAATATGGTGCTTTTATTAATTTACTCTAATCGCAGATACAAAATGTCGAAATTTTTCAATTCATATATAAGTATGTATTTTGCATATTTCTTACAAGCTTCAAATAAAACCCATATTACACCTTATTAACTATGATAGCAAGGGAAAAAATAACTTATATACTATAGGTAATAAGACTACTATGGGTCTTATAGCTATAGTAGCATTTAACAGTACCTATAATATGCTGTACTGAATGGTATATTATGTATAATTATGATGTATATATATAATGCTACTTGCAACACAACAACTTTTCCCTTATAGAATTTCTTAATTCTCAATATGTTTTTTATTGTACAATTTAATTTTATATACCAAAATTATGTAAACATAATTACATATTATACATATGTATGTATATGTTGAAAATTCAATATTTTAACAACATTATCATAACATATAAGAATATCGTTGACATTACCATTAAGGTACAAAATCAAAAAAAAAAAACATACAATAAATGCAAATAGGTAATAATTTTTAATGTCTGAATATCATTTAAAAGAAAATAAACCAATTATCGATTCAATAATCAAAATATGAAAAAAAAAAAAAATATAATGCTGTCTAAAATGTTAAAAATTATCAAAATATTAAAAACAAATTTCAACCCAATGATTTTTATGACAAAGTCTTAACAACGATTTTGTTAACATTGACTTTCATACAACCCGTTTTTCTTTTCTATAATATTTTCCTTACAACATTTTCATATTTACATATTATAATTTATATATATATATATATATATATATATATATATATATATATGAATTTTGCTATAAGAAAATATTCCCCTAATTTTTAGATTTTTGAATTTCTTCTTCTAATTTTTATGATTTTTTGGAAAAATTATTAAGCCCAAAATCGATTGACACTCGAAAATTTTAACATAAAAAAAAAATTATTTGTGTTTTCGAAAAAAAAAAATAAAAACCACTAAAAACAAACTTTATTCTTCACAAAAAAAATATTTTCTTTCATGTTTTTCTTAATTTTTATTGACTTAACAAGCATTTAATCACATGACATGATTCCTTCTTCAAAATTTTCCAACATTAAGATTATGTTTATACGGTTACACGGTGGTATATTTGTATGTACGCGGTACATAAAAGCAGGTGTAGTGTATTTCAAAATTTTTATATTATATACAAAATTAAGTATATAACACATATTGTATAACACATGTGTTTGTGTATAGTAATTTCATATATATATGAAAATATTCTTGGTTTATATAAAAGTTTTCAATAAATAAAAATTGAATTGAATTTTAATATATTTTAGTACATTTTAAAGGAAACAAAAAAAATACATTTTTTTCAATAAGCTTTCTATCAACATTAATGTTATAGAATTTACTTGAGCATTGAGAAGTCTACAATTCTATAGGTAGCTGTCATATGAAGAAAAATGTAGAAATAGTTATTTTTTCCCGTCAGTAAGATTTTCATATTTCCAAATTAACATCAAACCATTGGGTTATTCTGGGTTTCAAACAGTTCAGTATATTTGTGGTTTTATCCTTTGCTATTGTAATTCTAGAAAAATTAAAATTGGCAGTACTAAAAATCAGGACTTAATGGCTATTTTTTATTCTATTCTAATGAACTTGAATTATACAATAATAATTCTTTGGGCTTTTTTTACTTACATTTTTGTCTTGCTTACTAGTAATATAAATCTAATATAAACCATAGTGTTGCGATATTTCCCACGTAATAGTACCTGAATTTGCCGCGAAGTAGTACCTTTAATCTACATGCGGTAGAAAAAACGTTAATACTATAAATATTGCCAAAAAAAATTGATCAAGAGGACTTGTAAAGTCTTACAAGCATAACTTTGAAATTATGTTGCTTTTGTTTTAACTCCAATAAATTCTGTTTCCCTAGGGTTCATATAAAATGGAATATGTTTTGATAGCTAAATTCTTTTATAATTAAAGAGAAAACAATTTCTATTCGTTTTATTCATATATCATTAAGATGAAACCTATTTTACGTCTTTTTGCTTTTATACATGACCCAAAATCCTTGTTTTTCACGCAAGACATATTAATTACAAGTGCAAAATGTTCTAAACAAATTGAAACGCACTTTGTTTAATAATGCATTTAATGGTATATAATATATGTATGTATGTAATTTGAAAATTCAGAAATTCTGAATACATTTTTTTCATTATAGAGTTGAATTTTATAATTATGATAGCTAAATTATGAATCCTCGTCTGATTAAAATAAATTTATACGAATTTATAAATAAATTCGCTTTGCTTGTTTTAGTTTTTAATTATATTAAAATTAATTATGTATGCCTTTTATTTTTTTTTAATTTGAATTAAAGGCAAACTGTGTATTAGAATTTTTTTTGAGTAATTTGGATATACAATGTGCATAGGTGTAAATCTAATTTTATTTTCATATATATGAATTAAAATAATGCTAGTAATGTTTGACATCAGGGTAGTGATTAAATCTAAATTGTTCCAAAATACTCTTTTATTAAAGAATTATTGAACCTTAAAAATTGTATTTCCCGACTTACAAATTATTCTTAAATCATTTCGATAAATTTTTTTAAAAATACTAATCAGAAATACTAAAATCACATGCGGATTGAACTACTATTACAGTAATATTTCAGTTCATTGAAACACTATTACATATTATAAAACACAAAGATTCCATTCTTAAATTGTTATACTTACAGCAGTACTATAAAAATAGGATTTCCCGAGAAAAAACACTTTGTATTTTGTAAAGTGAATAATAATTATTACTAACCGTGACATCCATTTTGCAAAAAAAGCATAAAACTATTGCAATGTTATAATGATCCAAGTCGCAAACCAAAAATTTTCGATAATGTCTTAGAAAATAGACTTTCTATTAAAGTAGATGCTTCCATGAAAAACAACTGGTGAGGCACAAATTGATGACATTATTAGAAAATTGAAAATTATAATCCCAAATCTATATATGGTAAGCAATGCATTAATTTTGCAAAGCAAAAAGATTTCTTGTAGTTTCTTTATTTGTACAAACTTTGCAATTAAATTTGCAAAATGAACGTCACCACAAATTTCTATTTCTGTATTTTGAATTCAAGTGATAATAATGTCAAAAATTCGAAAATTTTAAAATTTATTCATACTTTATGTAGATATATGAAAATTCTTTAAAAACAGAAATGTAATTTTCGAATTTATAAACGGTTTTTTGAAAATGCTGCCTCCTTTATAATTGTTGTACTTAGGAAATGTACTATTTTTATATTCTTAAAATGAATATTTAAATATTTATATGAATAACCACCAAATATCGAATTTCTAAAATTAAAATATTCTTTTTCAAAAAAAATCAAGAAAATTTGAAATAAAACTATAAAATTTAATAATTTATAAAAGAATATGATTGAAAAAGAAAAAAACAAAATTCAATGTGAAAAAAACGTGATATTATTTTAAAAACATGAAAAATAGAGTACTTCTATACAAACATACAATATTAATAGATACATTTCTGACACAAAACTATTGAATATACAGGATCCAATTTTATGTGATGATGATTCCGTGCCGTCATGAAAAGTGAAATTCCAAAGAGCAAAAAAGAAAACAGAATTTAAAATTAAAATTTTGTACCTACATATGTACTTTGTGTGTGTGTTTATTGAATATTATTATTCTTTCTTAAAATACACTTTCGACATTTTTGACCTTGCAGTACTAAAATTTTTCTATTTTCTCTATGATTTTCCATTTTTATATTCTCAATAATGACGAAATCTATTCTCATATGCTTTGTTTTTTTTTCTGCTCTAAAATTAAAAATTAAAGTATGAAATGACACAAAAACTTATTAGAAAATTTTACCAATAAAATGTCTGCATATTAGTCACCCAATCATAAATATTGAAGAATTTTCTTATTTCATTAAAAATTTTTCATTTTAATTTTTAAAATTTCGTTTTTGAAATTTTTTTTTTTTAAATTTTGATTTTTTTTATTTGTTTTTTTCTTCTGTTATTAGTTTATTTTTTTTTTTTGGTGAAAAACGTGATTACTTTTTATATTTTTTAGTAGAATTTTACACTTGAACGGAAACACTTTGTTTTTAAATAAATAAATCGGTTTGTTCTGTGTAAAACGAATAAAAGAAATTAAAAATTGAATTTTAATGAAATCGAAAACATTAAAATTAAAAGTGAATTTTCTTTTTACACGCGAAAAAATATTAGAAAAAATAAAAAAAATTAATATTTTTAATTAATATTTAAACATTTTTTAATTGAATTTGTTTTTGATTAAATAAGAATTGGTAAGAATGATTTCTCAAAGTTTACATATGTGTATTGTCCCACAATTGTAAATAATCACGGGTATTCTAGTAATGAGCTTCGATATTGTGTAGATTTGTAAAAAAACATTTCATGTGAATATTCAAAGTAAAAATAATAATAAAAAGTTAGCTTGTATAAAATATAAAAAGTATCGTAATCATTAAGAAACACAGGATACGGGAACAAGAAACAAAAACAACACTAATGGAAGCATACGTTAGCAATTAAAGATAAACATTAAAATTGAAGAAACTATAAAAGAGTTATTAAAATCAAATTTTCCTATTAAACCAGAATGTATTATAAAAAATCATTATAAATTTTAAGATTTAGTTTAGAAAAATTTGTCACCGCAAATTTGTCAAATAGATAAATTATTAAAAAAATATTTTTCTCAGGATAAAAAGATAAATTTATGATAAGTCAGAATAAAGCATAAATTTGTAATACGGGCTATTTAAGTAAATAACAATGTCAGTCTTATTAACGTTACTCCTTTAGTAAGAACCTTTCTTTAATACAAACTAAAATTCAAATAATACGTTTCATTTCAAGAGTCTTTGCAATGGAAAGTCTTCATATGCAAATATGTATATAAATATGTAGCTCACAATATAATAAAGATAAATATCCTGTTTTACATTTGATCCCTAACTGAAAACCTTTATTGATAGTTTAAGCGATATAAAGGTTTTAAAATTACAAAAATTATATAAAATTTTGTTGTTGAGAATTTTCTTAGTTCTTGAAAAGTATACTTGGTCTTCATTGCCAAAAATTCGAATTAAATAAAAAGGCACTCACAATTAAAGGATACATCGATTTGCGAGGGCAAGTTTTTCTCACCAAAAATCATTAAAAATTTCATAGGTGAAGATATAACAGTTAATATTCAAATCACTGTTCTATTAATATTAGTGTTCAAATATTCAACAATATTAATTATTTTGAATTTTTCTATTATTAAATAAGTAATAATTAATAATAAATATTCTAATAATCGTATATTTGTTGCACAAATTATACCGATAAAATAAGATGAAGTCAAGTAGCTGTAATGAGACTATTAAAAATGTTATTTAATTTAAATACTTATACGAGTATATACTTATGCAAATGTATCTAGAGATTATTTCACTAGATTATGTATTCACAAAAATAATTATATTCACATTGGTGTCAAAATTATAATTTTTAATAAACACAAAATTCTAAATATGCAACCTTATGGTGGAATTAGATTTGAATATTTTGATATTACACTGAAGTAGTTTCAAATTATATTAGTTATTTAAAAAAAAAATATTTTCTGCTGTTATATTATAATTTTTACAGGTAATGTTATATGCCATGATTTTAGAAACACAATTTAAGAAAAAAACTTAATGTTTATTGTACATAAGTAGGTAGTGTTCCCGTATTTATATTCGGACGGTTTTGCCTGTGGACAGTGGCATAACATTTCAGAAAATACATAAGTTATCTTTAAATACTGTACAGTTCCAGAGAATATTTTTAATTTCCGTAAAACACTATTCTGCTCTTATTTGACGTGTGTGAAATATTTTAAAACCGCAATCATTTTTTCGACTTACAAAAAAGACACAGACTTCCATCAATTAGAGCCGTTTTACGTTTTAATCAAGGATACTTTGTCATGAGAAGATTTTTAAAATTATAATTAAATTATATTCTAAAAACGCAGCATTAAACGCGATTTTTATCATTTAGACATGTATTTTACATAGTACTATACTTTACTGCGAATAAAAAATTTAAGACATCATGTTATTCCTACCTTACAGTAGATGTCACTACACCTTCTTCAGTATATTATTAAATAAAATTAAACACAAATTACAACAACATGTTGAATATTACATAATACCTAATTAATGTTATAGATTAGGAGTAGAGTACATTTAATCCATTAAAAAACGGTAGACTGCCACCGCCACTGCAGAGTTTCTTTTCAGCGGCTAGATCACGATGATTAAAAATAAATGTAATTTAATTTTTCTAAACTATTTCTAAAGTAAAATATTTATTTTATTCTAAATAGATTTTAATACAATTAAAAAAAAAAAAAATTAAATTGTAAACAATTGCAAATAATTTTCTTTTCTATTTTTGTCACAATTATAATCAAATTTGCAAATAAAATATTATGAAAAGTTCATAGCAAAGGTTCACTTTCTAAAAAGGCAAAAAATAAATTCAACATAAATTTCTGTTAAATGAAAATGATAATGAGTTTCAAAAAAAGAAATTGATGTCATTAATTATATTTAAATAACATAACCATCATTCTTCTTTCTCTAAAATTAGCAAAATAGTATAACAAAAAAAAAAATTCATTAATCATTGTGTCATATACAAAAGTTTTCTGTTTTCATTTTGTATTTCTTTTTTAACTAAATGACTTAGGTGTTTATAAATGATAACATTAAGTTCAGAATTTGATAATATTATTAAAGAAATTTTTTATTTTGACTTTTTTTAATTGAATAGTTTTTTTTTTTTAATTTGCATATTTATGACAACAAAATTATGTAAATTTTATTTGGAACATGTTTTAAACCAAAATTCAAAAAATCTATCTGATGTGGTCAACACATGACCATATACATTGTACATTGTGTTGTTATTTGAAATATATTAAAAAATTTCAATAAATTTATATCCTTGCTTGTTGTCCATAAGGGTTGTCCAATTTCGAATTCGTATCATCAATAATTTAAAAAATCCGTTTATTTTCAATTTCTAGTAAGCATCTATGTGCATATGATTATGCGGTTTGATTAGTAAGCATCGGTTTGTAAAGAGACACGCGAACAGTGCTTATAGAGTGAAATGAAAAGTGCTAAAAAAAAGGAACAGAAAAGCAAATTTTTATACCCGTGTGAACGTATGTATGTATTACCATAACGCTAAGAAATAATTGTAAATATAAGACTTGTATACACATTAGTGACATATTAGTCACTAACATAAGTGTATATTTTTGATCAGCGTCGAGTTCTGAGTCGATTTAACCATGTCGGTCCATCTGTCCATCCATCCGTTCGAGCAATAACTCGTAAATTTTCACAAATAATTTATAATAGTAAATACCAGAACCCTATTTAAATTTGATGTGATCGTGGTAGTGATCCGGCTACCTGCCCCACAACTTTAAAAGTTATTTGGCTATATCTCAGAAATGATTGAAGCTTTAATACCCAAATTTCTGGCAAGTAAATATATTTTTGGGGCTATTTTATGAGATAAAAATCATTAAAATTTCTTGCCTACTTTTATGGTAGCTGCAATGCAACTTCAAACTACTTAAGGTACACCAGTGAAATTTTGTATAAACAAATATAACATAGTAACATGGTTTCTATTTCTGGTAAAATATGTTGAGATTTCATGAGCGCTTACAGTAACTATCATACAACTTCAAAAGTTAATTGTCATTATCTCAGAAATAATTGAAGCTATTATTGAAGTCTATTATTGTTGGATTTGATTGTATCTTTATACGTATGGGTATCACACAGTTAGCATAGTCAATTCTATACCTGTACTCGTTTAATAAGAAAATTAAGCATTATTATAAAATAAATTACATACGCACATGCATATATGTGGGATCAAGTTAAAATGGTCTGAACTCAAAAATTATAATTACGAATATTTTATTAGGCTTTTCGAAAATTTATTATTATTTTTTTTCAGTTGTAATTAATAGCGTTGTTACATAAGTTAAAGAAGAAAGATTTTCAATTTAAGGTCAGCAATCACAAATTATTTTGTCAAAACTTGAAAAAACAAAATACAAAATGGAAGTTATATCAAACCATATACATAGCGTTTTAGTTCACTTGAGCATATTGATTACCTAAAAAATAATATAGAAGTAATTTATGAATAAAAAAGAGCGACAAAGAAACAATTTAACAGAATAATTAAAAATTAAATATAAAATTTTTATTTAATGTATTGTATAACAGTTTTGGTACTTGTGTACATTTCATTTTATTAAATATTAAAACGAATTTTCCAAGAATGCCTTAATTAAATAAAATTAAAACAATGTTTAATTATTCAAAACCTTAAAAAAAAGAACAACGAATCCTTGACCTTTTCATTTAAGAAACAATATTGCTTACCAAATATTTAGTACCCATATACATATTGAAAAT
The DNA here is from genome assembly GCF_029603195.1 of Condylostylus longicornis. Taxonomy (NCBI): domain Eukaryota; kingdom Metazoa; phylum Arthropoda; class Insecta; order Diptera; family Dolichopodidae; genus Condylostylus; species Condylostylus longicornis. Next base: position 2,275,864 of record NW_026577984.1, read on the forward strand.
ATAAAAAAATTCAAGGACAATTTAGTATCGAAATACTCAATTTAATGAAAAATTATACACTTTGATTGATCATTAAAATTAAAGAACAAAAAACTATAAAAAAAAAAACAAAACGTAAATGTTATAAATTAACTTATTGACCTTGTGTATTTACATTTGTATGTGCATGCATATATGTAGTCCAAATAGGAAAACAAAAGATACTCTATTCTAATTCTAATAGCCAAAACTAATTCTATTTTAAGTTAATTACCATGTCCATTTACTTTATTTTTGTTTCTTTTGTTCCTTTTTTCACGAAACACACAAAAATCAAATCACAGTGATTTTTAAAATTTAATGAACTTCTATTATTCTTTAATTCTTATTATCCATATATTATGGAAATCGTTATACTAATATTAAAATCTTACTATTGCTTTATATAATTTGTAAATGTGCGGATGTAATTTCTTGTGAATAATTTCTCAATGCAAATATTTACATTCTGCTCGTAAATTGAGAATGTAAGATGCTTCATTCATTAACGATCTGAAAAAAATATACTCCCAAAACCCGGCGGTTTTAAGAAAAATTTGTCTAAATCAAAAAAATGTGTTTGGAATAAATTGTACAATTCAATTCATCTACAATTTGATACATACAATTGTACAATTCGATTTTAATGAACGCAATATCGATTTCAAGACCATATTATGAAGAACATGTTTTGTGTATAGAACAGATTTTTCAATAGAAAATAAATATATTTATAGTTTTTTAACAGAAATAAAGTCTACTATATTTGAAGATTTTCTTATATTATACACATACCTTAAACATCTAGTTAGCATATGAAGCCATGGCATTGAAAAATTCGCACTAAAACCAAGACAATGAATCATCGATAATAAAGTATTTCAATGCAAGTGCGGGGTACACTGTATATTATTTCTTAAATTGTAATTCAATAAATATATAAAGTATTCGATTTTAATAAAACTTTTAATTTATTTTTTCATATAAATTAGTTATAATATAGCAATTTAATGAAATTTACACATAATATAGAAGAAATTATTTTCCAATAATTCATAAGTGTGACCTTCATAATGAAAACTAAATGTACAACTTATATTTTGTAATAATTTTTGTTGTACTCCTTATATGCATGCATATTTAACATTATTATTTTTGCAATTGCGTGCCTAAAAACTTGATAAAATTAGCAATATCGTAATTTTAATAATAAAATAAGTGTTTTTACTAAAATCCTTCATTATGTCACTTCTGTCTTTCATATTTAAATATCTTTTATACAAATAAACGCATAGACATATCTTATATACTAGCATGTTACTATAAATTCTATGTTTATTTTTAATTTAAATTGAAGAGGGTGGTAATTTTTATATTATGTATTATTGATTGTGTCAATAACCTTGTTAAAACCTAGTTAAAATCATTTATGTATATAAAAGTAGTACTTTACGTAAATAATTTTTTAATAAATTCGTATAAATGTTTTTTTTTCACCTTAATTTTATCAAGGTAAAAAGAAAACTTTTTTTCTTTTGCAGAAACTTGTTATAATGCATAAGTTTAGAATAATTGTCAAACTTGCAATACTTCAGGTTTGTTGAATTGATTCGTGATGAATTTTGTATATTATTTTTTTTTTTAAATTATGTTATTTGAAGTGTCGTGAAGTTAAAAGTTTTTCTTCGTAGAAAAATAACCACCTTATCAATAAAACTCTTTCAAAAAGTTGATTTATGGTTTTATTGTATAACTACTGTTTTCATAATTAACATTTTTTTTAAAGAAAAGTTTAATTTTGCAAGATTAAAGGGGAATCATATAATTTTGGGCAAGAGAATTCTAATAGGGGCTGAGTTTGCTGTAAAAAAAGGGTTACTTTAGTAGGGTGTCAAAATGGTGTTTTGTTAATTAATGTTGAAAAAAATAGTTATTGCCTTAAGAATAACACTTTTTAAAACTGAAATATTAATCTAAAATAGAAAAAACGAAAATAATTTCCCCCTTTGCGACGAAATAAGCTAATCCTCCTGTTTTCTCTTAATGAACTACAAACTACGCCAAAGAGACGTTAAGAAATCATAGGAAGTTTTCAAGCCTTTACATTATTTATATGTATTGTTGTTATTATTCTGTATTATCGGTATACACACAATATAAGTATTGCTATTTTACAATTGATTTAAATAATTCTTATGATTGTACTATAATTTTCGTAAGTAGTGTATATTACATATAATTATGTATATATATGTAGATACATAACTAATATGTCAAGAACAAAAATGTGAAGAACGTCAACACTAAACACGTGTCAAGTTGATTTATATTTTTTGTAGATAATTATTATATACACATATACTTATACATACATATTCTTACATAATATGTAAAGTAAATTTTTGTAACATCTGTGTATTTCTCATATCACTGCCTATACATACATGTATAAATAGAGAATTCTATTAATAATGTGTATACATTTATGTATACACATTACATCTATTGAAGGTACAAGATTTAAATATTTCTTATATTTAAACACGTGTATTGATGTATAAAGTATATACATATGTATATACATACATATATGTACATACAAAAAAACTGTTGCAAATAAGTTCCTTTAATTAATGAGTAAAAAAAGGAATTCTAATTCCATTCTTTCTTTAGATAATTTTGTTTTTTTACAAATTGTGTTATCCTTGCAATTATTGTTTTATGTTGTTATATTATGTATATTTAAACCATTCCTAAATGTATGGGCGTATATAGGTAATGGGGTTACTTTAGTATACATTTGTACCATGTTTGTTTATATAATTGAAGTTGGTCCTTTTTTGCATTTTAAGTATGTAGGTCAACATTATAGTAATTATTTTTACGTAAACATAATTACAAATTGTTCATTTTTGTTACAACTAAAACGATAATACATAAAATCATTATGTTATTCAATATTTTATGATGGTTAATGTAAATTGAGTGTTATTAATAAACATAAATGAAATTTAATTTTGTGGCTATCATATTACTATTGAAGTTGAAGAAATTAAATTAATTAGAAATTAAATGGAAAATTCATAAGTGATGATGTTATCCAAGTTTACGATTTTTTTTTTAAATTTTGCAAACATTAATATTTGTTATTACAATAATTATTTTACATTAATTACATATTAACATACATATATAATTTTATGTTGAATACATATGCAGCTAAAAGGTGCAACATCATTCTACTCCAACATTAAATTTTAATCGAATCGATGAGATTCTATTCAATAGGATATTAATAAGAATTAAGGTCAAAATATAATAGATATAGGTGGGTACATCAATTTCTATATATTTAAATCTTTAAAGGACTAGTTAAAAATTGAAGCAGAAGAAATTGAAAAATTGAAGCTGCAATGAAGAATAAGAAATTTAAGTACAATATTGTTTTGCCAAGAAAAAAATAAATTATAACGTTAAAAGCTTTATTGGCATAAATTTAAGTTGGCACAATCTAAAATTCTAAACTATTACACATAGCTTATATAAATACGAGTAGTATAAATTATTTTTTAATGGCAATAAATTTTTGAAATAATAATTCGTGAAAATCGATATTTACAAAAAAAAAAAGCTTAAATTATTATTTATAATACCGCAACAACAACTTCACGATAAATGTATGAAACTGTTATACTGAGGAGAATTGTTTTTTTTATACTAATTTTGTTTTTTTGCCTTGAAGTTCGTTCTAGTAAAAAAAATACAAACAATTATGTGAATGCAAAATCGTCAACCAACTCTCATCTCAATTGAAAAATTGTTAGAGCTAAATAGTGCTCAATATAATTTGACTAAATTCGTATATCACTTAACGGACGGGCCCCGTAGATTTACGTTTTTCCATTCTGACTTCCTAAGACAGGCCACGTAGATTTGCGTTTTCGCATGAATTTTTAGTATGTTGCATTAGGGGTTTTTTCTTATGCACATTGTTATCTTTTCTTGATACTATTATTTAAAGTAATGGTAAAAATGGCAAGCAGCAAAGACTGTTAAGAAAACTTATCGGGAAGTGAAGTTGAGTTTGAGAGCCTTGATGAAGAAAGTGATGTTTCAAGTGATGAAAGCGAATTTTTATCTCCCAGGGGAAAAAAAATTCACTTAGATTATCGTCTTCAGAGAGTGAATTTGAAGAAAGCGAATTAAATAGAAAACAATGGACATCTCAAGACAAGTTAATGTCTCTAGAACCTTTTCTTGGTTCTACTGGGGTACAACAATACTGTAATGAAATATTATAAGAAATATATTTGATTTATTATAGTTTTATTGTAGTTACAACGCTTTAAATCCATACATGCATGTTTATTAAATTCCCCTGAAAAATGCCCGGAAACTATAGGAAAGACAGAACAGGTTTGACCTGTTCGTTAAGTGATATAATTGGTTAAAAATGCTTGCATTGTAACGTTTTAATACTTTGGAAAATTTTTCATTTTTATTATAGTTTTTAGTTATATTCGACCGAAATCTATATAAAAACCATTTCAATAGACCTCTTAAGCATAATAATTGTGACCGATATTTTCTTATGTCAAATGATGTTTGAAGGTCAAATATCAATTAAATTGATTTATTAAAGTACAAATTAAATTCAAATTTTCAATTTTTTTGTATAATTTTCATTAAAATTTAAAAATCAAGCGCTTAAAAATGCTTTAATACAAAAAATTTTACAAGTTTCCTACAATTCTATTTTAATGAAATCTGACATCGTATAAAATGGAATTATTCTTGTTATTTAATTTTTCTTTATTTAAATTCTAGTAATGAATTTTATTGATAGTTTTTTCTAATACTATTCTCATGTAATTCAGAATGTAAATATTCCAAGATTAAAAGTGTCATTTGAATCAACTAATTCAAATAGCTCTGAATCGTAAAATTATATTGTACAATATTCTTTAAATTTTTATGTAAGTATACGTACATGCACTTAATAATATTAATTAATATCAATTGATAATCTTGTGTAACAAATATATTTTAATTTAAATAAATTTTTTTAAAATGTCAACTTGTTAAAAACTATTAAGAGCGAGAAATAAAATAAATTTATAGAAAAGTCTTGTAAATTAATAAAAGATTTTTTCTCTATTGCAAAATCAGTATGTACATATTTACATAGGTGTTATGTTTAGACATTTATATTATATTTATGTGTTTTATATTTTAAAGGTTATAATTTAAATATAAAAAATATTGTTTGCAAATAATTTTAAATTATTAATTTTTTTATAATATAGAATAAATATTAGCAAAAACAAAAAAAAAATAAGTTTATAATTCAATTAAATTATGCCAAAAAAACGATCATCGAAAACCCATAAATGTTTATTACTTGGACAAGTTCGAAAATCAAAATCTAATGGTCTACCTTGTCCTTGTCTAAAAATTAATTCAGATTTAATAAGTCGTGGATTTCTTACTTCTTACCATATAAGGTAAAATTTTAGTTAACTAGTTTTCATCTATATAAAAAATAATCAATAATAAAAAATTTTAATAAATTTTTTTTTAAATAATTTTTTTACTTATTCTCACAATTAAATTTTTTTCTATAAATTTTCCACAATGATATTTTCTTAATTAATTTTTCAAATAGAAAAAACAAATTAAATATAAATCAAAACAAACGACCCAGACAAAAAATATGTTTCGTCTCTTTTTTCTCTCTTTTCTTTATACAATTTTTAATGCTTAATTATTGCACTAATTTTAAATTTTTTATTATTTTTTTTTATTAAAAAAAATTATTCATGTTGCAATTGCACAATTTACAAAGTTTTTTGCTTACCATTTATGGTTATTAATAAGACTGTATTTTTTTTTCTTAAAATTTTGTGCCTCGAAATTCCGTGAATAACTTCTTAAATATGAAATTTTATTTAAATGATACTATTAGAATGAATGACCTTAACTGAATGCCATTTATTATGATTTTTCCGAAGGGTATAGGTAAAGGGAGTACAAATTTTAACTTAAGTCTTAACACATTATGAGCGGGCGGCTTAGCCTGGGCAACAATGTTGCGTAGCGGACGAATATACAATGTATACATCAGGATACATAAAAAGTTTGAGGACCCTATTACTCAAAAAATAACAAGTTTTTGAAAAAAAAATATAAGAATAAAAAAATGTCTAGAATAAGTTTCTACATCCATATTGCCTATAATAGGATTAAGTGACAATCCACACAAGCGGTTACAAGTGTCCGATCTGCTCATAATGTGCATATATCCAAAAACTGCGAAATCTGCAAAAAAGGCATGTTCGATAAATTTCTAATAAGCAGAAAAGAAAAGCATGTTCAAAAATGACAGTTGTGCTGAAGGAATTTTTATAATTTTTAGAACTGCTGCAAAAATACTATGAATTAGAAGAGTAGCATAATAAAAAAAAATTGCGGATATTTTCTAATATGTAACAGTATTAATGACAAGGCTCAACTAATTTTGGGGCATTACAAATCTGCAAAAGTAAAATATTGTTTATTTAATTTACAACTTTCACTGCATTTTCTGAGTTATCGAAGATAACCATACTTTAACACAATTTTATTTTATTTCATTCGCAAATTTAATATGAATTCTCCAATTAAAATCCAATTGATTTGGTAACACCGTATGTAAAGTTTTTTGTTATTTTTGTTTTTGTAAAATGTAAATTGACTTTAAATATTTACTAGACCCATGAGGAAATGGCTTGAATGCTTTAGTAGAAATTTTTTTAAGAAATCAAATCATTAATAATTAATTAAGAAAAAAAAAGCAAGCAAAAATCTGTAAGTAATTCGAATAATGAACTTAAATTGGAAATAAAATATACATATGTATATGTTTGTAAATATATAATAATATGCGTAGGCAATTTGAAGAAATTCTTAAGTACACACATACTTACCAAAATATACTCTTGTTTTCGCTTTTTTGCTCGTGTTATTCAGTTTATGTTGGTGTTTAATATTCTCTGTATATTCTAACATATAATAAATGGTTACACTTATTGGAAACTTCATATTTGTATTACATTAATCATAAAGTCAAATTCAAATATATAGATAGTACCTCATATGAAATACCGTTATAAATTAACTACTGAATCGAATAAATAGCATTTTTACTGTACCCAACAAGTTTTACAATTGGTTTATGTAAATTGTTTATATATTGGCTATAGAAACTGTCTTTGAAGCGTCAAATGTTCATATTTACAGTATGTATGTTTGTAATATTCTTGTACAGTAGTATGTAGTAGAAATAGTAATTTAAAAATTTAACAATAATTTTTGCATTCTACACATTTATTTTTTTTTTCATATAAATTTTTGTGTTATAAAAGAAGAATTTGAACAAATTGAAAATAAAATTTTGTATATGTATATAATTATGTAATATTATAATACGATATTTGTAGGGTTGATATTTTTCAAAAATTCAATTCTTAACATTAGAGCTGCAAAATTTTAATATTTAAAATTCAGGGTTAACACTTTTTTTTAAATTTTAAAAAAATTAATTTAAATATTTTTTCTTTTTTGATTTTGTTTTGAGGGCTAGGTTTACTTAATGTTAACAAACTTAAATTCAATTTGATAAAGAGCATATAAGGTACATTACTACAGTTCTAACGTTAGAAACTGGATTTTTAAAAAATGCCAATATTTATTTATTTAGTTTTTTTTTGTGATCTCATATCACCTTAAACAAATCTCATATTTTGAAATATGAATTATTTGATTATTTACCAAAAATTAGTTCAAACATGTACATACATATATTTATTTTAGTGCTTTTTTTTTTAATATTTATTTAATAAATTTTTTTAAGTCATCTGTGAATTTATATAAAATAATTTTGTTAAATTAAATAAATTTCAATTTTTATTCAAATTTAATGTTATTAAAAATTTTGTTACAGAAGCAGTATGCCGACTTCAATTTATAATAATTTAGAAAGTGTTAAAAATTCAACAGTACCTATGTAAGTATTATTAATATAATATAAATAAAAGTAACAGAGACAAGCTCTCATCCTATAATTCTTATAATACAAGTTCATCAGAATTATAACAATAACATTTTTCTCTCAACATTTTCTTTTAAACAAATTAAAACGTATTCACCATCACTATACTACCACTTTTAAACCATTATTAGTGTTATCAATAAAAAACAACTAACACTTAATTAACAATGATTATTAATTTACTATTAATGAGAGAAGAAAAAAACAGTAGTTACTTTTAATTTTTTTGTTTTGATAAATCTATTTTTTTTTCATTTCGATTTTTCATATACTAATTACTCATATTTATGTATATATGTGTACATTTTTCATACTAGAATGGCCCAACGGTCAGCAAATCTTCGAAAATATTATATATACGATGCTCGTTTAAAAGTAACAAAAAATGAATTTGATAAATCTAGAAAGCGTGTGGAACAACTTAAAAGAAGTCATAATAAAAAAATTCGGTAAATTATTCTACAAAAAAACAAAAAAAAAACTTATTAAATTATCCAAGTGGCAAATTATACTTATTTACTAAAAAATTGTAATCAATATTTTATAATTTAATATTTTAATTACTTACACAGAAAAAAAAAAACTACTTAATGTTTTAATTTTTCCCTATGGCAAATTTTACATTGTTTGTATTTTTTATTTGGAATTTGAATCTTTTTGTGTGCGTGTGTATGTGTGTAAAATACTTCCTTTATTATTATTACCTATAAAAAATAAATTCTTATTAAACAAAATGTTGTAAATTTATTCTACGATTTCTTAAAACTTATTATAACACTATATTTGAGAAAATATTACTTATTAATTGGTGTGTTACACTCTGTACTCAATTGGTTAAGTAGCTCGATCAAAAGAATATTTTTGATAGTTATAACCTTGAACTAATAAAGAATAAATTCGAAAGTTCCAATAAAATTTGTAATTTTTGAAAATTACAGTTCCAATATAAACTTAGATTTTTGAGAAAAAAGTACTGCAAAAACAAAAATCCAAGGAAGATTTGATCAAAAATATTTGGTCAAATTTGGTAAAAATAAATAAAATTCTCAAATTATTTGTGCAAAATCTCAAAATATCAGCCAGTAAATTTTCAGAAATAATATTTTTAAGAATGCAGTTCACATTCTTGCACAATGAAAAACTTTCAATAATATTGTGATCAGTGCTGTAGTCGTAAAATTAGCATAGGGTATACGCTTGAGAATATAAATTTTTGGTAAAAATAAACAAGGTTATTTTTAATTATATTTTTATTGAAAAACAAACACCCACTTTTCATCAACAATTAAAAACAATTTAAATAAGCTTTTAAGCCAGTATCAATAAACTTACTTAAAGAAGTTTTCAAAATTATATTTTTTTGAAAATCAATTTTATTTTGTCAACAGCTTTTGCTAACTTCAAATAAACTAAAGAATATGCAAAATTAACGTCCACAATAACGTAGTTTAGCATGGTTACCATAGCCACTTTAGTTAAAGAAGAGTATTTGATAAAATTCAAATATATTTTCAATTGTATAGAATTGGAAGAGAATCGTTTTAAATCGAAAATCAAATTGTTTATGTATTAGTTTACATCACTGCTGGATAAATACAGCATTGGTAATAAGAGAACATGACTTCTTGAAGAAGTCGTTTTTACTTTTTTTTGTAAATGATTTTAACATCAGAAAATATAACTTTATTTTTATTTAAACTTTAATTTTTTAACATATTTTCTATTAAGCAAACATAATAATTTTTAAATATTAGGAAAGTTTAAAGTTTTCATTTCATTGTGGTTTTAAACAAAATTACCATTTTCAAAAATTAAAGGTTCGGTTATATTCGTTTTCTGTTTTTCGTTAAAGGAGGCTTGTTTGATTATTAATTTGAATATAGTTGATATATTTTTCCCAAGAAATTTTTACTAAATGAATGAAATATTTTGTGTGAATTGTTAATTTGAAAATTTTTTGCAATTTTTAGTACAATTTTTATCATCATTTTTTTTTTACTATTACAAAGAAAGAAAATAATAAATTTTTAATAAAAAATTTGAACAAAATCATAGGGTATACGCTATTTTTAAGTAAAACCACTAGGTATACGCTATCTAAATTTTAAAAGCATAGGGTATTCGGCGTATACCCCCGTATACCCTCCACTACAGCACTGATTGTGATTGCAAAAAAGTACATAAATGAAAACTTATTTTGTAATGAAAAACTTTAAGAAATTAAGAATGAATTTTTATTTTAATTAATTGAATTTGAATTTGTTTTTCTTGAATAAACTTTTTAGTAGGCCAAACTCTAAAAAATAATTAGAATCATTCCAAATTAAATTAGATTTAAAAAATTATTAAAATTTCAATTTGAATAAATTCAGCTTCATATTGCATACTTCTTTTAAATTAACACTCTGTGTAGTTATCATATTTTCTTTCATCATAAATGAATTCGCACTCTAGTTAATAAAGAACATAATGGTAAATAAATTAATAAACTAAAATTTCCAGATATCTGCAAAAAGTTTACGTAAATTTTGGCAATTTTTAATAGAAATTCAATTTAAGTTTTATAAATTTTCAATTGAAGTATTAAAATTATTTTACGAGTATACTGTAAAAAAACAGAAGAGGGTTTTGCAAAATTATAACAAAATTTTTTTTCCGAGTTGAAATCAGAAATCTTTCATATCAAAATAGAATTAAATTTAATTTGCATAATTAATCAAAATTTGGTTGACGCGACCATGCGAAGTTTAGCCACTCCATTTTGGCTAATTGTGGTAATTAATTTTAAATGGAAAAATTTAATGTACATTTCAAATGATTTTACGAAGTTATTGCAATCTATCATATTTTTGTAAAGATCGATAATTGCATAGCAGTAAAAAGTTTTCAATAGTCTTTTACATTTAATTTTGTATAAAATTTATTTATTCAAGCAACTGACATTATACATATAAAATTTTTTTAATTTTTTGATGGTAACTAACATTAGTAAAGTGAAAATCTTGCATCCAAAAAAATTTTTTTAAACCTTATTTTAAAATATTTTCATTTTTAACAAACCTTACCTACCAATTTACTCTCATACCTTACTTATTTAATAAAAACAATTAATTAATTCTTTTTTTTTATCGTTTTAATTATAATATTTTTAGAGAAAAAACGCCTGATAAAAATTTTCATGATCCATGGATAACTAGTGGTAAATTAGGTTCAAAGGATGCTGTTTTAATATTTCGCACCGATACTTTAAATGATTTCGATGATTTACCACTGAAATCAAAAAGTCCATCACCAGCAGTATTACAAGCAACAAGTAGTAAACCAAATACAAAGTCTTTCCAGGTTTTACAAGAAGTTAAAGATTTGGAGCCATTATTGCTATCAGAAAATAATAGTAAAACAATTGTTAATAATACAAGTAATAAAAGAAATATAAATAACATCAATAATAACAACAATAGCAACCCAAATTTAAATAATTCCTCTATAATTAATTTTAATAGTAATAGTTGTATTAAAAACAATAAAATATTAACACCACTGCCAAGGAATAATATTGAAAATAATAGTAGTAGTAGTAGTAGTAACAGTAATATTTTATTACAACATCAAACACAAGATGATTCTCGAAATCAACATCAGCAGAATCAATTGCAACTTCCCCAAAGATCAATTTCTGGTATAATAACATCAGTTAATTCAAATAAAAAATCAACGTCCCAACCAAATTTAGCTAAAATACAAACAATTAATGATTATCAAAAATTAAATCAAAATCGTAGTCCATTAAATTTAATCAAATCTTCGCCAAAGAAACGTTTACATGATTCTTTGTCATCAAGTGAAAGTTCTATTTCAACGGATAATGATGAATTATTTGAATCAAAATCAAATATTATGAAAAATTCTGATAAAATTATAAATGATGTTAAACAAGATAAAGAAAATTATGATCAATCAAATAAGGAAAATATTGATGATTTTCAAATATTAGATCCATGTGATATGCCTGCTTTTCATTTAAATATTACTTATAAGTTTATGAATACTGAAACGAGATTATTGAAAAAAATTTTTGCCCGACATGGCCTAGTTGAATCTGAAAATGATCAACCATTTACTTTATTATGGACTGGTGTTCATATGAAACCAGATATTTTAAGAAATTTAACGCCATATCAAAGAGTAAATCATTTTCCTAGGTAAGGTACCTTGTAAATATTTTTATCTATGAATTTTTATTGAATGTTTGCATATTTTGTTTTGATTTTATCTTCCGCAGATCATACGAATTAACTAGAAAAGATCGCCTTTATAAGAATATTGAGAAGATGCAACATCTTCGAGGTTTTAAACATTTTGATATAATTCCGCAATCATATGTGTTACCGACCGAATTCAAAGATCTTATTACAGCACATAATAAATATCGGGGGCCATGGATTGTTAAACCAGCAGCTTCTAGTCGAGGGAGAGGAATATTTATAATAACAAATGTATGTACAAATTTATTAATTTAGGTGGTTAATTTATTGTTTAAATTTGAATTTTAGCCTGATCAAATTCCAGCTGAAGAGGCGTGCCTAGTGTCAAAATATATAGCGAATCCTTTATGTATTGATGGTCATAAATGCGATATCCGTGTTTATGTGTTAGTGACATCATTCGATCCACTTATTATTTATATCTACGAAGAAGGTTTAGTGCGTTTGGCTACAGTTAAATATAATCGAAATACTGAAAATCTTTGGAATCCCTGCATGCATTTATGCAATTATAGTATTAATAAATATCATTCAGATTATATTAAGTCAGCTGATGTTCTTGATGAAGATGTCGGCCATAAATGGACGCTTTCGGCACTACTAAGACATCTAAGGAGTCAAGGATGTGATACAAATCAATTGATGTCAAGTATTGAAGATTTGATAATTAAATCACTGTTTGCTTGTGCACAGTCTGTAATATCAGCTTGTCGTATGTTTGTACCAAATGGTAATAATTGTTTTGAGCTTTATGGTTTTGATATTTTAATTGATGATACATTGAAGCCTTGGTTATTAGAGATAAATTTATCTCCTTCTTTGGGTATTGATAGTCCTTTGGATACAAAAGTTAAAGCCTCCTTAATGTGCAGTTTATTAACTTTAGTTGGTATACCAGCCTATAGTCCTGTAATGCGAGCACATTATGATACTAATTGGACACGTTTCAGAAATATTGATTATAGCAGAAAAACAGCTTCAGCTGATCCATTAAATTCTGCCATGAGTACTAGTACTGGCGGTGGTGTAAAAAAACAGAATGCTGTTGTTAAAAATGAGAATTTATTAGCTTTGACTACTGAAGAAATAAAAGTTTTAAAAAATTTAAAACTTCAAAATGCTCGTCGAGGTGGTTTCGTGAGAGTTTTTCCAACTGAAGATTGTATGGCAAAATATTCATCATTTTTAGACTCGGTTACTGGTATTCCATTATCAACCACAATGATAGGTGGTCCATCACCCTTTTCAATGACATTTCCACATAATTACAACCATTTGGTATTCAATCATTTTTACAGTAAAGATGCCAAAGATAAAAGTTTACAAGATAATTCATTCGAACAAAGAATGTTACAATATGAACGAGTACTAGAAGCTGGCAAAACGCTATTATATAGGCCGAGAGCAAAGCAACCAAAAAGCATCGAGGAAGGTAAACGATTACGGCGTAGAATTCGGCAATTGATTGAGAATGGTAGTGAATTAACGCATTTGCAAGCACGTCAAGCTTTTTATCATTATCTAGAACTTGTGTTAAAGCGTTTAACAGAAGAACCAAAGAGTCTACATGAAAAATTAATTTTAAAATTTATTAATCGAACTTCTGGTGGCAAATCGGCACCATTTTTAAACAGCTTAAATTTCAAAATGACTAATAAAGATCGTACTGCTATGGTTGCTAAACTTTTAGGTGACTATTTAGATACATATATACGTGAAACAGAAGCGTATATTGATCCATTTGATAATTATGGTATGATATCAATAAATTTATTTAAAGAATTTATTAAACATGCTGATGAAAGTGATTTAGAATCAGTTTTAACTTTAAACACGAATTTAACACATTCAATGCCATTTTTATATAATCGTTGTTCATTTAATATACCAACTGCACCGCCGATACCAACTGGTCCTCATGGATTTTTAAAAGCATTGCCATGTATGGTTCCCGGTTATAATTCACGTGATAATACGAAAATTGATCAGTATTATAAATCTGTATCATCAACTGATGAAAATTGTGAAAAATCAAATGAATCGATTGCAGATTGTAAAGGCTCCCTGTCAAATACTTCAACATCTTCATCAGTGACATCAAAAAATAATAGTAATACAAATACTAATAATAGAAATGTTAAATTAAATTTAAAAGATGGTAATAATAGCAATGGACAATCGCCAAAACAAAAACCACAAAGCGTTAAATCATCTGTGATCACTAAGTCGCCGAAGAGAAAAATTCAATCTAGAAGATAATTTAATTTTTATTTTTCAAATCAATTATTGCCTATCAAAATTTGCTTGTTTAATTTTTTTTTTTAATTAGGTAGAAATAATTATTCGGAATTTATTGAAAATTTATTCAAAAAATAAATCATGATTTATTTGTTTACGTAAATTATTTTAATTTACATTTTGTTTTCTTTTATTAGTTTTAAATTTTTAGAATTATCAATTGAACATCTTAAAAATGTAGAACGTTTTTATAGATCAACAAAAAAAAATAAGACATTCCATAATATAAAAATATTGGGCTTTTAATAAATCAACAGTTTAAAGTAATTTATAGCGGAAAGTGGACTAAAACTACATTTTTTTTTTCAAATTGCAGCGTAACAGATTAAAATTTTTTTCGAATTCTTATAGAGCATTAATAAAATTAAAAATAATTTGGATCTATAAAAACGCTTCACCATATATGTTTAACTTTTAAATTCAAATATATAATTGAAAATAAAAACTAAAATGAGGTATTCCATATTAATGAAGTGATATATAAAAACATAAGAAAGTAATAAATAAAATTGCAATTATGTAGTTAAAAATTGATTGTAGTATGTTAATTTTACTTTCGATATTAAGTTTAATTTATTATTAATTTACAAAATTTTATTTTAAAAATGTATCGTGAACTAATTTTTGTACCATTAATAATTTTTGTTTAAAACAAATAAAATTATTTTTAATTTATTATAAATGAAAAAATTTCGATTTTATATCATAGTTAGGAAAGCATTTAATTGTACAAGTCATTTCTTTCGAATTTTCAAATTAAATTTAGGAAAATCTGTAAACCTTGTAGCAAATTAAATTTAAATTGTAAAATTTAACAAAACAATTACTTTATACATTTTTCCTTGAATGAACGTTTTAAAAATATTTTTTGTTGCCCTACTTTCGATATTTCAATTAAAAAAAAATAAGAAAAATAAATTCAAGTTTCAAAAATATTTTAGAAATATTCAATATTAAGCTATTAAGCATGAAGCTAAGAAAGGCCTAAATATGCTCTCTTAAATTAAGTAACACATAAAAATTTGAAAGAATGACAATACTAAATAATCAGTTCACATTTATTTACCTATAACATTCTTTTTTTTTAATTTTAATTTAAAATATATCATTATTTTTTTAATAATACATAATCAAGTTACATATTTCAAAAACATAGTATAATTTGAATAAAACTTATGTATAATTAAATACACCAAGAAATCGTTTAACAACGAAATCAACCTAAATTTGGTTGTGCTTTAGTACTTAGTCAATAAGCTTAAAAAAAATTACTAATCTAGTCTCAAAATAATACAAAAAATTAAAGCATAATTTCAGTTTTCCATCTGGAATATTGGCTGCAACAGACTAAAAAAAATCACTTTAGATATTAAGTTTAAATAACAATTTATTTAAAAACAAAAAAAAGCACAGCTTTTATATATAAGTAACTATATACTAAAAAATACTAGTTAAATGAAATGAAATATTTTTAGTGCTTTGATGGTGCATTAAGATAATTAATAAATATGTATAATAATAACGTAAGATCTTTGTTCATACAACTACAATATGATGCCATCAATAAAAAAATATGCAGAAAATTTTAATTGAATTGAAATCTTTAAATTTTTAAGATGAAATATAAATGCATAAAAGGTTATACGATATCAACAAGAAGACAGAAATAAAATACATAGTATAATGTACATTTAAATTCTATATTGTTATTAATATATAATTAACATTAATAAGATTGTTAATTATATATTGTCATGACATTTCATAAAAAAAATTATTTTTCATTTAAAAAAATCATCTCCATTATTCCTGAAGTGAAAAAAATCATTACAATTTAAAGAATTATTGTGATAAATTCTTAAAATTTTATTATAAAATTTGTTAACTTAACAAATAAAAAACATTGCATAAATACTTACAGCTCTAATTATGTAGAATTATAAAAATAAAAAAATTCAATTATGTATACTTAAATAATAATAATAATAAATAAAAAAATAATAGAAAAAGAAGAGAAACGAACAATACTATTAATGTTTTTGAAATTTAATTTTAAATTATAAAATTAATTTAACAATAACTTAATATATCAATTTCAATACAATATAGTTGATAAATTTCATTAAATAATTTTAATTTTTGATAAATTGATCTATCAGTTTAAATATTTAAAAAGTAATTTTTTCTTGAACAACTCAATATGTACCATTGAAATATTAATGCTATTATGAAAACTGAAATATTGAACAAAAATAGTATTTTTTTCTTAAATAACAATAGTAATGTTCGTACTTTTAACAATTTTATTTTATAAAATTCAAAAATAATTCAAATAAAATTTTAAGAATAATATTATTCTTTTCTTTAGAAATTTTATAGTAACATTTAAGCAAATTCAAATTTTTGAGAAAAAAATTAATAAAAATAACAAAAATGCTAACACAAACGTATATTTTTTTAAAATATGTAGATAATAGAAAAAATTATCATTAAAAAAAAAAAACAAGAATTTGCCTTAACAAGAAATTTAATTGTAAAGATTAAATTTTTTTTTTTTCAATTACTAACATTATAGAGTACATAACTATTCTACGTATGGATTCTAAATAATTTTGGTAAATTCTAGTTTTTGAAATAAATTGGAATTCCACCAAAAAGATTATTTAAATTTGTATGTATATTTATGCATATATACATATATATATATATATATATATATATATATATATATATACATTAACATATGTATAGTTTTCGTATACACTTAATTTTATAAAATTTCAATAAAAAATTTTTTACTATTAAAATTAAAAAATCTTATTGTTTATTAAAAACAATGTCGCATTTTCATATTAAATTTTAACTGCTTACAATTTAATTAAACTTTGATATTATGCACTTTTTATGCAAATATGTACTTTTTATAATATCTGTACTTATAATATGTTTTCTTCAAGTTGATCTTCAGTTACATTCTATATGGAACATTTCCATTTCCGATAACTTTTTTTGAAAATTAACATTACCTTATGATTACAAAATTTTGCATTTAAATACCATCAATAGTTTTCCAGAATTAAGTGTATACAATTTATATAATATATTAAAGTGAATTTTAAAGCACAAATTAAAATACATATTTAAAATTTTTAATTAATTATGCTTAATATTTATAGCACAAAATGCAAAAAAAAATAATAAAATAAAAAAAAAAACCATGAAAAAACGTAACCAAATTAAATGCTTTTATTTAAAACTTTTAAATATCAAATATTTTAATAAAACAATCTTATTTCTACACAAAAAAAAAATTAAAAAAAAAATATACTAACATTGATTTCCAAAAGAAATAAACATAAATATTTAAAATTTAATTACTGAAAAAATAATAAAATTTTAAAACATTTAAGCTTCTAATTATTAAAAACATGTACAAGAAAAAACAAATCAATTAAATGCAATATTATTAAATTTGAATAATAAAACATTCTCTTTTAAATATTAATTAAATTTTTTTTATTTCGATTTTTTCGTTACGACTACATTGTAAACCGTAGCTTTGTTTGATAAGCTTTGATAAAAATTAATTGAAGCAAATTTTGGGCCCTACTGTGCTCCTCGACGATCAATAGATAAATTTACGTACCAGTATTTTTGCTCGATTAAATTTTTTTTTAATATTCGTGTCTGATTCATACGACGAACAACAGAAAATACCTTATGTAAATATGTACATATGTGTTCTATAAAAAAAATTGTTAATTTCATAATTAATCGAACTTTGATCGAACTATTGTTGGTACATAGTCTGATTTAACGATTTAAGTTTAGTCAAATTTTAAAAGAATAAAAATAATACACAGTTTTTACTTTTACAATAACCCGTTTGAATTTATTGCACCACTATATTTCGATTAATATAATAGCTTAAGAATTTTAATACTATCAAGAATTGTAATGGACATCGAAAATTGTAATATGGGTTCCATGGGTTTAAATTTTAAACCTAAAAAATTTAAAGGAAAAAAAATTAATTAAATATGAAACTTAGCTTGTTTCTTGTTTTATTTTGCAATTAATTTTTGTTTTAATAGTATCTATATAATTTTCAATATCTTCGATTGAGAACTTTTTCTTATCTTGTTTTACTGTATCTTCTAAATTTTGCATAGGTGCATCATTATTTTTCACCTTGAATAAGAAAATAAAAGAATAAAAATAATACACAATTGTTAAAATATTTGTTTTACCATAAAATATCTATACTCTGGGGACAATGATTCCAAATATAAAATTTTCTCTTCGAGAATTTTTAAACGTTCGTAAACATCTTTTGAATAAGATGTACTTGTATTTAAATAATTTTCGACATTTTTTATACGTTCTTCAATTCCACTAGGTGTTGTGTTATTATAATTTGTTGTTATTGAATCGAAAATTTCTTGCTTAACTACTACTTCAGGGATTAAATTACCCATCAATTTGTCTAGCGTTTTAGTATAATTTGAAGGATCTTGTGGCCCAATCTCGTTTTTGACGCGATGAACTAAAATACAGTTTTAAAAAATAAAAAAATAACTTAATGAAAAATAATTTTTCATTAATGAAAATTCAAAAAGCTAATTATGTGATTTGAATGGAAATATGTATCGCATTTAAAATTATAAACTCACCTCTTAAATGACCCTTACAATTTTTCGATTTAATAAGAACTGCGTTTAGTCTAGCACAAGATTCTTCTATATTTTCACTTTTCCCGGCTAATTCGTTTGTGGTAGTAAAATCAAGAATATTATTTATATCTATTTCTTGCCGTTTCTTATCAATAAAACATTTGATTCTTCGTTGAACCTCATTATCATCAGCATTAATTTGTATTAAATGTTTTGGTAAATTAGAAATGATGACCTTGCAATCGTTATTGAAATTAATTTTACGAATCTTACGCTTTAAAGTTATTTCACCTGAAAAAAAGATAACACTTACTTGTAGCATTTAAATATAAAAAAAAAAAATTGAAAAAAATAAAACTTTGTTTTTATTTGAACAAATACAATTTTTACATAATAATAACAACGTCTACTTTCAAAACATTATTAAATGCAGTAACTACATTATTTAATTTTTAAATTTATTTCACAATATCTCTACTCCACTGACATTCTTTATTTTCTTTCCAAGCGGACTCCTCGCCATCATATTTCTCTTTTTTCCATATAGGAACAGATTTTTTTAATTCATCAATTGCGAATTGTACACCTTCAAGACTACTTTGCCGATGTGGTGAACTAACAGCTATCACAACACTGGCCTCTTTTACCGGAACATTTTCTAAACGATGATAGATAGCAATGTTCTTAACATCAGGCAATTTTGTGCGAATTTTATCACATATTTCATTCATAACTTTTGTTGCCATTTTGTCATAAGCTTCATATTCTAACGATATAACCTGTAATTAATCAAAAAGTAAGTAAAAGTAATTAATCAAAATATGTAAGTAGGCATAAGAATATATTAAAAACTTCAAATTTTGTGTTAATTTTTTAATTTTTATTTAAATTTTTAAAATTCACTTATAAATGTAAAATGCTTAGGTATTAGATTTAGTATTTCAATAGATAGGCAAATAGCCCACCTAGCTTCCTACTCTAAAATATTACAACTTTATTGTATGTAAAGCTATTTATTGATATTACATTTGTTTGGTTAACAAGATTCAGTCAAAATTTTGAGCAATAAATTTAAGTGTGTAAGTATCTAGGTACTTAGTTTATTACTATTCAAGTAATGCAATGATCCTTAACATGTCTTTTGATTGAAAATACTTGAACTGGCATATTACGTATTTTATAATAAAAGAAAATAAACAGCATATATCTACATACCTAGTATTTCAAGAAACATGTTTACATTAATTACATGTATACATAATAGATAGTAGTTACATACTATTCCTTAATAATTAAGCTGCAAAGTTTAACATAGTATATGTAGGTACCTATACATGTTTTTTTTCACATATGAATACAAATATTGTAGAAATTATATATTATTATTTCTGGCGGAAGCTTTTTCAAGTGGAACATGGAAAAAAATGCATACTAATTCTATTTAATTGAAAACATTTTGTATTTGTTGACATGACATAATCAGCCACAATAAATTTTAAATATGAGTTTGATGAATATCAAGTAGATAGATAAGTAATTATATGTACATTGCTACTTGGTATTCAAACCCGTATTAAACAAATACATGTGTTTTTCTCATTGTGCCAATTATATAAACATGAAACAATAAATAAAAACATGTCACAAATATAATATACATAATATATATACATTTCATTTTTATACTTATACATACATAATTCGTATATAAAAGTATAAACATAATTCTTAAATTTTTAATCAATTTCGATTCGAATTACCTTTTTATCTTCGAAATTATCTCTTGTTGTTCCCACGAATAAGGATATAGCACCACATGACGAATCTGCTACTAGATCGCTAATTTCTCCCACATTTAAGCTCTCTTCCGTCAATTTAATGTAGTTCATCTTTGTTATTTTGATTTTTTAAACTTCTAGTACCTACCTACCTGTATTTTTTTTTTTACTTTATTTTGGAATTTTTAAATAACCTAAAATTAACCACCACTGATTGGTGGGATTAAAGCAATTTCGTCGCCGCTTTTTATATTAATAATTTCCTTGACATCCGAACAATAGTCTTCGTTAATTGCAATAATCAAATGATTTCGAAGAATTTTAATATTACTATATTCCTCGCAAATTAAATCCAGTAAACTTTCACCTGTTGTCTTTCTCGGCAATTTAAAATCAACTGCGTTTAAATTTGTTAGCTCCCGTAATTTTGCAAAAAATAATATTTTAACACAAACTTTATTATCACTATTTTCGGTCATGTTTTTTTTATTTACTTCCCATTTTTTATCTCCATTAATATTTTTTTTATTATTTTCCACAATTCCGCTATCAAATTTTTTCACTTAAATGACAAAAAAAAAACTAAACTGCCCATAATAAACAACAAAAATTAAAAAACTTCAAAAACAAATGACAACATCAAGGTCAGTCAATAGCGGTGTCATGACAAATTTAAACATAAAGATCAGTACACACAATAAGCAAAATGACATTAAAGCAATTTTAACAAAATTCATTTATTAAAAATTTCAATTTAAAAAAATTTTTTTCAAAGCAATTCATGTGTTCGCTGAATGGAAACTGAAAGAGTTAAAGATTCTTACCAAATTTATAAAGAATACTTGTGTTTTCTGGATTCATATCACAATTTGACAATTGGTGTAACTACCTAACAAAAAAACTCGATATCTGACAAGAAAGTAAAATCTGTTGTTAATACAAATTTTTTTTGCCTAATCGTGTATCTCGCTTTTTCATTTACTAATAGTTTATTCACTTTCATATCAGAATTCTCCGTTTTAAAATGGATATTTAATTTTTCCCATAATACTCAATTGATTTTTGCATTTTTTCTCAAATTGTCTTATAAACGTCTCGTTTTCTAAAGCAAAGTGAGTACAAAATTTTGTATACATTTTAGAAAAAAACGAAATACGCAATACCAAATAAGCCTGCTCAATTCTAAATTACATTATACAAGTGTATGATAGTTACTCACTTTTTTTTCAATTGCTGAGTAAAATAGCGAGATAGACGATCAGGACTATTACACAAAAATTCTCTTTTTTGCAAATAAAATTGATTTATCTTTAACGCCATCTCAAATTGTCTAGCAAAACATAATTTAAATGCAACTTTGAAATCACAGACAAAAGTAATACTGCAACCGTTATTTATATTGCAAGATGCAATTCCAAATTGCAGAACTATTAGATGTACAATTCAACTATAGAAATAGTCTAAATTCAATAATTCAAGAGGTGTTTAAGCTTCGCAGTGTGCAACTGCACCTCACATTATATATTATTACATCTTATTTAAGGATAAAAAAATTATGTATATATCTATATGCATACAGTCAACAATCAAGGATCGATTAAACCGAAAAATGTTATTAATATTAAATAAATTCTAAGTTCTCTTCAATAAATTCCAGCTTTATTTGAAATAACATCTTGAAATTACCAATGACGCAGTACTTCCATTGAATAGGGTTATATTAAAGTAATTTAATAGTAATAATGTTTATCACAAATTAATGCTTAAAAATTTGACAAAAGAATGTTTATTGTGCAAGTACTTTTAATTAAGTAAAATTGACGTCGGGATCTGCATTTAAACTTTTGCCTTCAAAAGCGGAAAGGTATTTGTTCCTTCTGAAGATTATTTTTTAAATTTTTGTAACTGCGGCGCTGACATTTTAACTTTTCCAGGGATATTTCTGGCTAAGGCTTCTTCTTTTATGCCTTTAAGAAGATCCTTCTCCCTTAATGAACATGATTTGTCTTTTGAAAACATTAGTAGAGCCGTTTTAGCTGCTTTGCCACGTTTCCCTGGACCAGGAGTTAATTTAATTTTAAACCTGAAATAATATGTTTCAAAAATATAATCACAATGTTGATAACAAAAATGGAAAGATTAAAATAAGTATACTTACTTATAATGTTGCATTGATTGATAAGGAGCTACAACAGGTATTGCAAATAGTAATTCATCTTCATCTACGGGAATACCTGTTAAAGAATCAAGCATATCCACATCTGCATTGGCTGGAATATCATCTCCATCATCAACATCTTGAGCTTCTTGTTTTGGCTGAAATTGTCTTTTTGTTTTCCCCTTCGTATCTAAATTATCTTCATCAACTTTTTTTGTATCTTTAATTTTATCTTTGCGGGCTGACTTTAGAATAGCCATTCTAAGTTCACGTTCTTCTTCATCTTGATCCTTGTATTTAGTCTTGATTTTTTTCAGTTTTCCTTTTTGACCACGCTTAACTTGTGATTGATTTTGCTTTTCTTCATTTCGATTACGATATTCTTCGGCCTTTTTTTCCTTTTCAGCTTTCTTTTTTTTAGAATTTTGTTGCTGTTTTGTTCTTGTTGGTGCCGCTGGTATTAGATAAATATCTTCTTTAATTTCCGTATTACTTTCATTGGTAATATTTGGAATCTTGTTTTCTTCCTTAGAGTTGACCCGTACAGTTATTTTTCCTGTATCATGTTCGACTTTTATATGAGTATCTGGAAATTTACTGCTCTCTTCGTCAGAAGATTCTTTATCAGAATTTTCGCTTTGAATTTCTTCTTCGTTTATACTTTCATTACTTCCATTTTTTTCATTGATTACCTTAACATTTTGAGTTTCAGTATTTTTATTTTCGTCTTCATTATCTGAATCTTCTAAGTTAACCTCTTGCTCTTCAGGAACACTATCTAATTTTTCATTTTCAATTGTTAACTGTCTCAAGCTCTCAACATCATCATCATCAAAATGTCTTACTTTTCTTTCGCCTTTGTGTCTTTCTACAGAACTCTCTTCTAATTTGAAAAGTAGTGTTAAACCCATCACTAAATGACATGGTGGTAAAAAGTTCTTTTTTCCTCTAATCATAAAGCTACCTGTGCCTAAGTATTCTCCAGAAGGAGCAGTTTTACTAACTTGTTCACTTTTAACCCAATATGCATTTGTAACAACTTTAGCATCCCACGCAACAGAATATGATATAGCCATTGTTCCAGCTTCTAACAATGTTTTTGGAGGAATTTCCCCGCCAGTTGGATTTCTAATTACAACGCTGGAAGCACCTTGAATTTCTGCGTGAACATAAACATCAGATGGACGCATATATCTGAAATATTTTTAAAGGATTTGAAAACAAAAAAAAGGAAACAGAAATTTTACCTTTTAACAATAAGCTCGTTTTGTTGCGCATCTCTGCCGCCAATAACTAAGTAGTTTTCCGAGCTTATAAACCAATAAAACTTTTCAAACCAATAAACTTTTCTAGCTTTGGTGATCGTGGAAATGGTACGTACTTCTTTAAGCGTTTGCTGAGTTTTTCTTTCAGCAGATTTGAGAGCTTTTTCGGAAGCATCTATAGTTTTTTGTTCTTTTTTGGCTGCTGATCTCTTTTGATCATAATATTTTCTAGCGTTAGCCCAAGCTGACAATGCTAAATCGACGTCTATTACCAAAGTTGGCAAAGTTTCGTCATCATCTTCGTTATCATGATCTTCACTGGGACAAGATACGTTTTTGAATGGATCTGATAGTGTCAATGCTATATGATTTACTTCTAATTTTAACTGTTTTATTGAGCTAGCTACAGGATCACCATTTAGCTGCGCTGCTTTTACTAGATCATGTATATCTGGCCAAGACATTTGATTTGCTACAGCACTTCGCACTGCCAAAATTGCGTTGTCAACAAGAGCTTGATTTCTTGTAATAAGTTCAGCCTTTTGTTTATCTTGCTCTTGAACTTTTGTCAATTCTTCTAATCTTTTGGCATGGTCTTTCTTAACATTTGACAATTTTTTTAAGGCTTCTCTTTCTTGGTGAACGGTTTTAAGATCAATTTTTTGACCTTCCAAAGTTGAATAAAATTCATCAACACATGCCATAAACGATTCATATTCTTTGATGTGTTGATCGTGGTACTGAACAAATTTATAGGGGTGATACTCCAGATTATGATAAAAATATTCTTCTTCTCCTGTTTCAACAGCTTTTAGTTCCTTTTTTTGAATCATGTAACCTTAAATATTGAACGATTAATTTTAAAAATATTAAATTAACCTAAATAAAAACCTCGAGAAGGAGATTTCTTAGCGTCCGCAACAATTTCATTTGATAGATCGATCGCTTTCATCAAATTTGGGAAATCGATTTCAAAATCAAAACAACGACCGTTTTTGCTAGAATGGTCTTTTTTCTTCTGTTTTTTGCTTTTTTTATTTTGAGTAGGATTCTCAACTTCCTTATTTTCAGTTTCACCAGGAATAGTACAATCATCTAAATCATATTTTAGTAAAACATGAGTAATTACTGAAGGACCACATTCCAAAAACGGAACTAACACTGTTCTCAGGTTTTCGCCAGGTTTAGCTGATTTCAAAACAGTTTTAATGTATTCTTCATTAATATTGACACAACTTTTGGCTCTGTCAACAGGATATTTTTCACGAACAGCAAAACGTACGGTTTCTCCTTCAGTATGTGGTCGTAATATGTTAAGTATTGTTAATTCATGATCTGTCAATAAAATGTTTCCTCTGTCATACAATTCAAGTATTATATGATATGCAGCCTCGCCACTTCCAAATTGAAAATCAACAATACGGTCAATTCCAAGTTGTTCAACTTTCTCCAGGCGTTTATTTTTTAGATGTTTTCTTAACTTCATGCTAAAACCGGATGGTGCTACATTTTTTGGCCATTCAAAAGCTGTTGGGTGGAATCGATTCCCGGATTCCAGCAGTAATACCTCTTTAGTTTCACCTTGTTGGAATCGTATTAAATAAGTTTTATTATCAATATCATATATCTGATTCACTCGAAGTCCGACTAATCTAAAAGTTTATCATAATAATCAGATCAATTTAAAACGAAATTAGGTAGGTACACCTACATATTTACAATTATACTCAACTTAGAACTTACCTTTGAAGCTCTGTAACGCCACAAATTATGTCAAATGTGTTGAATCGAACTTTCATTTTGTATTATTAAGATGGAAAACTATTTTTAGTGTAACATTAATAATATATTTTTAAAAGATCAACTAGAAAAAATTTGTTTTATTTTATACTTCATCACACGTTAACAAGAAAACGTCAAATTACGATTTGCATCACAATTTCGAGCTGAGAACTTCTGTTTGTTGATTTTGCTATTGTCTCTTTGATTCACAGTGATTAATATTTGACATTTCATTTGACAATAAATTTCCCAAATAAAAAACTAAACATTCACAATCGCTTTGGATTTTTGTTAAAGGTACATAATATAATGAAATTACTTCATACTATCAAATACTACTTTCAAAATGTATATGAGAGTCGAACAATTTTTTTTAATAAACAAAAAAATTTGAACTGTTACCTAAATTATATATTATTAAAATAATAATAATATATTACAATTTTACTAACATTTATTGTTTGATCTTCCCGACTATATTTGCGACAGGTACGTTTCTCTATTGTCCGAAAATTACAACTATTTACAAGAAAAGTTTTCGGTTTCCTCTTATGTACCCAAAGACTGATTTTAAATTCTAACATTGAAATCAATTCGTAAATAAATATCTACCTCGCTATTTTACTCGAAAAATGAGAAGAAAGTGTGTAACTCTCATATACTTGTATAATGTAATATTCGGACGAGAAGATTATTTGGTAATGCGTATCTCGTTTTTTTCTAAAATGTATACAAAATTTATTCACTTTGTTTTTGAAAGTGAGACGTTCAGTCGATAATTTGAGAAAAAACGCAAAACTCCAATTAAAAAAATGAGTAATCTTATTGAAAAAGTAAATTTGACGCTTAATTGACTTTTTTTAAACGTTTAAGAATTTAAGCTTTGACTGAAAGTAAAAACGCAGTAGAGAATTCGTAAACTGAGACAACTCAGTTTTTGTAAAATTTGACGTTTAAGAGTTTACCATTTGTTTTACTTTTATTGAATAAATTAAAAGTTGTACCTAACATTTATCTCATATAATAATGCCTAAAATATTTCTATATCAAAAAATTATTTCAGTTGGCTAAATTTCGCTGCTTTAATTCTTCGATTTTCATATCGTTTTTGAAGTTTGTTGCATCAGCTATTAAAAGCAAAATTGTAATTAAAAACAATTACAGTAACTTTTCAAATTGTGAGATTTTCTTTGATGAGAAAGAAAATATAATTCGTTAGAATATTTTTTTTAGTATCTGAAATACATATAAGTATGCAATATTTTACAGAAAAGTTTTTGAATACATACATACATACATTATTTATACAAATTATATCGATTCAAAAACAAACAAAATCGAAATTGTTAAAATTTCGATTTTCGAATTATTAGTACAAAATCATATGAAATGAATAAAAATACGAAAAAAAAAATTAACAATAAAATATAATAAAAAGTAATTTCCATTTTTGTCATCATATGTTTCGTAAATATACATTTTTGAGGAATTTTCTATTTGTCATGCGTTTTCCATCAATAATCATACATACTAACACCTATAGAAGCAGTGATGGTTCTTGATAAAGGAAGTGGGGGGAAATGTATTTTTTGGGGGGATTTGCTATACATATATGTATATATGAAATAACACGATAATATTAAAATATCCTATAATATTGAAAAAAAGAGAAATTAAAATAAGAAAGGTAAAAATTCTGAAATATTATTGGGATGTTAGAAAGCATAAGAAAATCGAAATGGCTGCCTGTTTTGACATCCGTACGGGTTTTATTTAAATTAATAATATATATATGTATATATATTATAAGCTCATATATATATATAAAATTTTCATAAATTAACAAAAAATCTTTTAAAAAATAAAAAAAAAAATAAATTTTATATTTAAAACGGTACTTCATTATATTATTAAGTTTTAATTATGAAATAAATTTTGAAATATAAAATGAGAAATAATAGATTTATACAATTCCATATATACGGTTTAATAAATAATTAAAACAAACGGTTTTCGGATGTGAAAAAATATAAAAGAAGAAAAAAAAAGGATATAAATTTTATTAAGTTTTTCGCAAAAAAAAAAACCCTATCAACATAAATGTATGTAAATTAAGTATAATTTGTTAAAAATCGAGAAAAGAAACAAAGGAAAATAAAAATACGAGTATAATTATTTTTTTATTTTAAATATTTTATATTTAATTATTTAAAAGATTATTTTAAATATTTTTTTAAATTTTCATTGCTCGCCTAGTTTAAGGATATAAAAAGGCAAAAATATTGAAAAGGAAAATTTTATTTTCACTTGGAGTATGTGTAACAAAAAAAAATCATAAAATTTTTTTCATATTTTATTTTCATAAAAGAAAAAATTTAAAATATTTATAAATTTTTGTAAAAAGAAATTTTCAAATGAAATAAATTAAATACAAAAGAGTCAATAATTAAATAAATTATTTAGTTTTAATATTTTTAAAAGTGTTTTCAAGGAAAAAGGAAAAAAAAAAATTTTTTCAACTTTTATAATTTTTTGTGAAAATCTAAGTAAGGAAAATTGCAAAATACATACATATAATATATATATGTATATGTATACATATATACACTGCTAAAATATTAAGAATAATTTCAAAAAAGTTATATATTATATATATATATATATAATATATATCTGTATATATATATGTAATATATATCTGTATATTAGTAAATTTTGAAGAGCACTCCACATCTATACACTTAAAATATTTTATAAGCAAGTGTTAGTGAATATATTAAGCATAATATAATACTGTATACCTATAATACATATTTAAAATGAAAATAATACACAAATACATATATGTTTATATAAAATAAAAAAAAAAAATATGTGTTTTTTTTTTTTGTACACGTATACATATATATATAAAAACATTAAATTTAAAAAGTGTATAGAGCATGGAGTTTCATTTTACAGCATTGCAAGAAACAAGAAATATTGAATTTCTTTCATCATGACGTTAAATATTTTCATATCGTACATATATACATATAAAATTAAATAAATAAATAAATAATATGCACATATATATATACTTATATATATATAATTTAAAGAAAAATAATCTATAAAAAAATATGTGTATATATTATGAGGATATAATATAGATATATATTTTTTTTTTCTCTATATTCTGATATCAATGCCATCATCTGGCTTATTAGATATCATAAGAGATATATAATATATATGTATATAGATATATACATCCACGGATATATGTATATATAAATAAACAAAAATGTATATGAGGAAAATTTTATTGTTAACATTTTAATTTTTTTTTTGTAGTTTTAGATGTGTGCGCTGATAATTTCATATTGAATAATATACATATATTATAATAATAATATTGAATATATGTATAATATTTTTCGTATATATACATATATATAAAGTACATATACAATGACAAAAATAAAATAAAAAAAAAGTGTATAATATAGGAATATGTGCTTAGTATTATGGTGTATCTTAATATTTATAATATTGGAAGGATAATAATTAATATGTAAACATGTACATATATATAAAAAAGGACATGGATTGAATTTAAGTTTTCTTCCTCTTTTTATTTATGTATATTTATTTTGAATTTTTTGTTTTTTTTTTTTTAATTTTTCAGAATTTTTATTTCGTTTTTGTTTAAAAATATTTTTTTTTTTTTTACATTTTTCATGTTTATTTTTATTTTTTAATTCAAATTATTTTTAAAAATTTTGAATAATGAAGAATAAAGGAAATTATTTCAACAATTTTATTTTAGATTTTCAAAACTTTAAAATTCTTATAAAATATGACATTCTCTTTGAATAAGAACTTGTTCTCTTAAAATTATTCGTCCTGTCCAGAATAAAATGAAAAATTTAGCTTAAACTTTTTTTTATTTTTTTGGTTTTCAAAATGAGAAAAATAAAAAATAAATAAACAATTTTCAAAATTTATTTTATTTTTTTATATGTATACGTGCATATAGGTATATAATTATGCATATAACATTTTTTTATATACATATTTCAATATATTTTTCCTATAAATGACCATGTTACAATTCTACATATAAAATAAACGGGGGGAATTATTAAAAAAAATTATATTTATTTTTTTAGGTTTTTTCAAAAAATCGTGTAAAATAAATTAAAATGTACGAGTACTCATAGAAATTATAAATTATCAATAATATGTGGGAAAGGCTTTGAAATTTATATAAATAAAAGAAAAATATCCCAAAAAACAAAAAAAAACGCAAAAAGTAAAAAAAAAAGAGTAAAGAGAAAAATATACTAAAAATGTTTCAAAAATTTGATTTTGAGTAATGAGAAAAAATTAGGAAAGAGTATAAGACGAATAATAATAAAAATAAAAACAAACAAATAAAACAAAAACCCCAAAGTTATATTCTTTATGTTATAGCAGCCATTTTATAATTTCTACGAAATTTTATTTCGAACTCATATATACTTAAATATTCATTAAAAATAAGAAAATTTTTAATAGATATAATTTCATAGTTAAATAATATTAATACAAGATTTATAATATATTATAAATAATAATATTTATTATTTATAAAATTAAATAATTTATGTATGCGTTGTAGTTCTTCTCCAATTAGTAAAATAGCTTGCATATAAAATTTAATTATTAGGTTTTTTTTTGGTATTTTGTTGAAATATCAAAAACAAACAATGCAAACTTATATACAATGTTTTTGTGTACATATATATATATATACAAGAGTATTGAGAGAATCTTTAATATAGAAGTAATAACAACAATATTAATAATATTGTTTATTGTTCATATTGTTATTCTTACAAATTATTATTATACTGTTATTGTTAAATGTGTTTTTGGAAAATAAAAAACGTTTTTAATAATTTATCATCATCATATCTAAATCATCAATATTGTATATAGAACCAAGTTTGAGTTTTAATTTCAAAAAAATTGTTTCCAATTACAATAACGTCAGTACGTTTTTCAAATTTGCGGGTTAAATTTATTTTAAATATTTTATAAAATTTTAAATAATACGGTTTTTGTACTAAGTATATATAAAATAAATTTAAAATATGTTATATTGTTTTATATATTAATTTTATACTTTTCATAAAATTTCATTACTTTAATTCTATATTTTATTTGAAAAAACTAACAATTACTCGTATAAATATTTGTGAAGGGAAAAACTCTTAATCAAGGAGGTGTCCATATTTTTCATATAATTCTCAGTTAAAATTTTTAGCAAAGTTTTCTCTAGGGTTTTCTCAATTGCTCGAAATTAAAATGTTAGAGAGTTTACAAATTCATAACATGCTTAGTATATATATATAGTTTATACTGAATTAATTGTTATGAAAAGATACAATAAATTCATCTAAGTTCCCATATTTTCGGTTCTTATGTCTAAACATAATAAGAAATTAATTTAGTATGCAAAACTATTGAATTTTAATAAAGTGAAAATGGGATTCAGTATGTGTGTTTTTTCAAGAAAATTTAATAAAATTATTTACGAGTAGTATAAAATTGTATTTGATATTTAAAATTATTTATTTTAGTAAAATTACTCTAGTGTATAAAAATTATTTGCTTTTACTTTTTGTGTTTTAAATAAAATAATTCAATATGAAATAATAATAATCTTAATAATATAAAATCAAAATTTTAAATTAAAGTAAATAAAATTATTATAAATTGTTGCTTAATATTAATAAAAATATGAAAAGTTTTAAAATCAATTATTCAAATATAGAGCCATTTTGTTTGCAAAGTGAAATAAAAGTGAAGCATTTAATTATTTTTCTAAACTCACATTACAAATATAAGTGAAGAATAAAAATTAATAAAAAAATCTAGATTAATTTTAGATGGATAGTTGCTCTCCAGTTTCAGTTTTAATTATAAAAATAATTAGTGTAAATTAATTTAAAGAGAAAATGACAAAAAAGAAAAAATCGATAGAAACAAAAATCATATGGTTGAAAGGTCAATATGATATTTTTCTACTGTCAGTTGACAGTAGGTATACTTATGTGAATTTTAGTTTTGTTTGTTGTGCGCAATTGCATATCCTTTTTATAAATAAACAAAGGGAAAATAATAAATGTATATTAATAAAAATTTTTTTTCCTACCTTACAATATAAAAATATTTTTTCAGAAAATATAAATACCAATTTTTTATTAACATTTTTACAATCTATGTGTTTTTAAATAAATTTATAAAATTAAAATAGAATGCTTTTATTTTAATTGAAAAATTATTCCAGAATATCAAAATAATTAATTGGAATTCTTCAATATTCATGTAAATCACAAAAATTATTGCTACTAATTAAATGGGTTAAGATTTTTTTTTTAAATTTATCTCGGTTTTTACTGACCGAATTGCAATGGGTATGTGATGCCACTAAATTTCGAATGTCAATTTTTAGGCTGTAATGCAGTTCTCTATGGTAGAGAACCGTAATCCGTCTGTCCATCTGCTTGCATTCTTGTATCTTAATTTCAGTTGCACCGACTATAATAAAAATTTATAACTGCGCTTTTAATTTGGTTAAAAGTGTAGGGATTAACTCAGCCTAATGTATTTGGGATAGATTTTACTGAATATATTTAGTTCGACATAAATAAGGAAATAATATTAATGAATTCTCTAGAATTTTTACTTTTTTCTAAGGGAATAATCAAATTAACTTGTTGAAATTTATTATATGACTTCCGTTTGCCAATGATATTAACTAAAACAAACTTATATTGTAAAATATAAGAAAATTATATAAGAAAAATTTAATTTCAGAGTGAACTATGAATTAAGATTACATTTTTGGGAGCCCATTAACTAATTTAATACAATTGTAAAAAAAAAAACATTTTCTTAATAATTAATAACAATAAATTGATAGCAATATCTTAATAATATTCTAGAAATATTTAAAGGGCCGATTATGTGTTGATCAAATGAAATTTTTTTTTGCGAATTCAACTGATATAGGAACAAAATTAATTGTTCACGTTCTTTGTTTACAAATAACATTTGTTGTTGTTGTTTCAGTGGATTAAAGCACACTTTTATAGTTTTCTAGAATATTCACAAGTTAAAATATAAAATTAAGTATACTTTTATTTGTTGAAATAAATTGCTTACAATTAAAACAGAATGTTCTTTTGTTTAAATATTTCCAAAATTTTCAAAGTTGTAATAAATATTTTTAAGTCGTCCATAAAATAAAATTTATAAATTTTGTAATTGTAATATTTTTCATGTTTTATTCATTTTATAAATGCGAAAAACTGTTCTTAAGACATATGTACATAATTAGAATAAATCCATATTTAATTATAAGGCATAAAAAAATTATAAAAATTTATTTAAACATAATTTTTATGTTTTTTTTTAATATTATTGGTCTGCGTAATTTAGAAATATTGAGCATGGATCGCATTAAAGATATATTTATATAATATGAATGAAAATTTCACAAATTCATAGTCAAAATTTTTTAATAAATATTTTTAGACTGCCATAAATTTAGAATTTCTAACATTAAATATGAAAGATAAATACTTAATTTTGTTCAAAATGTGTATGTTTATGTGTATGTGAATGGAAGCTTTGAAAACATAAACATTGTTATTGTTTTTAAAATAGAAACTTTCGTCCTTTACTTAAATAAGTTATTATACTTACTGGTATGACCATTTCGTAGAATAATTTTAGTTTATATAAACTACGAAACTTATGCCTTTTTAGTTTTTAATTGAAAATTGGTAGTATGATTAACATTTTGTTCAAAATGTCTGACATGAGAAAATTCAATGACTGTATTATACTTTTTACGGCAGGTTGCGAATTGTAAATTTGTAAAAATGGAGTAATAGTGCACTATGACCACATTATGACTATTTGATCCATGATCGAGTGCTGGAAATTATACAGCAGGCTACTATAGTATTGGAAAATACAAAATTGAAAATTTTCATACCTCAAAACTGAAAATTTAGTTAAACTAAGTTATAGCCAGAGATTAAAACAAAATTGAAGGACTATAGAATTTTATTCCTATATACAATTAAAATGAAATTGAAATTTTTTTTAAATTTGAAAATTTATGTTTTTCTGATATTGTATATTATAGGTTTTGTTAATCGAAATCAATAAAATTTATTTATTTTATACCGATGTCTTTCAAGCATCTGTTACCAATTCTTCAAATTTAAAAAAAAAAACTTGAGTTCTATTAACTTTTATATACACACATATATGGTCAAAGAATATAATAAATAATGTGTTTCTATGTTACCGGCAATCTACAACTTTTCATCTCTTTAACAACTAGATAATTTTGTAAAAATCTTCTAGTATTAAGGGTACAATCGTTTTTTAATAAGGTGAAAATAAGAATGCAGTGAAAATTGTTGATTATTTGTAAATTTTGTATTTTAAATGTGATTGTAGCTTTGTGGCGACCACTTTTTTACGTCCTTGAATGGTCGTCTTATTCTCCTATCGTCCTTGAGAGGTTCCTCCGCATTTTTGTTTTTTTTAAAGTAAAATTATACTATAAGAAATTTACTTATTTTTTGGATTAAAAAATTTTAAAACAACAATCTTTAAGTAATGGGGTTGTGACAAAATATTCGTAAAATTTAACTGCTTATACTTCAATCAGTTTTTGGGTTCAAATTCTTTTTTTCAAAAATTTTTGTAGTTTTTCCTATTCCAAGCTATCATGAAATTAATTTTAAAATAGTGAAGTTTTAAATTCTTGTACAAAGGCGCCGCCTAATTATGATTCTGAGTAATTAGTTTTCAATTTTTGTCACTCCCCTAAAGATATGCAATAATATAAATTTTCTTTTCCCCTTCTTGGGATTCTTGATTTAGGGAAGGTAGGTTCTTTACAAACGATTAAATGTTTAATCTTATTTTTCATTATCATTTAGTGTGATGGAATCGCACGATTTTACGCCCCTTTTTATTTTATGTTCTACCATAATTTTAAAAAATTTCTTGAGCTGGGTGTAACATTTGCTGGGAATATTTAAAATAAAAAAATTTTTTTTTTTTCAAAATTTCATAACTGACAATGTGATTTTGAATAATAAGAATTTTGAGTTCATTTTAAAAAGGATACAAAATATTTGTGTAGAATACTCTTATTTTGTTATTAGCCTATGCAAATCATTCAATTAGAATAAACAGTTTAATTCTACATAGAGAAGAAAAGAATAAATGAAATTTAAATAAATATTTTTTTTTATGACAATATAGACTTTTCTTTTTGTTTTTTATACCATTTGACATTTCAGTTATGTTTTTTTTTATATTTGCCTGTGTAGGAAAAAATTTAGAGTGGAAGGATATTCACCATTTTAAAATATCCTTTTAAATGTACATAATATATATATACATATATATTTAAATCCATCTGTCAAATTATTGGATGTAAAAAGTTGTTTTTCTTTTATTTTTTTTGTTTTTTTTTTTGGTTATTTTTCTATGAGGATGTACATTTAAGATAGACGCATATTTTTCGTTATTTTAGATCGATTTTTCTTTTTTGTAAATTTTTTGGTTATTTTTGTTTTGATTTTCCTTAGAATGATCATCAATCAATTTCTGGGTGACATAAGAAATACGTAAAGGAGAAAACATTTTCTTCATTTTTTTTTGCTGGTTTTTCATTTGAAGGACGATGATAAAAAAATAAAAAAACAAGAGAAGAGGGAAAATTTTCTATTTTTCTACTATATTTTTGTATGTAATATAATATTCTATGTACTATTATTTCCACTATATTGTAACTTATTATTTCTTAAAAAATATACTTTTGTCCTTGATTTTCTTGGAAACGTCTACAACATTTTGTAATTCCTATGTATAGTTTTTTTCAATTTCAAATTTTTAATCATCTATTATGGTTTAAAATAGCACTCTACTGTAATAATGATCAATTATTTAAATAAATTTTTATAACTATAGAAATTTTTATAGTAAAAGCTCATTTCCATTAGTGGAAAATCGAAAAAAAACTGCTTGTACCTTCTAGTTAAAACTTAATTAATATTATTTTGTTACACATGAAACAGGAAAATCTGTAAGCAACTGATTATTATTGTAATAAGAAAAGAATAAATATTCGTTGTGAAAAATTTAATTTTTTTGTAATTTGCATTTATAAGTCAGCATGATTTTTGACGCGTTTTTAATATTTTTATAACTTTAATTGGTTTTTTAATCTCCCTAATAGGCTTACAATAATAGATTAAATTTGAGTTAATTTTAGAAAGAAAATGAGATGTTAATACCAGACTGTATCTGTTAATTTTAAAAATTATTTTTTAATGCTGTTCCTTGTTAATTTTAAGCAAAATATATTAATATTTTTCACAAAAAATCTCTAATTATAGTTATAAAGCTATCCACAATTTTATTATTGAAGAAATGATAGTCAATATTGCTATAATAAAATTCAACATTGCCATAATGTTGTTCACCAAATACCAAACAGTGCATATTTCTGTAATGAATTTCGTATAGAATCACTTAAACACTTACTCCTCTACTTATAAGGAAAAATAATCATTAAACACAAATGTTTGTATTTGTTGATTATATCGATGACTAATTTTCAAAATAAAATTGGAAATTTTGCAATATAGCTCAAATTCCAATTTTTTCGTGTAAAAATCTTTCAGCATTATAATGTGTTACAGTATTTATACCCACTTGCATAGTAGGGGTTTCGTTATGCAATTCTGTGAAAATCGTAATATATCCGAAATTTTAATTTTTCAGTAAGTTATTTTGAAAATTTTCGAATAATATGAAATTTTCAAGAAAACAGGTCTATTTCAATAATAAAATTAGTAAAAGTCTAAGAAGAATTTTTGATAATACTTTCTTTATATTGTAATTCCCAGACTTGTGAGGTTCCGTAGTGTAGTGTTTCAAATAATAATGGGGAAAGTTTATATGTTTCCATAAAAATGAAGCTTATATAAAATCAGAGACTTATATGGCCTCATGATACAATTAAAAATTAGTATTAGCAAATAAAACTGAATTATGAAAACAACAACATTTAATAATCCTATTCGGTTTGTCAAAATAATGTTAATACCAAACCAAAAATTAACTAACGGTCAAATATTGTTTTTTCTGAATTTTATGGGGAATTATTCCATGTGTCATGGTCCCATTTTTGCCAACTTATAAAATGTCCCATGGATACTTATGAGAAACCATCCTTAAAGTATATTGGGAAATAAAATCAGATTTTTTTATTAATTTGGATAATAACTCAAATATTACACCCTTTGCTCTTCCTTTATAAATTTGTTTAACTTTTTCTTCCAATAAGTTTCCAATATTAACTTTAAGTGTCAGAATTGTTGTTTTAAGCTAATGAAATTTTATTTTCTAAAGATTATTATTCTTTTGGAATGCAATTTTTATATATGAGTTCGTTTTGTCCAATATTTGCTATATTAGCTGTCCTCTTTATTGTACATAGTAATTAATTCAATTAAGAATAGTTTTAAGAAAAATATAATTTTTAAGGCATATATACTAATAAACATTTGTACAGTAACCTCTAACACTAAAACTAAATTTATAATATAGCCATCATATAAGCTTATCGGCCTCATTTTTTCATTACTTTACCGAAATAATTCATAATATTAAATGCATGAATAAAAAACGAAATATAGAAAAAATGCTCACATATCCTTTTTCTATAATATGGAGGATATTTCTAATCTTTTTCATTTACTTATTTCTTTCTATTTGTATATATGCATTTGTGTTTATAATAATAAGTATATATACTAGCTATATATGTATATATGTATATTGTATACAAATACAATATTTTCAATTTTGTATTTTATTTATTTTTTTTAATATATTTTCATTTTTTCGGTTCTATATATACATATCATCGGTTATTACGTTATAAGAAAATTGCAATTTTTATTAAATTTACAATGAAGATACGATGGATATAAAATGTAAAACTAGGTTATCTTATAGGATGCTATTAAAGTAAAAGCATAACTTTTATTACTTTATGACGTGTTTATACATAAATGTACATATATATTTGTGTAAACACCAAGGTATATATACGATAAAGTTTATTTATACTATATATCATGTGGTATATATGAAATATTTTAATGTACATTCCTCTATTTAATATGTGTAACATATGTATGCATGTATGTACATTCAAAATGGAAATTATAGGTGTTATATTATTATGTTTGTCGTCTTATCATTTGCTGTTGTTATTTTTTTCATATTTTATTTTATTAAAAGAAAAATTGTATACGGTTCTCTTGTATAATTCTAAGGGTGACTGACGTGACAACGTGTAATGCATTTTATGTATATATGTATATACAAGTGAAGAGATAAAGACTGATGTGGTGACATATTTTAAATATGTATATTTATATATATCTAGATTTTATATTTCATATTTTGATATAATTTTGTATTTATATATATGTATATTTATATAATAATATTCATTTTTATTTTACAAGTTTTGCATGCACGTATGAAAGATATTTATAAAAGAAAAATTAAATAAAAAAAAAATATTATTTCTATAATAGTTTTTTCATTTTGTGGTACATTTAACCACATACATTTAGTATAAATTTGATAACGTCTTTGTATATAGCTGTATGTAATTCTTATTTATATAAATGATTGTGTACGTACATATATGGTACATGCATAAATCAAATCAAATAAAATTTGAAATTGAAAATCAAATTGTAAAGATTATTTTATATTATTATTTTTCAATGACATGTGCTTAAATAAGAAAATTGTATATGTATCTAAAAGTCTATAAAATCTTAATACCTAAAGTACATACATATATATATATACATATATCTAACATGATATTGTAATTATTAAGATATTATTATAAAGTTTAAAAATTAATTTTTATTCAAAATATGTGCACTTGTGTATAACAATAATCCATTTGTATTATACGAGTACATATAGAAGTTTAAGAAAACTTAAAATTTATGTGGTGAAAATTATGATAATTTTAGTTTAAAAATTATTTTTTCTCTTCCGCACAAAGTACAAATAAATTGTGATATGTGTGAATTATTAGTGTTTTCAAAAAATATATACAGGGTTGTTCCGTAATGGGCACAATTTAATCGTTCACGACATCAAAAATGAGTAAAATATTCTTTGAAACTAGGTTTCGAAACCCAAGAGTTGCCGAAATACAGGGATTTTTTCAAATGTTCGCGAAATTTTTACTTGCCCAAGTGTTTTTGCTTATTAATAAAGATTTTCTCTTTCGAAAAAGAACGGTCTAGCAAAGAGCTTGAGAACAACACATTACTTAATATGTATACACTCAAAACGCAAAGTATTCGAATTTTAGATAAAATTCAAAACTTCATTTTTTCTATTTTTCTAGTTTCGTTTTACCCTATAATTTCGTACAAAATTTTTTGAAAATTTTTTTTTGAAAAATTTTCCCAAGTTAATTAAGTTTTAATTTAGGTCATCAAATAAATGGTACAGGTGATGTAGCAAGAAAACCACTTGAATGTCGAGATTTTAAAGGTTTTAAGAAAATTTATAAATTAAAAAAAATTAGCAATTTTTGATTCTTTGTAACTTCCTTTCTGTAGTAAGAACAAAAATTTTACTCATTTTTAACGCCCTGAACAATAATATACATATAATATTGTACTTATTGCTGAATCACTCTTTTTATTTTAATTCTACGTCCTTGGAAAAACCTAATTTTAAGGAAAAATATTTTTGTTAAATTTTAGAGTATCAAAACTTGTTTAATACTTATTGGTTTATTTAGTGTAATTATTACCTTTCAAATTTTATGTTAAATAAGAAAACTTTATTGTATAATATAGTGAAAATTGCCGCCACGAACCCTAAGTATGCGAATAGTTACTATAATATGCAGTAACCAAAATTTTGGATATTGCAATACTTATACTCGTAACTAGTCCTTGAAATAAGCTGAAATGCTGTTCATATATTTGAAATTTTATGATCCTTGTTTACCAGTTGCATTAGATAATATTTCCAATTTATCAATGCCTTAAGTATGCACCTGCGGTCCATTCCAATAATTGATTTATTTTCGGTCAAATCGTTTGGTTTTTTTTTTCTAAAAATAAAATGAATTGGCTTTGTAATAACATTTATCTTAAGCTTGTATTTGTTTCTTCAATTTTGTATTATAACTATAGTTACATTGTATGGTGTTTTTTTTAAGGCCCTTGTAAATCTTTCACATTGTATAGGATTTATCTATTTTTAAAAAGTAGAATATAATTACTAGAATATAATTAATTTTATTATTATGTATGCAAATACTTTATTTTCTTGCATATTATATTGACTATTATTAATTTTGAAATTATTTAATTTCTATTACAAAATCGCATTGATATATTGTTATGCCCCTAAAATTATGCAATATTCAAGAATGAGGGTGTGATAATATTTTCGAATCGAAATATGTAAAAACAAAAATATGTGCATAAATTAAATTGATTCATTTGATTTTTTTTTTTATTGCTTATATACGAAGGCATTATGTATTTATATATATGTAATATAAAACATAATATCGCCATTATGATAATTAATTTAATTAAATAATCCATTTTATTTCTTATAATTTCTTTTCATTATTTGATTCATGTAACTGCTGTTTTCATGATTATTCATAAAGTAAAAATAAATTAATTCTTGTATACATATATATACATACAAATAAATCATATATATAAATAAATCGAAAAGGATTAGGTGCCTATTATTATTGTTGAAGTGGAGTGATTTAAAATGCGATAGGAATAAAGCATAGAATTTGGTAATTATTATTTTTTACAGGTTCTCAGGTTCTGACCATTTTACTTTATTTTTGTAAATTTATAAATTTAAGAATTTTTTTGTTGAACTTCTATGCATCCATGCCAAACTGTTCATATAGAATAAAAGAGGCCAGGACTGATGTAAAATTGAACGTTATTCCACAAATTTTAAAATTATTATGGTACAGAATAGTTTTAATTATCAAGTATTGTACTTAATTTATTTGATTTACAATTTGTTGACTACTGTAATGTTGAAGATCATTACTTTATGTATGGAATATAGCCCTTTTATTCCAATTTTAGAGCTTTATACTATATACGCATCTTTGTTAATTTACTTATGCTCATAAAACCTCGCATAATTTCTTCAAAACTATCATATCAATTTCTATCATTGTAATTGTTATGTTTAGAACAAACTATTGAAGGATATATTATAGTGTATTTAATCCTTTGCTATAACTATAGAGCTTTCTCTATATTTTATTCTGCATATATTTAGGTAATAATTCCTTTTCACAAATGAAACTGCAAAGAATAATATTATTGAAGTGTAACGATTTCAGAATATAAGTAGCTTCTGGCATTAAATTCAATTAATCAAATTAATTTAAGAATAATGTTAGCGATTGCAAAAAAAAAAAAATCTTACGAGTTTTGAAACTTTTCTTGATGAAAATTCATTTTTGATTTTGCTAGAGAAAATATTATGGTTTCATAGTCACATGTATGTTTTGTTGTATGTGAACATTATAAGTATACTTGATAGATTACTTAATATGATATTTGGAAATGAAGAATCAATGTATGTGTTAGAGGATAATTAATAAGAAATGAATTATTTCGTCCTATTCGGTTTTCATTTTTGAAATTGAAAAAAAAGAATGCTTGTTTAACTTATAATTTAAATTAAAAATTTCAGAAGTTCAATTTGTTGGAAATTTAATTAAACTTTAAATGCACAGAATGTTAGAAAAAGTTTTATAATTTACGAGTACGAGATAAAGTTTTTTCGCTTAAATTGTTAAAAAAGTCAAAGATAGAGTCAATGAGTTTTCTTACTTGAAACGAATTAATAATGAAATTTCTGAAAGAATTTCATTTTATTTAATATTGATTTAGTTATGGTTTAATATGCATTTCGAAAGTGGAATGTTGTTGCTGCATACAATTCGAAGTTTTATTCCACTAAATATTTTCAATTTCAATTAATTTATTTTTTCCTTTACTGGGTTGTTGTTTCTTTCTAAATTTGAAGTTTAACAAAATAAGTATAAGTAAAAATTTTAGTTTGTTCTCTATGAATGGTAGTGTAGAGATTAGGAATACATTTAGTACAAATAACATCAATCGAAGATGGTTTAACATCGGCTCCAATTTCTATTAAAATTTCTCTTAAAAAACATCCTTGTTAATTCTGAATTAAGCTTTAAAACTGAAAAACAAATTAATAAGTAAATATTAACAGTTATTTTCTTAAATATTATCGAAATTTTAAAAGATAGGAGAAACCTAAACTGTCGTCAGACCTATCGATAGTGGAGGACTGTCACCCAACCTAAAACGCATCTGAATGGTCATAAACTCCTAAAACTAAGGCACGGAAGTGCTTTGACAGAATTTTAGGTTAAATCAGGAAATCTCATTTGCTTCAAACTTTTTTGCAAACGCGCACTATGCTTCATGGTGCAGTTTCTTATTTCCTCACTTACTTGAGGAACACTTAGATCCCTATGAATGTCATTGTTGCGCACATACTGGGGAGCACCCACCATACTACGAAGGAAATTTTTCTAGAAAGTTCGTATTTGTTTGATGTGTGTTTGCTTGGCACAGGCTCATAGCTGCAAGACATACTTAATTTTTCATTTGGAGGTATATCAACATGCTTTATTATATGTTGCATATCTAGACCTGCGACGTAGGAGCCGATAGTTTTTGGCATAATTTTTCTCCTTTACATGTTCTTTCTATCTGAGCTAGACATATACAAAATGATTAGAAAAATTTACAAAATCTTTATATAATTTTGGCAGCTGACCATTTGTTAAGACGATATTTAATAAGCTAATTTCGAAATTACTCGAGTTAATGTGGAATGCAAAACATCGCTAAATATTTTACTTTTGTCCTTTTCTTTTCGTAAAAATTTTTCTTATTTTGTAATTTTTTTTTCACTTGGAAATTTAATATTCACTGGAATTCTACTTGAGACATTAAATTATAAAAGAAGCGTTCACCTGGCTATAAAAATAAATTTTAAAGTTTAATACATTTACGCTGTTTTTTTTTTCTCAAACTTAATTTTCTTCATATTTGAAAATTTTAATTTTTCGCTTAGTAACAGCAGCATATTTGAAATATTAATCTCAATTATATTGTACTAAAATCTTCTGTATAATAAAAAATGCAAATACATAAATAAAATTTATCTACATGTATATATACATAAATATTATATGTAATGAACAAACATATTAATAAGAATTATGAGAATTAACAAATTAACCTTGGTATGGAAAATTTTAACATTATATGCTATAGGGTACTTGTCATATTCATTGATTCTTTAACCTTTAGATCTTTTTATCCGCAATGAATTTCTTTCGAATTTCGAAATAGACAATTTTACATTTCATGTAAAACCTGAATTTTTTTTCTTTTTTTTTTTTGAATATTTCAGTTGATTTATATATTAAATTTTTGTTTTTTTTCATATATACTTAGGGTAATGAGGTATGTTTATGGCAAGAAAAAATGAAAAAGATGAAGAAATCAAAAAAAAAACAAAAATTAAATCCTCTATAAGCTTATAAAGATGTGTAATATTTATGTACTTAGTATATAAAATTATATGAAAAGTTTGAGAAGCAGACGTAAAAATTAATGATATAAAAAATAATGATGATAAGCTTGAAATGATGATAATAAATTTAAGTAGAATTAATAAAGTCTTGTATTAATATAATAAATAAAGCTGTTGTTGATAGGCAATTCAATGTAATCATTTTCAAGGACATTAAATTACATTTATTTAACTTACTTTATACTTATTTAACATTTGCAATTATTATTACATTTAATTAATAATTAACATTTATGGAATTTATTGTTTAAGGAAGCTTATAATACAATATTAATTTTGAAAAATTGTATTGCACCTTAGGTTAAAACTGATTTATGTCAGCCATATAAATCGAAATTATAATATTATTTTAATATTAATATATACTGGCATTAAAATAGTAATATTCGGCATTAATAATTTTAAATTAATACTATGAATAAGCTTTATTATTAATCTGCTGTTAAGAGAAAAAAATGATTCTATAAATCTTTCCAATCAA
Organism: Condylostylus longicornis; assembly: GCF_029603195.1. Taxonomy (NCBI): domain Eukaryota; kingdom Metazoa; phylum Arthropoda; class Insecta; order Diptera; family Dolichopodidae; genus Condylostylus; species Condylostylus longicornis. Next base: position 2,320,491 of record NW_026577984.1, read on the forward strand.
AATTGTCCACTACTGAGGTGGGATTGAGGATTAATTGTTTAAATTCAGTTTGTGAATTATTTTTTTTATTTGAAATTACCTTCATTGTTATAGGGGTTCTCTATGGTTCAAATGATGCGAGAATGCATTGTATGCGGAATGAAAAAGTTGAAAAAAATTTTATTTTAATTTTAAAAACCTAAATTTAAATAATTTTTCTTATAATATTTAATTAAATTTTCTTAATTAACTAAAACAATAATTTCTATTTAAGTGGATTAATTTAAAATACTTGTTATTAATTTGATTTATTTGTCGAAATTATATAATTTTGTTACTTGAATAAATATTGTGCATTAACCATTTGGAACAAAATAGGCTTTCATATGATTTATGCCACTTCTGATTAACTGAATTATTTAAGAGGATTCACATAATTTTATTGTTTGATTTTCAAATTTTTAAAGCTGTTGAAAGACTCTTAGTCCGCTTAAATAGCATAATTTAGTGTTCGATGAAGAGCAAACTTTATATTATGATATCTAAATTGTTTATAATTCGACGAGTAATATTCTCTTTGGCGAGCTGTTTGATTAAGTTGTTTTGTTTTGCGACTAATTCTTGAACATGTAATTCCAACCGTTGTTCAAATAATTTTTTTAATGTTAAGGCAGAAAACTATGCAATTAGATTTAATACAAAAATATTTTTGCATAAATTCGCTTTTTAAAATTTTATCTTTAGTAATATTTACTCTTTTTCATTGCTATAAAATTTATCTACTCAAAACACACGTACCTTACTTTCTTGTGTACAAAATTTAAGGGAAGTATTGAAATTTTTTCATTTCATTGTGTTTATATGACGTTTGTGGTACTGAAGACGAATAGTCAATATTACTAGGAATATAGTTATAGTACTGAATATTCCACACGGAAAAAAAATTGGAGTGAGTCCCCAATTTTCGATAGTTCTACTACCTCATTTTTGGGAAATTTTGGCATAGTGGCCAAAATTGGCACTGACTGCAACTGTTTTTTTTTTTTGGAATGATTAGCCCACAATTCCACAAAAAATATGCTGCAACATTATTATTCTTATGAGCTATATTAGCTACCGATTCTAATTTGCAACCTTTAAGAAATTCATATAATTATAAATCGTGATTTTTTTTTATTTATTTCATATTTGGAACTATTTCTATATATCTATCTTATCGTTATTTTGGAATTAATATTAAAAATTTTGTTCAAGCAAAGTAATTTTTAACTTAGATTTTAAATATTTTCTATATACATACATAATATGTGTAAGTAAATAGTTCATGTTTAATAAGAAAAATAATATAATTTTCCAGAAATAAATTTATAATGTAAATATTTATGTATCATAATAATATTTATCTTTTAATCTTAAATTTAATCTAAATGATCCCTATTTATTATTATTTCATAATTCTTACACTGTCCAAAATGATATTTAATTAATGATAAATAACCTTGAATCATGCTTTTGTATATGTACACATTATTATGTATACATATACAATAATAACACACACACACATCGATTCGTATATAATACATAATATACAACACCAATAGAAGAAGAAGTAGAAGAAAAAAACAAGAAAGTAAAAAAAAAAAAAACAAAAATAATTAATTCAAATCTATGGAAGGAAAAACAGAAAGGGTCATTATAATATTTTTGCATATTTTTAGGCTGAATCTCTTTAACTTAAATAGAGGAAAAAAAAAACGAGGGTATAATATAAATTTTTATAAAAAGCAAACATAAAACCGACATCAATAATTTATTTTAATATACGATTTTTTTTTTTTTTTATTTTTTTCTTTATAAACCATATAGCCCATATATACGTGTGTATAATAATCTATATATATAGCTATATTATATGTGTGTATATTCTTATTATTTGTATACTCATATTTTAAAATTTAGAGCTAGGTAACCTTGTAAATATGCCAAGTAGGTTAAATGATTATGATGTTGTTCATGATGATATTGATGATTATAATTGTGATGATGAAATGGAAAAAAAAATTTATATACAATAAATATAAAAAAAAAAAAAAATTATTGAAATAATTGTTACCATCATTACTTAAATTTTTTTTTTGTATAGACAGCACAATATTCAAGGATATTTTATAATTGTTATAGGAAAACTGAGAAAATTGATTAAAAGTAATAGAAATTGAATGATGTAGATATAGTTACATAGAAATATATTAATAATTTTTATTATTATTGAAATGTTGATGACGTGAATTAAATTGTTGCAATATACACACAATTGAGAACATGAAATTTGAAATTTGAATTAAAAACAATGAAAATCAATTTGAAATTTTAATAAATTTTAACACTCTCACATTAAATATTTTAAAATTTTTATGTCAGATGAAAATAATGTGCAAATATCCTAAGGAGACGTTGCACCTTAAGTAATATTTTTCTAAGCCTATTATTTAATAATGTTATGAAAATTTGTGCTATATTATTTTTCAATATAATTGTAATATTTCTATATGAAAAACCTTTTTTAGTTTTTCGAAGAAAGGAAAAAACATAACCTTTTAGAATTTCACACTGTTAATAATTCATTTAGATTATATTATTGTCAGTCAGTTGTGTTTATATATAATACGTATATAACGAATAACATTTGGCATAAAAATTATAAGATATTAAAATTTTAATTTAAAAATTATGCCTTTTAAAAAAATCTTTATGATTCTGTGAAAAATTTTTTAAGAAAAACAACATTTGCTTCAATTCCTACTTAAGATATTGTAAAAGGACATTGGGGCAAAATAGAGGGAATCAATGTAAGAAATTTAATATGAAAGAAGGTCTACAATATATGGTCTATGATGAACTCAACATGAAAAATAACTATACTTTTAATTGATATATGACAAGGATATATTTAATAATATTTTTAATAAATTTTGAAAATTTGCTCTCTTACAATATTTTAATTCTTATTTATTTTTGGAATAATCCTAACAAATGAAATATATTCAATGTTCTAACTAATATAAATATAACAGAGCTATAAAATATCATACACAAAGTTTACATATTATGGCAACAATATGTTTACATTTTATAAAAATTATGCTACTTTTATTTTCATTTTTATTAATATTATGATTTTTCTATACAGAAAATAAAGTTAAGTCAAATAAAGTACATACAAAAAAAAATCATTTTTTTTTTATTCACAATTTTTAATAAATGATAAAAAAAATCCAAATAATAAAGCAAAATAGCAAGGAAATAGAGAAAGAGCGAGAGAGGGTGTGAGAGAGAGCGAGAAAAAAAAAAAAAACAGTTGCTATGAGGAATAAGAATATTTAAGATTTTTACACTGAAACATTTCTAATGATGGGAACCTATATTTCTTCTCAAATTTTTCTGTTTTTTTTTTTTATTTTTATATTTTTCTAGAAAAATAACACAAACAACGGGCAACAACAACAAAAAAATTAGGTTAAACTTTTTAAATATGGAGAGAAATGGAAATCCTTTTCTTTTTCTTTTTTTTTTACTTTATTTTGACTTGCTGCTTTTTTTTTTAATTTTAATTTTTCATGAAATTTCTCCCATATTATATTTCTTATGTTTTTAAAATTTTCATGTACTTGGTCGTTCCTATTGCAATTTTTTCTTTTTCGTTTTTTTTTTCAAATATTAAATTTTAATTACAAGACTAAATATGTGAAATAATTTGCCACTTTTATATTTCTGTTTTTTTTTTTCCTGCATTTGCCTTTCACACTAATTTGTTTCCTATATAATATGTATAATATTCTCTATTGGAAAAAAATGCAGGAAAAAAATAAGAAACGAACAAACAAATAAACAAATGTAAAAATTTATAATTTTCTATGTTGTGTAGAAAAGAGAAATACGATGATGTAGTGAAGGAAAACTCAAACCATCAATCCGTCAAACTAATAATTGAAACACAAAAAAAAAAACAAAAACATGAAATATTCCTCATTTTATCCTTAAATTTTTCTCGTCACATATAATAATTATATGTATGTATGTGTATATGTGAACAAGTATTATATTAAGATAGTATACATATGTATAAATATAGATGTATGATAAATAATTATTTTAAAAATAATTTACGAGTACATGAAAGCTTTCCAAAAACATTTTACATTTTTAATTTTTTTTTTTTCTTATTTTTTCATATTTTCATTTCAATTTGAAAATTTTCCCATTTTACATTTTGTTAAAAAATATGTAAATAAATATGTAGGAAAATTTGCATTATTTTTATTCACTGAGGCAAAAGTATTTGAAAAAAGGAAAAATAAGCTTTAATTTTTTTTTTGTCAAAATTAAAGCTTTCATATTATTATTTTATGTGTATGTGTAAGTGAGTTTACATGTATGTGTATCTGGTAACATATATATTTAAATTAAATCGAACTCATATGTATTAGCACTCCATTCCATATGTGTGCAAATGGAAACGTGAGTTGATTTTTCCAAAAATATGAATTTAATTATTATTGCGTGTGTGCAAAGGGAAATTTTTTTCATTAAATATTATTAATAAACCATGGAATGCCTCTAATATTATTCTAAAATTTAAAAAAAAAAATTTATAAATAATTTTTTAAGAAAATTTTTTAAGAAAATTATTTTCCAAATTAACAAAATTCTAGCCATACATTTATATTTGTATTGTCTTTTATTACTGTTATACACAAATGTATTTGTGTATGACAATTTTTTTATAAAATGTATAGATACGGGAAATTTACTTCCAGTCATGTCTTCCATTTTGAATTTTTGGGAAATTTTTTTAGAATTATTTTTTTTTGTGAGTAGGTATTCTTTCGTTTTTGACAAAATCATTATTGAGAGAAAATAACGTTAAAAAGGAAATTTTAATTTTTGTTTCTTTTGAAAGGGAATAAAATTTTTTATTTATTTATTTTTATTTCATTTAAAGATCTTCTACTTTATGTAATAATTTTTAATCTTTTGAAGTTATTTAGTAAAAAAACAATAAAGTAAATAAATGAAGAAAATGTTTTGAGGTTATTTTCGAATGAAATTAAAATAAATGAGAACTGAAGTTAAGAAAAGTTTATAATATAGAAAAGATTTGAAAGGGAACAAATAAAAAAGGAAAGAATACAAAATATTATGGTATAATTAATATGAAAAAATAATAAATAGAGAAAAAGTAAGAAAGAAAGAGAAAGAAAATGAAAAAAATAAACCAGCTGATGAATGGAAAACTAAAAATTTTGTGTACATAGTTTTTCTTTTTGTTTTTTCCCTATTTTATAAGTATAACAGATTATAGAAAAATTTCTTGTTCCTTATAGTGCTTTCATTCTCTTCAATGTTCGCTTTTTATTTTATTTTTTTTTCGTCTTTCCTGTATTAATTTCTATTTATTTGAACTTAAATTTTCTGTATACAGTTATAGGTTATGTCCTGTTTTCTAACTTCTTTTTATGCTCACTTTGATATTAAGGAAAGAAAATTGTATTTTATTTTATTTTTCTTTTTGCTGTTATATTGTTTTATTCAATTCTAATATGTATATGTGTACGTAATTAATGTATATGTATAAATGTAGGTATATGATTTTTTGTACATACAATATTTGTGTAGAATAAAAATGGAAAAAAGAAAAAAAAAAAATTAAAGTTTTTTCACATTTTGTGTGTTTGTTTCTTTTACTCTTATTTTTTATTTGTTTTTAGAAGTTGATATTCTAATATAAGTTTACTTGCCCTTATATTTGTGCAATAATGGAATGATAACAAAAAGAATAAAGAGAATGGTAATTACATATGTACATAATATGTATTGAGTATATTGCGTATACATATGTAATATTTACAATTTCGAAAACATACAAAGGAAATTGTGTATAATGAAAAAATAAAGTATAACAAAATAATATTTTTAATATTGTGCATTTTTATATATTTTGTATATTAATGTTTTTTCAATATTTCCATTTATATAAACAAATTATATACAAGTATATTATTGTATATTATGTATACATATATGTACATAATATTTTTGAATTTATAAGCATGTAATATTTAAGTAAATTTAAGTAAAATTTGTATAAGAATAAGTAGGGTACCTAAAGTTTTGTGTACTGTGTTTTTTTTCATATAAAACAACGAGAAAAATGTTGTTTTTCTTGAATTTATCGTTTGTTTTTTTTAAAATAAAACAATATTTTTTTTAATATATTTTTTTGCTTACAAATTTTTATACAATCATATTTTTTAATTACTTGTGTTGGGTTTTTGTTTTTGAAAACTTTATATAATATGTAAAGCAGTGTTTAACTTTGTGTAGATATTTTTATTGAATACCGATTGTAAATTATTCAAAATCTATATTTGCATATTACCAACTGTTTTCATATACATACACACATATTCGAATAGTAAGGAACAAGAATTGTGTTGTGTATCAGAAACATGATGAAGTTACCAATACTGTAAGGTATAAATAAGAAATTTGAGCTGGAATACATAATATGCATACAATTAAATTGAAGAAAGGATACTTTATGTCACATTATTATTCTATATTGATATACTTTTATAAAACAAAGAAATGATTGCTATTTTTGAAAATATTGTTTTCTTCTGTTATGCTGAAATATTTTTCAGTAAATTCTTGTAAAATTTCTCCTAAGAGGTCAGAAACTCTTTTCACTTTAACTTGTTTTTAAATCAAAGTTTATTTTCATTATGATTCAATATTCTTGAAAATTTGATTGTGTTTCTTTTAATTTAAAAAAAAAATTTAAGAAATAAATTTCTGTGAAATAAAATTATTAAAAAAAAAAAAAACACGTGTTATTTTCCTTCAAAAGAGTTTCTAATTTATTATTATTTTATGCATGAATTTTTATGATTTAATTACTTGCGTCTGTTTCAATTAAAATTTAGTTTGTTGTTTGATGTTGAAAATTTTCTGTATTAGAATTTTGTTAAAAGTTCATCGTCGTTTAAGATGAAAGAAAATAAAATGATATTTTACTTTAAAGGCACGTGTAATCTACATTATATTCAAAAATAGAGAAATTTTTATCTTTTAAGGTAAAATAAATATGATGTGAAATCTATGTGAGGATCCTTTTTAAATTTTTAAAAAAATTTCTTTAATAAAAGTTTGTTTTGTTCCTTAAAAGCCCTAAGCTATGAAAATCTTAATTAAAAATTACATTTAATTTCATTTTTGTGTTTCCATCTTGTCTAACCACAAGTCTTTCATCATTGACACGCACGTGAACTGTATCCAATGATTATATTTGCAGATTAATATTATTTTATTTTTAGTACTATTATTTTATTTTTTCATAGCTACAACATGTTATTCAATTAATATCGTAAGCTGTACATGATATTCAATTAATATCATATTTTTACATGAATGCTAATAAAATCACCTCAGCTTAAGTCTAAAAAATTATTTTAACTATGCAATCAATAATAATTTAATTAAAGAATTGTGATATTGAGAATTTATTTATGCATATTGCAAAAATTAAAAAAGCATAACTCGTATGCGCCTTAAAAATCGAAAATTTTACTGTCCAAACCAAAATATGCATTGAAAACTTTTCGAATTTATAGATTTTTTTAATTCCATATCTTCAATTTTAAGCGCTTGTAACTTGTACGAGTACCATTCCTTGTCTTCCCCAAAAAAAAAATTATGAGCAACAAGATAAACAAATTTTTAGTATTCAATTTTATTATTAGTTTTTCATCAAAATTTATAGCTTATAATTCATTCATTCGAAATTAAAAATTAAAAAAATTATTAAAATTTAAAAATCAAAAGAACAATTATTTTCAAATTGAAAACACCTGTATTTGGTATATTTTATATATAGCTATGAATATGCTCACTTTTATTAATATACTTACATATTATACCTATACGTTATAATTATATACGATCTTATGATTATCAAATTGTATAAATATTTGTATGTACCCATATTTTAAGTATTTGTTTTCCCTCTTTGATATGAAAACAAGGTATATAGCACCTAAATCTCTTATAAATAATAAACAGGATATAATCTAAAAAAAAAAGAAATCTTTAAAAAGAAAGAGGAAAATAACGATTTGTATAATAATTATCTAAAAAGGAGGAGAAAAATATTTTTTGCCATTTCTTTTGATATTTTGAACAGATAAGGTTTAAATACAGTAAAATTATAATAATTATGATCTGAATATTTTAATAAAGGCATTTAGAAAAAATGAAAAATGAATAAAAAGGATAATTAACATCTGTAGGTGTAATTAATAATGTATATAGGTATATTTGTGCGTGTGTATATAAATATTTTTTTGTTTTCTTATTTTAGGTAAAAAAAATTTCCAAGAATTCATTATTTTTTGCTTGGATTTTTGAAAAATTAAAAAAATTTCTGAAACTAAAATAAAATGACCAAAATGTTCTTTTAATACAACTTTATTATTGATGATTCTGTATTAAAGTTAACTGTTATACGACAATTTATTTAATAGAGTAAAACATTAAAGATTACTATAGCCATTTTCATATTATTTTACATATTATTTTACAATCAAATGTCAAGTACATGTTGTGTCTGAAAATTATACATTATCTAGATTCAATTTTATTGTTATATACTTATTTTCCAAAAAAAAAGTTTTAATATGGGTTAGGTTTGATATTCGAGAATATTAAAATTCTGTGAAAGAATTAGACAACTGCAATTAAGGATGTTCGAACAGAATTATGAGGGAATTATTTGTTTTTAATCAGAGAACGCATAAGTGTTTTATTTTTTTGTTTAACATTGTTGCTTATCTAATGTTTAACTTCAAAGGAGGTCAAGAATAATTTAAAATTTGTTAAAATAACCTAATGAATTTTTAGATTATTTTTTAATCATAATCCCTCTTATTTCAATATATTTTCGAGTTCGAAAAGAAAATGAAATTGAATTATTTGAAGCATTCAATAACAGAGACTTTTATTCTTTTAAATTTATCATTTTAAACTTTATTATTTACCTTGCATTTTATTAATACAATAATTTCAATTGATAAATTAATTAACAATTGAAATTAAAATCAAAAGCATCTTAATGCAATAATTTGGATGAAAATTATTCGTGTTTTAGCAATCGTTTCTGTGGGAAGAACGGTACACTGTAGCAAAACTGGTTTGATTTTAAACTTTTCTAACTAAAATTGTAATTATTTTTTTGGCAAACGCATTATTTTATGAATACAAGTTCAAATAACAAATTAAAAGAAAATCTTACATTTTTTTTTTAAATTATTTAAAAAAAGATTTGTTTTCTTTCCATTTACAAATTATTTTTCTTTAATAATTTATTTCCATTTTGAGTATTCCTCTTCAATTTTATTTTCAGGATGATTTGTTTCTTTATGTTTTCAGGGTGAAGGTTTTGCTAATAATATTTAATGTAATGTTGTTGACAAAATTTTGTTTACTTGTTTAATTTTCTTTTAAATTTTATTGAAGGTCAATTATTTTCAGAAGCTTTAAAATTTTGCTTATATTATTAACTAATTTAATACAAAATATTGCAAGAGGCAAGCAATAACATTTTTATAAAAAAATAAAATGAAATTCTAATTAATTTAAAATATCATTTTGAAAGTGATCAATTTTTGGTATTGAAAAGTCTGTTATACTGCAAATATTTCAAACTTAATGTATTAGTAAATAATTCATTATAAATTTTAAAATTTATTTTTTGTGCCCCCAAAAATATGCAATATTTTAGTAATTAAACGAAATTTTATTATTAACTGCAAAAGCGTTTTATATGATAGAAACTAAAAATAATTATTGTATTTAGCTTAGACTCATAGGTAATAATTTACGTATAGTAAAATTTATTTTTTAACAAAAGAATTAAAAGAAAGGGTTATTTTAACTAAGGGTAAAATAATTTGTAATCTATGTGTTTTCTCAATGTATTACTCGCATATATTTACTTAATCTCTTAAGAATAAGAAACGAAACTGAAAACAATGCAATTTCATTTATGGTAAAATTATTATAAAAGTTAAGTAATTAACATATGGGGTACCAACCTATTTGTTGTTCTATTTATTAAAAATATTCAAGAAAATTTAAAGTGCAAAGCAACACCATATGAACGAAAGTGTCTCTAATTTTACCGTATGCATTTTATATACAATAACGGTTGCAATAATATATGTGATTATTTTTTATTTTTCTTTCATTTCTAAAGATAATAAATATTCATTACAAATTCTAAAATATTTAATGTATTTATACATATTTTATAGTTAGTACTTACTGCTGGTTTTGTAATGAATTGAAAATTATAAAAACAAATACGAATACATACTTTAATTTCATTGTTTTTTTTTTAAACAACTTACTTTATGTTCATTAACTTAACCACTCTATGTTCATTAACTGCTTTTAAATGCTTAAATTTAATTGCTTCATGTCCATTTATAAAAATTTTTCTTATACTTACTTTTCAATTTGTGCATGAATTCAATGTTTATTTAATGTTCATGTTTAGTTTGTAATACTTAATTTTTCCCCCCATATTAAATACATTGTAGCTCTTCTTCAAATGTGTAAAATATTTATGTACTTGGACGACTGTTGTATGTACTTTATGCTACATATGTAACTACATGTTTTTTTAATATATTTAAATATATATATATATATGTAAAATATAACATTTGAAAAAAACCCTAATAATTGCTGCAATTTGTAATTTTTATTCAATTTTTAAGTTGGAGGGTTGAATAGAAAATTGTTTATTTTTTAGTGTATCTTTTATAAGGGGTGGTAATCTAGTCTAGGTATAATACCTAGTGTTTTTTAAGTATTATTTAGTTTATAGTATTTTTTTTGTAGATTTTTAAATTTTAATGTAATTTTGAGATAACGTATATTTTTTTTTTGATTGGGTGTAGAAAAACGCATTTTGGGTAAAGGTGATGGTATTATACAGTTATTGGTATTATTTAGTTTATGTTCATTATACTCTCTAATAACTTCGAAGGGTGGTTAATTATTAGATATTAGGAAATCTCAAATTTGTTTTGCATAGAAATTTTTATCAATTATATTTCTAACTATCTTTTTTATCATAATAATACTTTTGCACTAACTAGGCGCACTAGTTTGTCTGACGTAGATTTATAGCAATGATTTTTCGGTCTAATAATAATCTCGTGATAGATTTATGACTTTTAATTTTATCGATCACTCTAAATATATTATGTGTAATTATAATAGAAAACTTGTAATAAAAAATTATTTATTAAAAAAATATTTATAATATTTTGGATTATGGCTGTTATTCATTATTAAAAAAATATTTATTGTTTTTGTTTACAATAATTTAATATGCATTCAAAATACCATAAAATAAAAACATATTAAATTATTCAACTTCAATATTATTATTTAATCATTTATTTTTAAAACAGCATACATAATCATTATAATATTCGTATATATAAGTAGGTTGTAATATTAAAATATAAGAATTTAAACGCAGTATACACAATTCAATAATGCTGTAAAGTCTTAATGCAAAACATTATCCTATATTTTTCAAACAAATTTAAATGGGCGGGCTATTGAAATGGATTAGCGATATATTAATAAATAATTATTAACGCACACATTTTTAATAAAATTAAGCTTACCTCTAACTTTTTACTTTTTCATATGGATGAAATGAAATAAATTAAATAAATATTTTATTTAAAATACTAAAAATATTAAATGAAAAATAAAAGAGAAAGTTTATTAAATATTCTGTTTTTTTTTTGCCTTCCAGAAGTGAATTTGTTTTTGTTTTTTGTTTTCGTATACATACATAACAGTTAAAGAAAAAATAAGAGAATAATAAAAGGAAAATTAACAGAATAAAAATAATTTTAATAATAACAATAATAATAACAGTAAATATAGGAAAACAAAGTAAACAGAAATTAAAAAGAACAAGAGAGAAAACAACAACAACAACAAAAGATAAAATTAAATAAATAAAAAATGAGAAAAATATCATGATATTTTCTGTTTCGATTTTAATTTTTTTTTCTTCTAATTTATAAAAAAAAAAAAAGAAATTAAAATTCCGAAATTTAAAAAGACTGATAACACAAAAAAAATCTCTAAATATTAATATAAATATATATATATATATATAACAAACATAATTATATATGTATATGTAATAATTATAGCACGATTTCTTTAAGAAACTTTCATAAATTAAGTAAAATTTTAAAAAAGAGAAAAAAAACCAAAAAAAAAAACAAAAGGAAATTTAAAGTTGAAATTTCTCTTCTCTGTTAAAACCAACTAATCGAATTAAGACAAAATACAAAAAGAGAGTGGTGAAAAAGAGAAAAGATTAAAGTGAAGTTTTTTTCTTTTGTGATTTTCTTATAATTTTTGTTATAATTTACCGCGCCATTCCGCTCATAACGTGCGGTTATTTGTGATATCCTAAAACGATTTTAGGATTTTAAAAACATAAAACAGAAAAAGAGAAAACAGAAGGTGTGTAGCTAATTTGAAAACAAAAACCAAAATATCAAAAACAAAAAAGCCATAATAATTAAAAGTTAAAAGAAAAAAATCCCGTAAAATCAATAAACTTTATTTTTTGTTGTGCTCTTTTTTTTGTTTTTAAATATTTAATTAATTAGATTTAACATTCAAAATAAAAAATTTAGAAAAAAAAACAGGATAAGAATTTAGAAATCAAAAATGACTGAAAATTTTTAATAGTATCGAAAATAATAAAAGAAAAATATCATAATAAAAAATTTCTTAAAAGACAAAAACAAAAATGCATAAAAAGAAAAAAAATTTAAGTTAAAAAAAAATTAAATAAATAAATAGAGAATTTTTTTTTTGTGTAAAACTAAAAAAAAAATTTCTAAAATAACAAAAAAAAATTTGTGAAAAAATAAAAAATTTAGTTTAAAAAAAAAGTTAATTACAAAATTAAAATAAAAACAAAATAGAAAATTAAAAAAAAAAAAAATTACAAAAACAAAAATATATATATCGTAGTGATGTATAAATATGGATCCAAACAGAGGGTACTGTCACAGTTCATCATCACACCAATCTCATCATTCACATCACCAACAATCGCATTTACAAATAGGTTCATCATCTTCATCATCAACCTCATCAGCATCATCATCACAACAACAGCAACAACAACATCATCATCATCAACAACAGCAACAACAACAACAACAGCAATCACAACAATATGGAAACGAATTAATACCATCAACAAAATCAAACAACAGAGAAAACAGAGAAAACAACAACAGCAGCAACAGCAACAATCATCATCACAACAACAACAACAACAGCAACAACAGCAACAGCAGCAGCAGCAAATCACATTTAAACAGTACTACAGCCGGAAATTATATAAATGTTGTTCCAGTGCCTATTGGTGTCCAATATCATCGGAGGAAATTAACACCACAAGATTATCAGTAAGTGTTGTTATCTTTTTATTATATTAAATTTTGTTTTTTTTTTCTATATATTTTAATTTTATATATCTGTTTATTTATATGTACATGTGTTATTTTTTTATATTATATACGATTCTTTACACATCATGTACATGAACATTTTACTGTTTCAAAACTATATATTACATACTAGTAACTTCTCGTGTATATATATAGTATGTATATTGTAAATAATATATTTACAAAATTATTATATACTACTCATGTACAATGCAAATTATATTTCATTTAGAAATTAAAAAAAAAAGATTTTGTGGTTTAAGGATAAAAGTAAAATTTTTTTGAAGTTTCATATTGCTGACAGTAAATAGTAATTTAATGTCAGATGAAAGATTAAAGTTCAGGTTAAAGATCAAAATGCTTTCATTAATCGTCTCTGGGTATTAACCAATAATAAATATTTCAATACACGTGTACAATTTTTAAATAATATTTAGATTGGAATTAAAGCAATTGTTTAATATATACGTGATCCCCAATACGACGTGTAGTTTTTTATCTTTTATTAATTCGTAAAAAAATAACTAATGGAAATTTCTTCATACAACTGCAGATGGATGACATAATTAAAAATTCTGGTGTGGTCAGCACATAACCGACCGCATTCTGTATTGTCTAGTTAAATGAAAGTGTTACAGAATATTATAAAAATGTCTGTTAAATACTTCTTTCTAATTTTTAGGACATTAGTAAGCTTATAGTTAACATACCTAGAAAAATGTAAATTTGGCTCTTAGTAGAGTTTCGCTTTGTACTACCCGATTTGACCTTCAATAAAATTTAAAAGAAAATTAAACAAGTAAACAAAATTTTGTCAACAACATTTCAGGGAAATGCTCGCCAGTTAGTTTTGGTAACAACCAGAACTCAAATATCAAATTTCAAGAAATTCCATCAATTCGTTCCGTAGATATGGTGAAAAAAGTAAAATCAGCCCGCAGATCAGTTTTCGAGCCCTGATCTTTCCAAAAAGTTTACATATTCATTGTTTTAATACGAGCAATTCAAATATTAAATTTCAATGAAATCGGTTCATTATTTCTCTTTACATACACAAAAATGTATATTTGGCCCGTAGTAAACGTCCAGTTGCTGATGCCTGATTTATTCCAAAAGCTAGGAATTTTCACGGACGGTCGAATATGTAATATTTGATCTCAAATATGTAATTTCAAGTAAATCGGTTGAATATTTTCTTCAAAATGTTCAAAAATGTAAAACAGGCCCGCTAAAAAGTGCAGTTCCCGAGGCTTGATATATACCAAAAGTTGATCAATCCGTGCCATGGTGGAAATAAACTTACATATAAAATTTCATCAAAATCGGTTAAGCCGAACTTGAGATACACACGTGCACACACAGATCGACAGGTTGCTAAAAATAGTTTATTTACACTTCCCTACTATGGAGAAGTACGTTCCCACCGAAAACTCGATATGCAAAATTTGTTGCCATCACATAACCTACCTATTGTTTACACAATACGGTCGGTAAAAAACGAGTCAAGACAGAGGAATTTAAAAAAAATTTTCTTCTGGAACAGGACTGAATCAGTAACTTACGGCTTTCTAGTTGGACGCTCTACCTACTGATATACTGAGGCATGTAAAATTTACTGAAAAATTGTTCTTCACATTGGTTTACAATAATCTAAATGGTTACCAAGTATTTGTTTACATGAGATTTTATAAGAAAAGCTTTATAAAGTCATTTCTGAGATCTTATTTTACATAATTCTTATTTATTAGACATAATTCTTATTTAATATAGGGATTTTGATTTTTTTTTTAATTTCTATAAAACGTGGTTAATGTAATTAATGTCATTTTATATTTAAATCCAAATGTGAGCAAAGCTTCCTAGACATACTAAAAAATAACTAATTTTTTTAGAAGAAAATGTTCTTGTCTATACTTCCTTTTCCAAGCTATCGCCACTGGAAAGCTTTTTCGAATTTTTACAAAAGCAAGTCATCGAAAATGTAATTATTTACCAGTTTTTTAACTGTCGCATTCGAATATTATTTTAAGGGTTCCTTAAATTTTTTCTTTTACAGATCCTAAGTGTATGCAATAATTTGATATACGTATCTTGCTTTATAAATAACTTAAATGATGAAAATGAAGTAGATTCTTTTAAAAAGCAGTATTTTCACTTGTTCAACTTTGATCCCAATTTGTTAAATATTTCCTCCATTATTGAATTTCAAATTTTCCTATTACATATAAAATTTTACTTTAATTTTCTATATTATTAATTCTAGAATTAATTATCGTTTCTACGATTCTTGCAAATTGTATAAATTAACCTCTCATTAATAAAAATTCAAACCTGTATAATCTATAAATCCCTGTATAATCTATATAAATCGTACCTGTTAATAATTTTACATACATAATATATAATTTTAAAAATTATAAAATATCAAAAAAAAAAATGCATTATTTTTCAAAAAAATCAAATGTTTTTGACTTTTACTAATTAAAATAAGAAAAATTAAAACAAAAAAAAAAATTTCTTTTAGAAAAATTTTAACTTTAAAGAAAATTTCTTAAGAAAAAATAATTTGTTTTTTTTTTCTAATTTATTTATTAATTTTCATTTTCTTTCAAAGAAATACATACTTACATATATACAATACATAATTCTTTCTCTGCAGACAAAGATTTTTGAAAATTTATTGGTCTTTGATAATGAAAAACAAAATAAGAAAAAAAGAGAGAGAATTGGAATGAAAAGGTCTTGTTTTTGAATAATTTCAATGGTATGTGTAAAAATATAATATAAGAAATTACTTTCTTAGAATATGGGAAAAATTTAATTTATTTATCAGAAACAGAAAATATTTTTCAAGGTTTTTCAAGGTTGTTTTTAACAAAAAATTCATTTATATTTGATTATTTTTTCTTTGGTATTTTACGATTCTAAATTTAAGGATTTTATTACATATGAAAATTATATGTGTGTTTATAAAATATTTTCGCATTATAAATATATACATATATATATATATAAAAATTTTGGGTTTCTTTACAAAATAATCAGGATATATAGGTATGAAACCTTTTTAAATTTTTAATATACATTTATGTGCATTTTCTTAAATATTATAATTCAATTGAAAACGTAATGTACATACCTTCAAACATACATGAATAATAAAATACATATAGTACTCGTATATGTACACCATAAATATTCCGTATTGGTGTATATATAAATTTATTCCCCATTGTTGCCAGTATAATACAAGAAAATTTTTTCAATTATTGTAAAAGACATCTATAACTCTTTAGATATAAATTATTAAATTAAAGGTAATAAGATATTGAACGGAGAGAAAAAAATATAAAATTTATAAATCTTTTGGAATAAATTGTAATATTTTCGAATGAGGTTAATATGATACAAAAATACTTAATAAAAAAATTAATCCAATTTGAACTTCTCTGTTGCTTCAATAATTTCGGATGATAAAAGATTTTTTGAGTGTAAAATTTTTATAACTAACTATATTTTAAAATAAAAGAGTTATTATGTTAATGTCAAATATTTGACATCAGCATAAGAGCAAAATTGTGAGTTATGAATGTGTTTTATAAGCAATATAACTAGAACGAAAAAGTTGGAGTTAAAAACTATGAGAGTCTTGTACATTACCAGCGTTTTATGACCAATTATAGATACGGTACAAGTGATACAATAATAATTATATTATGAGTTGTTGTGACAATTTTTGGAACTTCAAGATAATAATATAAACTTTGACTGCTTCAAAAAATTCACTTACAATTTGAGTTTTACAAAGCGGTGTTGTCATATGGATTGATTGCTTGATTGCAACCGTAAGTAATTGTTGTTTGTTGTAAATCAATAATTTCTTGATGTAAATGCATAATTTAGAGTCGTAATTACCAACAGCGAAATTCATTTGAAGCGAAAAGAATTTTATTTTAAAATAATTTTCTTTTAAATTTCTTTTCGCTTAAAATAATTATCAAAAATAGTTTTTTTGAATTTTTTCGACAAAAATTCATTTTTATGGTGATTAAATAAAATTATTTTATTAAATCCATTAATATTCATCATAAAATTCATCATTCTGCATCAAAATAATTTTTGCGACATTTTGATGTAAAGAAACTAAGAAACGTAAAGTACTCGTAATTAGTTCCAATGCTATGGTCAGTTTATTCGAGAATATAAATATTTCATATTGGTGATTGCACAATGGTATCATTAAACATATGGATATGTTGCATGCAACTGGTTTTCAGGAGGGTGGGAATTGTTTCTTCATGGTCACATAAAATTATTAAATTTTTTTTTTTCATATGAATTTAATTACTATTGAAATCTTAAAAATCTACACATCCATACACATATAATATTTTTGAAATTTTAATATTATTCGAAATTTTAAGAATTTATTTTTTTACTTCAATTTATTATTAATATTATTATCAGGTTATTTTGAAGCAAATATAGTTAAATAACTGAATATTTTACAATCCTTCATTTAGTTCTATAATTATAATAAAATAATAAATAATTTTGAGCTTAATACAAGAATGCCCTTTCTTATCCATCCACGTAAGATTTTTTACCTACAAAATGTGATAGAAAATAAATTTTTATTATAAATACATAGGCACACACACTACAATTTGTTTTTTTTTTGGAGTGAATATTTAAAATGAAAGCATAAAAATATTAAGTGGAATTAGAAATTTATTCCATATGATGTAGCATCATCGACCGGTACTCCAAATATTTTTACAATAATTTTAAATTTTTTTAATAATAGAATAGAAAAAAATTTCCTCTTACTTTTCCTGTATATTAATCCAATTTTCTTCTAATGTACAACAAGTACAATATTCTATATATTATTTTGTGTATTATTTTTAAACTTGTTCCCCAATGTTTTATGACTACATATTTTTCATTATCATATTATTATTATTATACAACTGAATAGTTATATTATGCTTTCATGTTATGTTATACATTATATTTTAGTTATATAATGTTATAACCTGAAAATGTCCTATAAAATGAAATTATTATATCTCAAAGAATTAGTTTTATAATGTGACCTACATATCTGTTTTACTTTTTTTTTGTTATTGTGTGTTTTACATTGTATACATGTACATAATATATATATATATGTATGTACATGTACTTGTAAATTTGAATTTATACGTGCTCCTTAAAAATAATTTTACTTATTTTGTATTTTGTTTCATTATAATTTTTTGTTTGTTTATTTTTATTTTTTTTTTTAAATTTCTCCCAAAAGATTCTTCTTCTATGTATACATTAAATAGACAGGAATATTGTTGTGTCACAAATTTTTGTTTTTGTCTTTTAACACACAAACCTAATATTTTCTATGATTTATTTCATGTCCTATTAGAATTTTGCTAATCCAAAATCAAAAAGAAACAAAAAGAAAAAAATTAGCAGTAAAAAGGATAAGTAAAAAAAATGGATACAAGAGAATAATGGGTCAGTAATATTTACGTGTATTTTTTTACTGAAGGAAATAGATTTTTGAAATACTTAGTCCTTGAAATTTATACAACAATCCTATTGTATTATTTGTGTATTAAAAATAATTTTGTTTTCTTTTTATTTTTTTTGGCGGTATAACCATAATGTTTAAGAATAGAATATTTTTCTTATTCTTCGGAAAGTTCGTCTTTTGTCAAATTGATATAGTAGAATATATAGGTTAATCTTTATGACATGATTTTATTTTGTCTGACCGTTTTGATGCTTTCATATTTTTTTCACAATAATTTTTCTTAGCGAATTTTAATTCATCAACTAAAATTTATTAAATTTTCGAGACAAAAGCGTTTTATTTCATAAAGTATTTTACAAGAGATTTTAGAATCGAAATTTTATGATTTGAATTGAGTTAAATTTTAAAATGTTTTATGGCATAAGCAGTCAACAGTATAACAACGGTATAGTACCTTTCATAATCATAACAGATACACACATAACCACTCTTTGGAATTTTCCCCAATTCCTATTTCGAGTAAGTAGAGTTGAAATACAATGGAATCAGGTCCGGTTTTGACTTGTTCGGCGGCCTAACCGGTTTCCAATATAATCGCTGTTTTCAGTCGCCTATTGCAAAAATATACTTTGCATTTATGATGGATCTATTACTGATTGGAACTTTTATTCTAAAAGTTGTTATGATTGATATTTAACGTTTCTGTATTAATAAATTTTATATAATAGGAAATGGAAATTTGAAAATTTGCTCTTTAGGAGCTTGAAATTTTTATACCATCCTATAATATAATAAATCATTACTGTTATTGTCGTGACAAATTGATGGGGCTACTAGAGTAACGAATGTAAATAATTTTCATGTTATTTTTGTTTTAATTTATTACCATTGAATTAGTTTACGTTTTCATTTTTATTTCATCTACTTGTTCAATTCTCTATATGTACTCTATATTTAATCTTATTTTATTACTTTTACATTGCGTTTTTTTTCATTTCGTATATGTTTTTGTGTTCTTTTACATATTATGATATTTTTTTCTCGGGATTTGAATTGCAATTGGTATATGGATTTTATAAGTTTTTGAAATAAAGATAGATTTTTCGTGTGAATGTTCCTCATTCTCGCATATATCATATTTTTTTGTTCTCAATATTTGTACTCGTATTATGTGCTTTACATGGTGAAAATTATTATACTTGTGGACTGATATAATATAATGTGTGCATATCATTTGATTACGTGTTTTGTATGAAAGCAAAAGGAAAACAAATAAATAAGAGGAAAAATAATAAATTTATATAACTTTGTATATAATATTATATTTGGAATAAATACAAAAATATGTTATGCGGTTAATCATGTATTATGCTTGACACGTGGACTTAATAAATATTTTTTCCTTTATTTATTAAAATAATATGCATGTGTGTTGATATGTTTGTGTATGGTGTATATAAACATTGTATAATGATGATATGGTAGTTAATGAAAAAATTTTTTTTGTTTTATTTTTTCTGGTTTTTACTATTTTATATTCATTTCCTCTCTTATTCAACCCACTAATATGACGAATATCATAAAAAATATGATAATGTGATTCGTGTATATTAAATGCATGTGATTTCCCTGTTTGATATTCCAATACATTTGAGCTTTAAAAGAAACAGAGCTTAATTAAAGTTGATGCGTGATTTTTTAATTTTATAATTTCAAAAAAAAAAGTATAAAAAGCAGAAAGAAGTAGAAAAAGAAAAAAATCTTTTTTTTCTATTTATCCTTTTTTGATTTTTTTTTTAATTTTTATTTCTCTGCACTACTTTCTTAAAATATAAATTTATAACATGTGACCTGTTCTTGACCTGATTTGAATATAGGATTCAAATTAATGAGATTTTTCTATTAAACTTAGATGAAACTCGATGCAATTATGTAGATGAGAAATGGAAAAAATATTAATAGAATTTTTTTCTCATCTTTTTTTTATAATTAAGTTTACATGTATATAATATACTTATGTAATATAAATGTGTGTATGCATGCATTATGCGTTGCAATATATAATTTGTTATGTTAATTATAAAAATAAATGGAACATTCGTTCGAGATATGATTATCTACTCACTGTAGTTTTTTTCTATACATGTACATATATATATTATGTATATATGTTACACATGATACATACATACATATATACACTTAAACATTATTAATGAGTTCAAGAATGATAATAATATGCTCATCTGAACTAAATTTATTTCATTTTATAAATATATATGTATGCAAGTTATTTACTTTGAAAACTTTTATAGTTTCAATGAAATTACGGGGAAATATTTTTAGTGTAATATATAGCAATAAGTACTATATGATAGCAATCAATTATGATATTAGAAATGTTTTAATGGGGAAATATTTCTAATGATATTTAGACGTAATGTAAATGTTAATATAAAGTTTTTGTATGACAGGTTTAAGAATGCGTATAATTAATTAATAAAATAGTAGCTATTTAATGAAAAGAAATCAGAAATTGAAAAAATTTTTATATAAGAATAACTAAAGGGAATTCCTTTATAAAACTTCAGAACAGATGGGTGATTCAATCAAGGGAACGAGTCAAGGCAGCAAAATTAAAAAATTTTCTCCTCAGACTTGAGCCAGTGTTTGTACCGCTTTATAAACGGACGCCCTACCAACTCAGCTGCAATGCTATGAAAAAATTATATCAATGCGAAAAATACAATATGAAAAAAATTTTTATATTTTTCATTCGGTAATTTAAAATTAAGAACAATTTAAAAGTGGAATAATAAGAAGCTGGATTTTTTTCCTTTGTTCAAAATATGTGACTAATTATTATTGATAAGTGTGTTAATTTTTTTATCCCACAGTATGAAGAATAAAAGACAAATGTCAATAAAATATTTATTAATTGAAACTTGCAGTCAACGCTGTTAGTAAATTAATTTCAATATATGAACTTCAAGAAGCTAAATCAGTTATTTTCTAATATCTTTTTCATTCAATATGCCATCAAAATATTCAATTTTCTCTACTTACAATAGTAGCTAGCATTTATTATTTTTATTCATATTTTTAAATACTTTAATATTGCATACTTTTAGGTAATACTTTATTATTCTTGTTAATTAGGGGTTCATTTTATTGTTTATGTGACTATATCAATGTTATTTTAGTATAAAGTAATCTTGCGAAAAAATAAAATGTACTGTCCCTTTAAAAAGTTTTACATCGCTAAAAGGTTACAATGACTGCTTATGTAAACGTAATTTTTTTCTTATTATTTTGTTTTTTTTTTTATTACAGAAGTTATGAAGAAAAACACAATAAAAACATTGTAATGTTGATTTTCTCTATATATTTTCGTAAATGGTAAATTTTGTGGAAAATAAATTCTTTGATGTGTAACTATATATGTATGTATATGTATACAATGTCTTTTAACACTATGCTATTAAAAATTTAATGATAATTAGGTAATAATAAAATTTTATTAAGACAACATACTTTGAGGCGTGAATAATTAATGTACTGTGAAAGTTTCAGTTTCAGTATTAAAAGAATAAAGTAATGCGTACGGTACAAAGTCTTATGTGGTTAATTTCAAATACATACAAGTTTTTTGAAAAGTTATTCATAGTAATTATAGTTTTTTTTTTTTTAGCTCTGTCAGAAATTATAGCTTTTCTTGGTAAATGTAGATATTTTAGTTTTCTTTGGAAATTTTTAATTGTCATATTTTTAAATTTAGAAATTTGTTATTTTATTAATAATTATACTTGAAGAAGACTTCAAAATTCTAATAATTAAAATGAAATGAAAAGGACTTTAAAAGTAACATAAAAAGATATTGGAATTAAACTCTACATTATGTTTGTTAAAGTAATAATTTTAAGGGCTTAATATTATATAAAGCCCGTTTTGATTAATTTCTTACTTGAATTTTACCAAGATGTAGCCTTAAAGCGAAGCGTCAACCAAAATAATTCCAATTTGATGACCTAACGGACTTGCGGTGACGGAAATATTTAACTCAGTCTATTTAGATTTTTACACAGAGAAATAACTTCAACGAAATGAGTCACAGAATACTTTGTTATTTATAGTTTTTTGTACGCGATTTCAATGTCATCTCTTGTGCTGTCAGCCGTATATTATATTATATCTCTCGTTTGTATTTTTTTCCAAATTCTTCTGTTTCTCTTATCAAGGTTTAGCCGCATATTATAAAAATTTAATATGCTTAAATGTAATTAAAAATTTATTTGTAATTTTGAAAATGATTCAAAATTTTGAAGTCCAAATATAAATTTTAGACAATTGACATTAAAAACTTTTAACTTAAAAACAGAATATTCTAATTATTTATGATAACGAAGTTCTAAATTCATAATCGCTATGAGATTTTTCAGTTTACGTACTAAAATAAAATTCAATTGAATATGAGGATATCCTCTCTAGAGCATAAATTTTCCAAAAATTAAAGGTAAATGTTGAAATGCGCAAAACATTTTCAACCAAAAATTTGGTATCTCTTACAATATTTTTATTTTTTTTCGTTCACATCTGTCATTTTCTTACATTTATATACTTTATTTGTTAGTAATTAGCTTTAAGAAAAAAGACAATTTATTTCTTATCCTTGAGGCAAGCATTAAACCGAATAAAATGTAAAAATAAAATAAATAAAAAAAAAAGTATTATCCTTTGAAGGCTTCATTTAAACTTTTAGATTTGATTTTATTTTGTATATGTAAGCTTACGGTATTTATTGTATATGTATTTCTTTTTTATATAAGTTTATTCCATATAATAATACTTTGGAAATTATATTTTACGACACATGTTTAAAAATAATTGCATTTAAAAGTATTTTCTTTAAAATTTTCTTTGTTTGTTCTTCTTCTTTTAAAATGTTTATTTGCTTTTTTAGAAAAGAAAAAAATTTTCTTTTTTTTTTTATTGTGTTTTTTGATTTTCTTCTAACACTTACAGAAATATAAGCGGACACCTAGGAATTAAAATTGTTTGTTTATTTTTTTTTTTATTATTATTTTTTTTTTGTACCTGTATAAAAATTGAATAAACTTTTTAATACTTATGAAGGATTCTGCAAGAAAATGAATGAAAAAATAAATTTTTTTTCCTGTTTGTTATTAGTTTTTTTTTCATTTATATTTTGTTTTTTAAGGATTTTGGCTACATGCCAAAGTTTCATACCGTATAGCAAAAAAAAAAAGAAAAAGGATCCGGTGGTCTCTAAATAGAATAAGAAAATTTCAAATATTTGTTCCCCCAAGTTATTGTATAAAGATAATAAAGGACAGTTTTACTGCATTTTGGGCCAAAAGAAAAAAATATTTACTATTAAGTAAAAGAAAAAAAGAAAATAAATTTTCAAGGATACTATTGCATATAAATCCTTAAAATACAAGATAACCCATAATAAGATTTAGGTATAAGAATTATGAGCAAGGTATTATGGAATGGCTGTTACAGGTAATGCAAAAAAATTGTATTAGTTTGGAAACTATTATAAATAGGCTCATACACTAATCCCCATAGTAAATTTTATTCAATTTTTAATGCAGTTTTAAATAATATAGAAATAGGTGTTCTCTGTATTAATTCTACCGCTCCCTTGATTTTATAGAATATTTTCATATTTGGTTACTTCACTAATGGGAATTCTAAATTATTTTATAATAACTTCGTTCAGCTTCTTTATTTTAAATTAAAAGGAGAAACTTTGAAAATTTAAAATGTAATTTTATTTTTCAATGTTTTATTTAATTTTATTATTTATTCAATTGTAATTATTTTTTAGTTATATATTCTTGTTATTATAATAATTATATTTTAAAAATTTTTAAATTGCAATAGAAATTTTCTCATCACTTTCAATGTTAGAAATGAGTCCTTTTAAATTGAAGATTAAATTTGAAGTATTTGCCAAACATACTTTTTCAATGAAAATTATTAATTAACTTTTTTTCTATACAAAACCGGGTAATGTCATTGGAACTTTTCAATCTAGTCCGAAACATGTTAACTTTACAATTAACGGAATGTCCCAAACGGAAATCAGTAGGTCCCTTCGGTTTCAAAAACAATTAATTTAGATACCTGGATAAAATTAGACTCAAACTATGTTAATGTTCTTTGCTTTTATTATCTCAGAACAGATAGCTTTTAATTCACAATAGCGCGCGTGTTGTATAAAAAAATAAAAAAGGATATTAGGCGAATATTTGTGTGGAACCGAAAAAATAACAACCACAATTTCCATTATGCTTTTTTTTTATTAAAATATGTCTGTACCTCATAAGAAATTGTCTATTGTTTTGTTTTGTTTCCTTTATTTTGTATTTTGTATATTTTTATTACATTGTTTAAACTATATATCCTTCCTGTTGTGGTAAAATATCCTTGGCAGATCAAATGCATGTTTGTAGTTTTTTTTTTGTTCTTTTATTATAGTGATTTCCTACAAGAAATCTATGACTTTTTTTATCTCATTTTCTTGTTTGTCTCTTTTAGGATATTGATGTTGAGAATTTACTTACAATGTTATATACTTTAAATATACTATTATAAGTATAAGTATATAACAATATTAGTTTAGAATTTGAATGTATAAAAATAGTTTCCAAATAAATTAAATTTGCCAATTATAAATAAATTGTCAGAAATGTCAATTGGTATAACATTTTTACAACTAATTCTAAGAACGAATTATAATATATTTTATACAATAATAGAAGTATAACAGTTAATGTTGATTTTTAATGAGCAACATAAGAGAACGAGTAAAATGAAATTGTCAAACTTCATATAATTTTAGTTTTTTAAACGAATGTCAAATATTAAACGCTGAGTATATTATTGATTTCATGATCGTTTTACAATAAATACGAGTAAGTGGTGTAGCATTTCCAAGCAGAAAACGTTTTGTATATATTATTGAAATGTCTCCTTATATTATGCTTCTCTGTTTGAAAGCACAATTCTATATTTCCAGTTCAGGCTCGTGATTGCGTGTTATTCATGTAAGTGACAATAATTTTCTTTATTATACCTCTCGAACAGTTTGCGCGGAAAGATATTGGCACCTATGAGTGCAAATTTTAAAACTACATGTATGATAATTATTTGATTCAAATTTAATTTATTCTTGCTTAAGTGCATGAATGAAATCAAAAATTGAAGATTGCAATTTTTTACACGACACAATTTATTCACTTGGTACGCAAAAATATCACATCAAAAACCCAATACGTCCTGAATTTCTTGATTTCAGGCAATATTGTTATTCTCTATAAAATATGTATATAGTGTTATAAACTGGAAAATTAATTTTATATACAATACAAATCAACTAAAATCGTTTTGTGTGCAAAAAACAAATTTTAAATGTCTTAACCTTAATTTGATAGTTTATCGGTGCCAAAAATTTCATCGGCGATATCGTTTTGAACGTGACATCTATTACAACAATACTTGTATAATGGATAGATGCTTATATACATATAAATATTTATTTACGTATTGAAAGTACGTATATATGCACTCATGTATACAGATATATTAACATACATATTGTATATTTAAATATACAGTTTTAAAATTTATTTTTATATTAGCCAGAAAGTTTGTGTTTAAAAAAAAGTTGTGTACAGCTATAAAATTATTTTTTCTTAAATTTATATTTATAGTGTTAAAAAATATCGTTTAAAGAAAGTTCGAAAAAAATTTTTGAGGTCATACAAATTTTTTTTAAAATAAACTGCATTGTAAAATTTTGTTTTTATTGAATTTTAATATTCATAAACGTCTAACTAAATAAATTAATATTTAGAAAACGTTGAACGACTTAATGATAAAATATTGTGAAACATATTGGAGTCCCAATTCATTTTCAATACCTTTATTAGACAATAATTAATGTGAATTTTAATACATTATAAAATTTTCTCAAATGTGAACAATCTTAAGTGAAATATTTATTTCAAATTTAAAATAAAATTAAATTCTTCCAGCAAGTGTTGCAAATTTAATTAAAATCTGTAAATTATTGACTACTGTTTTGTTAGTATTAAATACTTCGCTTTATGGGCAATCAAAAGTAGTGAATTATTCAATGAAGTCGAATTTCGAGGGCAAATTTTTAATTTTTTGTTCAATAACTGTTATATTAATGAAACAGTGTTACATTGATATCGTAATATTTCTTTACTAATAGAAAAGTTACAAGTCATGCCTTTCGGTCTGGAAATAAATATATAATTTGTTTAAAATTTTTGATTAAGAACAATAATTATGGGATTGACTACCATCAACGTCATATAATATCATTTGTTTTTCATCAAATTAAATGTGATCACTTTGTTTATTAATAGAACCACTAAATAAAATAGTTAAAGTACACGAAACGAAATTCTCTCAGAATGCGAGTTTTCGAATTTTGAATACAGTTTTGGACATTTTTAATAGTGGGATACGTTTACGATATCTGACTTGAAGCCGGATTCATCCAAGTCAATAACAAAATTTTAACTTGAAACGTTATAGGTAAACGTCGTTTTCGGGTTTTCAAGCTGACAGAGCAAAGTTAGACATTTAGCGTTAAATCACAACGATATTGTTTAAAGAGAACTCTTCAAAACACTGAGAGCAGTTTACTACAAATTTTTATATATGAAATTTTGTCTAAAAACCGTTTTAACCGACTCTTTATTGTTATATTTTTCAATATTGTTAAAAAAAACATAAAAATTAACAAAATTATTTTTTTATACTACTTACAATTTAAATTTTTCTTTATATACCTTAATTACTAACATTAATTTTTTTTTTCTTTTTTAGACCTCGTTTATATTATAACAGTAGTGATTATAGATGTCGAGAAGATTTTTATTCAATAGGATCAGCTGCCGGTACAATAGCATCATCATCACAGCAACAACAACAACACCAACAACAGCAACAAATTGATGTTGTTGATCAAGCTTTAATAAATAGTCGAGTTGTTGCAACACAAACAAATAATAATAATAATACAAATAATAATAATACAAGTAATAATAATAATAATAATAGTAATAATAGTAATTGTAATTTTAGTAGTAATAATAGCTGTGACCAACAAATTATATCTGCTGTCAATAATAATGGCAATGGTAATAATATTAGTAGTAATAATGGAGGCTGTGGTACACCAGTACAACCCCCTGTATTATATACAGTGCATAGGGTTGTTACGACAGCACAAATACAAACAGCAGGTGGTAATACATTTGCAACATCATCAAGTGTATCAAGTGTAGTTAGTGCTGTAAGAAGTGAAGTTGATTGTAATTTATTACAGCAACAATCAACACCAGGAACTAGTGGATTACAAATACAGGGTGCAACTAGTTCATCAGTATTAAATAATTCACCTGGTAAGTTTTTTTTTTTATTATTTTATATAAGGTTATTTTATAAAAAAATTTTAGGTTCCTCTAAATTCTGTTGATGTGCAAAGTTTTATTAGATAGAAGTTTTGTAATATTAAAAATTTGATCTGCTAATTCGATATTCATTTTAAATATTCGAAATAGCCTTATAAAATCCTTTAAAAATATTTTATAATAATTTTGAAATATTTTAATTTTTTTCACAATATTCAGTAATGATGGCATTCTTCCAAATTTTAAATATTTAAAACTTAAATATTTATGTGACAAAACTTCCGGAACAAAGTTCTTGCATAATTTAAATAAAAAACATATGCAAAACCAAATTGTATACTCATATAAAAAAAGTTAGATATATCCATATATACAATATATATATATGTATATAATCATACATTTATATATATATTTATAGCACAGTTTTATTACATTGTAATCAAAATTTTAATACACTTGAGAACAATGTTGTTATTGTTACATAGTTTTGGCTTTTTACAATAAAATGATGAGTGTATATGTATAATGTAAATGCAAAACTAATGAACATGGACAAAGAATAAAGGTAGTTGTATGCCAAAAATAAAAGAAAGAAAACATTTTTTTTTTGGCTTTGTTCAGTCGTCCTGTGTTAACATAATTAATAGTTGTATGCAATAATGCAAAATACTTATAATATAATTATACTTAACGTTACAATATTATTATACATTATGCATTAAGGTGTTGCAATATATTCATTTCGGTTAGCCAATACATGTATTCTATCCTATATTAAAAATTATTTAGGTATGGAAAATATTGTTTGAAGTATAATATTCGCGAATAATTTAAATTTGTCGTCTAAATTTTAATATTATTTGATTGCAGTTATATAATTTTAAGAATTTGTAAATAAAGTAATTTTAAAAAATTATTCCATTTGCAATATATTATCATTTATTATTTATACTTGCTTCAGTTGAATCGTTTATTACTTCATTAAAGTACTGGCCAAAATATTATGCCATTTATTTTGATGTTATGAATGCAGTAACTAAAAAAAATGCATTGTCATTGAACATTTAGTACCGAAAATCGAATATCAGTTCCAAAATTATTAATTATTTTTTCAAATAATCATGGATAAACTAACTTTCACATGGCACATTTTCTTTTAAATAGTAATCTCATATCGTAGATGCTTCTATATCTATTGTATATCCTTCGTAAATTGTATTGGCTGTAGTCGGATTAGATCTCATGGTTGAATTAGACAGTAAATGAAATTAGTCTACAATTCTGTTTTTTAAAATTAACACAGAAAGAAACAATTTCGAAAGAAATTAAAATTGTTGAATTGAAATTTCATGTAATTTTGTGTGAGCTGAAAACTTCGAAAAAATTAAGAAAAATTTTGTAGCTTTGTAGTTTTGCAATTAAGAAAAAGGGTAACAATATGTTTATTTTTCATTTCCTCTTTGTTGTAATGAAATTAAATTTTGAGTATATGGTGTTCACACGCTGTTATAAATACAAATATCCAGATACGAGCTTTGAAAATTGGTCGGGCAGCTTGACTGGTAGACGAATAAATTGAAACTATAAAATATTTAATTTTCTAATTTTCAAATAAAATAAAGTATTGTGTGTAAGATTCAGTAAAGTATGAACTCAAACAATTTTTTACTCTGTTCAATATTCTGTTTTCTTAAATTATTGCGTCTCTTTTAAAAACAATTTCTACATATTCAGAGATTTTTTAAATGTTAAAGTAATTTATAATAAAATATTTACCAAAACGTTCTTGTAACTCTTCATTTTATATTATGCCGTGACTTTTTTTGTGTCATAAGACAAAACTTTCTAACACAATGATACGTTCTTTTATTTTGATAAATTAATAGATATTTTTAGTACTCCTTTTTTTTTATAAAGTTTAATTTTTCTTTTTGTATTCTAATTTTCCCCATATCAATTTCTATTTATATTTTTTCTTATAACATTACATTTTTTTTTATATATTTAAAAAAAACGTGTAATTTTTTTCACTTTTATGCATTAATTTTTTGGATTTATGTTGTCTTGAATTGCAAATTTTTACTCAGAAAAAGGATAATTTAAGGAAATTGAAAAAACAAAAAATGAAAAAAAATGTAAGAAAAAAGAACAATAGATGTAAAAACCAAAAGAAAATATAAAAATACGCAACATATATATATATTTTTATATATGTATTTGTGTATAAGTACATCTACAATATATCAGAGTGGATACAACAAATTGTCGAGCAAGTATATTGAAAAATTCACATTATTCATGAAGTTTTATAAATATTTGGGTTTTAAGAATGTTGTAGAAGTATTTGACAAAACACCAACAGGATCTGCCATATTTAAATTTATTTGCTGCCATGTTTTCATTTTGTACTAGCTTGGCAATGGAAGCGTCAATGTATAGTAAGTTGTTCATAGTTCAATGTACTTCTATGAAGTTGGTTACTATAAATTTTTGATTAAGTATATATTTTGAATTTCCATTTTAATAAAGCGAGTAAACTGATGGTGCTCGAATAATTCTATTACCTTCGGCGGTGTTTCCATTATTTGACTATGTTCCCTACATGAAAATATTTAAATTCAAATTTCATATGACGAAATACTAAAAAAATAGTAAATAATAAATATAAACAATTGTAAATTAAAAGACTCTACTATATTTTCAATAAATTTCTTAACTTAGTCATTTTTACCCTATATTTTATATTCAGTCCTGTCACAGCATATGACTCACATTTTATTTTTGTTGTTGTTTGAGGCGAAGAGCGTATAAAGAACCGTCATCAATGTCGAAGAAAAAAAAAATAATTTTTTTTTGTTTTATCATTATTTTCTTCATTTATTATAAGAATTAAATTTAAGGAAATTTTAATGAAAATTGGATTGATATGTAAGATTTATAAAACAGAAGTGACTATTATGAGTTCCCTTTTCTCATCAGGATTTGTAAAGTTTAAAGAAAAGAAATCTACATCTGCGTCAGATTTTTTTTTTCCTTTTTATAATTTTGTAAAAAAAAATTTAAAATATGTACAGCTATTTTTAAGATTAACTTCCTTTTTTTTACTTGCTTATATGTAAAAGAAACTTTAATAAGTAGGTTCATTTACATTTGAATTAAATTAATCATTGTTATAGTGTTTTTATTTTTTTTTTAGTTTTAATTGAAAAAGTTATAGTACCTAATTATTATGAATAGAAATGAAAGTTGACAAAGGTTTAAAATATATTAATGTGCATAGCATCTATGAATTTATTTTAACACGTTCAATTGCAAGTAAGTTGTTCATGTAGTTTTCTTTTACGAGATACGGGAGTGAATACCTTCTATATGATAAAATTTACTAAAGTAACGATGAAATAATTTTGAAACAAGCTAATAGTTTGTAAAATCAACTAGCTAACTAGCTAATTTATTTAAGTTAGCATTATTAAAATACACCAAATTTTTGCATATATTTAAGATGAAAAAGAAAAGGTTTAAAAATAATTTTGAACAAATTGATAGTCGAGTTCCACAGTTAAATAGGTGAGTTAAGATAAATAACTATAGTTTTATGATTATATGGTGTTTACCGTTAGCTTTATGCTTTTGTAGTTATTTGGAAAAGCTTACAGTTTCGGAAGCAAGAAATAAATTTTTAGTATTTTGATTAATTTTAGTAATTGATCTATTTTCAATTAAAATTTCGGCATTTTATCCTAAAGGATGTAAAACTTTGTTTCCAAATAGAAGACAAGCTTTTTAAGTAATTTTTAGTCTTGAATTTGTTCGATTCTAGTTTATTAATTAGATTTTTATCAGTTAATGTGATTATTAATTTTCAATTTTATAGGGCATTTTTGAACAATACTTGTATTCATTATTACATAATAGTGTTTTAATTATTTGAATCTTGGTTTGCTAGTTATAGTATTGCACTTGCAGCTATTTTATACCGAAATATTTAAAAATTAAAACTATTAAAACTTTAATTTTCACTTTTTATAGAACAAAGATTATTGAGATTACCAAAGTGCATAATATTATTAAATTATTGATATATACGAAAATATTTTTGAGTTTATCTTATGGAAAAATATTTAACTTTTAAAATTAGTTAAAAACGAGAAAAAAAATAGAGTTGACCTTGTCAACTCTGTGATACCCGTACGAATTTGTTATCCTATGTGCGAATAACTAATGTGCCATAACTAACTATGGGGCAGACTATGACTTTAAGTTGCCGTATTACCATATTAATTTATGCAAAATTTCAGTACTATGTGTTATTCAAAATACTGGTTGTGCCAAACTACTATTGATGTTGTATGGCAGCTACCAGAAAGAGCCAAGAAATTTTAGCGAATTTTATCAAGCACATCGGCCCTACTAATATATTCACTTGTGTGAAATCTCAATATCACAGCTTTTATAGTTTTTGAGATATAGTCAAATAACTTTTGAAGTTGTATGGCAGGTACCAGAAGGAGCCAAGTAATTTCAACGACTTTTATGAGACACATTGGCCCTACTAATATATTCGTTTGTGTGAAATTTCAATACCCTAGCTTTAATAGTTTCTGAAATATAGTCAAATAACTTTTGAAGTTGTATGGCAGGTACCAGAAGGAGCCAAGTAATTTCAACTACTTTTATGTGACACATTGGTCCTATTAATATATTCGTTTGTATGAAATTTCAATACCATAGCTTTAACAGTTTCTGAAATAAAGCCAAATAATTTTTGAAGTTGTATGGCAGGTACCAGAAAGAGCCAAGTAATTTCAACGACTTTTATATGGCATATTGGCCCTACTAATATATTCGTTTGTGTGAAATTTCAATACCACAACTTTTATAGTTTCTGAGATATAGCCAAATAAATTTTGAAGTTGTATGGCAGCTACCCGAACCGGTACTCCGATCATGTCCAATTTAAATAGGGTTCTGGCACTTACCACAATAAATCATTTGTGAAAATTTGGTGAACTTAGCTCAATTAGTTTTTGAGTTATCGTTGGGACGGACGGACGGACGGACGGACGGACGGACGGACGGACAGACAAAGCTAAATCAACTCAGAATTTGACGCTGATCAAAAACATACACTTGAGTCTATATCTAACACCGTTATTTCTTAGCGTTACAAACGGTAAGGCAAATTTAGTATACCCTTCGAACATACGTTCGTACGGGTATAATAAATTAGTGCTTACCATTCGACGAAATCTTCATTATTTCTAATTTCTTAAAAAAGTCTCTTTTCCTCTATTCTTTCAAAAGTTAAAATACATATGTATGTACATATCTATTTATAGCTATATTAATTAACATTATTAACCAGAAATCATTATCCCATTTCTCTGCACATAATCTTAAATATTGTTACTGTAATAATCTTATTAACATAATGATGGTTAAAGAAAGAAAAAAATTTAAATAAAAAATTTTTCCTATTAACGTCGATCAAACCTAATCATTAAAGGAAAAATATTGATAAAAGATTTAAGAGTTTTAAAGGAGGCAGAAAATATTTTCAATTTAAAAACATTTTTTTTTTTTAAATCCAAATATTTTTAGGTTCGTGACTATGGGAGTAAGTTCAAGATAATTTTACGGAATTTAAAAATATTCTAAAAGAAGAAAATGTCAAAATTCAACAACTGATTTCAGTTAAACTGAAAAAAAAATAATTGCGTTCAAAAATATTTTCATATTTTTATGAATGTTACAAATATTTACATTGTAATGTCATGTACGTAAATGTATGTCTGTTCGTGTAAGTATCTCCATTATATTCAACGTATTAAATATTCTAGTTAAAATGTCATTCATTCTAAAGAAATTTTGATTGACAATGAATGTATGTACAGGAAAGAGAATGTATTTATTTATTGGCACACATGTAGCATAACATAACATGACATTATGGTAAGCTTCATTAAATATTTTCTAAATAACATTTTTTTTATTTTTACCGACCGTATTGCATACCATAAGGGAGGTTAGGCACTAAATTTCGGATGTCGAGTTTTCGTTGGAAGCGCACTTTCACATAGTAGGGAACCTTAAATAAACTATTTTTAGAGAGATGTCGGTTTGCGTGTGCACGCTTGTATCTCACGTTTGGTTAACTGATATTTAACATTTGAAAGTTGATGGGAAACATTTGATGGCAGATGACAAGTGACAGGTTACAGTTGACATTTGACAGTTGGCAGTTGAAAGATGAAGGTCAGATGAAATTTCTATTTATCTTCATTTTCCTCATATTTATGCATTTTTCATACATGATGACACCAAATTTCGGATGTCGGGTTCTTGCTGGTTATGTCAAGGATTGAACAACTTTTGGAATATGTCAGGCTTCAGAAAATAATTTTTTTTGCTGATCGATTTTCTCGCATATAAAGCTGCCAGAACAATGATTCTATAATTTTTTTTGGAAAGATTAGGGCTTGTCAACCAAACTTGGGCCGATTTCAGCTTTTTTACTATATCTACGGAAGTAATAAATGAAATTTCTTTTAATTTAATATTCAAGTTTTTGTTGCTACCTAAACTAATTGGCGAACTTTTCAGTTAATTCGAATTTTAATTTAGAGCTAGTGTACTTAAAATTGTCAAAAATTGATTAAAACGAATTCTCATATTCTGTAACATTTTCATTGAACTAGACAACAAACATTGCAGTCGTTTATATGCTGATTACATCAGATTTTTTTGCACATAAATTCAAACATCATGTGGTTGTAACTTTATTAAGCTTTAACTTCTCTTTAATAAAAAAAATAACAAGCAATAATATTATATATTTTTTATGTCAGCACACTTGTCTTAGGTTGATGTTTAAATGTAGTTGAATACATTCGAGAAAAAAAATAAATACATATTATTTTAAAAAAGCTATTTATTAAGAAAATACTCGTATAAGTTCGAACAAAATTTCTAAATATATATTGTTTTTTAATTTTAGTCCTAACGAAAACAGGACCAAATATAACGAATCAGAAATATAATTGAAAGAAAAATGTAAAAGTTTAAAATACGCAATTCTTAAACTGCGAGATTTATCTGCGAGAAATGCGATAACCTAAGAGTCCTCCCAAAAATATGAGAGTGCATCGACCTATAACAAAAGATTTTACTTGTTTAGCATTAAAAGAGATCAAAATTAGTACAAAAATTTTGGAGTATAGACTAAGAGAAAAGTGTTACTAAACTTTTTAAGAAAGTAAAAAAAAAGTAGTTTCTTGGTGATTAAATTTATTACTAGGCAGCACAAAAAATTCAAATCAATTTATTGTGAATTTTTGAATTTTAAATTTTTTTTTTATACTAAGAAATACTTAAGAAAAATTTACGCCTCCAATTTAGTTCTTCTATTTCATTGATTATCTCCCTAGTATTCTAGTGCTCCTTACTTCTTTTGAGTAAAAAATTACTTAAAATCCTAAATATCAATCCACAATATTCTAATTATAATAATTAAAAACGATGATTTGTATTATACCACCATAATAATATTTTGCTAAATCAAAATAAAGCATCATTTTGCTAAATGAGTAAAAATACTATGTGTGCATGTATCACACAAACAATAAGTACATACATATATAACATATTTTCAAATATAATTATATTTCCCATATTAGATTAGATTTCATATTATGATATTAAATAAATATACGTATATAATTTGAAATTTGAAAATATGTAATTAGTTTTTGAATTTATTTATTCAAAGTTTAATTAACTTCCGCAAATGTTTGTGTTAATTAAAGGCAGGTCAAGCATATATTTTATATTTAATTTGATTTCATTATATAAAATAAAATTCAAATTATTATTATTGATTTTACTAACTTTTATTTAAATGAAATGTTGATTATTTTATTATTATGCATTATATTTGTTAATTATATACGTATATTATGTTTTTTGTACGAGCCTTTTTCATATCAAATCGAAATAAAATTAGTTATAATTTTTTTAAAATTTCAATTAAAATTTGTGTAGACTTTAATTTTAATAAATGATGCAATTATGAGTTTGAAATAATTTATAAAATTCATATGCTTTTAGTATGATAAAATTATAATAATGGCAAGCTGTATGGACCAATAAATAATTTATATTTAATATAGTTTACCTAATTTTAGAGTTTTAGACAGAGATATTTTAGAAATTTTAGATAGAAAATTTAATAGTGTATAACATTTATAATACTATGAAAATTGCAATTTTCATAATATTATAATTTAATTTTCATAAAAGTTTTAAAATTGAGGATTAAGAAATCAAAAAATAACATTTACGAATTGTTTTCGAAAATTTTAATTTGCGGTTAAATGTATTAAACCGAAAAAAAAACTAAATATAATTTTGTAAATTTTACAATAATTCTTAGTTGGCATTTTACACAATATCATCTCAAGCAATAATGAAATTAATTAGTAATTGACAGAAATTTTAATTGAAAAGTTTTTTTTTTTTTGCATTTTCAATCAATAATTTGTTATTTTATGTTGTTTTGATAAAATAAGTTTTAAATTACAAAAAAATATTAAAATATAATTATTATAGAAACAATATAATCAAAAAGGACATACGGTTTAGTTAGAATTAAAAATATTTTAAATAAATTCCTAATATTACGAGTATTTTTATAAAGTAGCATATGAAACGGAAATTATTCGATATTATATTTGCAGAATTATAATAGACCTTGCAGAATTTTATTAAAATTCAATGAAATGCTGAAAAGAGAAAAATCGTCGGCATTCGCTAGTTTTAGAAACTATTCAAACCGACTGTCTGGACTACAGATTATCTTGTATTAATAAAATGTACTCATTTTGGATGAAAAAGAAAAGCAGATTTCTATTTTTGGTAGAAAACACAAGTGATTATTAAGTATAAACAATTATTAAGAAATTGAGAAATTTTTTATTCCAAATTTGTTTTTTATTTTAGTAAGGTAATTCTAAAAATATGAAATATATATAATACATCCCTCTAAAACTACAATTTATGTTATTTTAGTTCTGAATTGCCGTCATAATGATGATAATGAGAATATTTTCCTAATAAATAATGTCAGAAATAAATGAAGTCTCACACAATATTTTATATTTTTAATCATTGAAATTATTTTTCTATACTCGTAGTTCTAATAATATAATTTGAATAATATTATATGAAGGCGTTAATAAATTTTCGACCTTAAGATTTATGTATTTCATTTTGTATCTAATTTTGGTAATCATATTAAATTTTATTATGAAGAGGCGTTTAATCACAAATTTTATTAAGAAGAGGTTCATACCACATGCGCATATTATGTACTATATCTTTCATTAAAAAAAATTTATGAGCAAAATATTTAAATCGCATATCTGACAAACAATTATGGAAAGCAAAAACGCTTACTATAATTTGATTTTAAGAATTAAAATAATAGTATTTAATAAATTTGTTTTAAGTGTTGTAACATTAAGCATTTATGTATTTTTCACAATTGCATACTTTTAGGGGGTTTACATGTTTTAGGGGGATAATTTCATACTGTGATTTTATTCTGACATTTTAATACTGAATTGATTAAATTTCAAATTGTACTACACTATAAATAAGGGAAATAAATGTTTGGATTACAGATTACCTTTTATATTAATAAAATGTACTCGTTTTCGATAAGAAAGAAAAGCTGATTTCTAATAAACCTCATTTTTGTAATTAAAAATTAATACGAGTATCTATTTATTCAATTAAAATATTATTTTTAAAAATAAGAAAAACTACTGTCTTAAAAGGTTTCTCGCTACTGCCCTGACTTTTATATATTATATAGGCTAAATGAAAAGAAAACTTTGAAAAACTTATCATTTCTACTACATTATTCAAGAGATATAAAGTAAGAGTACATAATACTAAAATGTTAGCCAAAACTCATCATAAATCAGGTTGTTGTTTTATTGTATAAAATGTTTCTAAATTTATACACAATTTTAATTCAACAAAAAGGAATGCAATTAGAGCTAAAACTAAATGAAAGAATAACAAAAAAAAAAAAAAAACTTTATTTTTAAATTATTTGAGAAACTTTTCGCTGAAGTTTTTAAAAAAAAAAATTTTTTCTGTTAAAAAATTTATGTGTTGTTCTTGCTCTTTTATATTTACATACAAAAGTATGTATACTTAAATGAAAATTATTCGAAAGTATCATTAAAATGATTGTAGAATGAAAAATTTTCGTGAGTGACCCCGTAAATTATATTTAATTTTTTCTTTTGTTTTTTTTGTTTTTTGAGTACTTATTCATTATATTAGCGTTCTCTTTTTGGAATTAGCTTTTTTTTTTATTGCTCATTGCTCAGCAACTAAAAGTTCAATGTTGAATACATGTTTTATTATTTAAAACACAAAAAACAACAAAAAAAATTTAATATTTAACAAGATTACATAACTTTGTTTTTTTGAATTTTTTTTTGGCATCCTTTTTCAACAAAAACTATATGCAATATATTATGTGTACATATTTATTTTGTAAAAGGATATAATATGTAAATTTTATGTTGATTTTTGATCAAGTTAATATTTAAAGAGTTTACATCCGGACTCATCCACGTTTTTTACCATACAAACAACAATAATTTAATAATGAAAAATAGATTTAACTGATAGCACATTTTTGTTTTCGATTTGAAAAGAAATGTTAAATTAAATTAGATTAAAATTTATAGGTGTATATACATAAGCTTTAAATGTTCCAACATAGAGAAAAAATAACAATGGGTAGCTGCTTATTTTTATTTTCTATAAATTTTCTTAAATAAATATATAAAAACAAAATTTTTTTCATAAAACTGCAAAACTGGGCCTTATTGCATTCGCTACTTTCACTTTTTATTAGTAAAAGTGGCGGGTGCTATAAGTAAGGAGGGAATAAGTGATTTTACTTTTATTAGTATAGTTTATTAGAGTTTTGACTCTTGTTACTATTACAACTTTGCAATTTTTTTTAATAAATAATGATACAAAAGAAATTAAAAATAAGACCTCGAGATACCTGCCGCTCTCTAGATAGACACTGAACGTAGCTCAAGGTGGTACAAAGAACTGGAGAAGTATAAAGAAACTATCGTCAAATTGTTCTACAAGTTATTTTCTACAGTAATCGTCATGAGTACATGTGTTGTTTTACATGCGATCTATTAGAACGTCATTGAAACAGGTCTTCGTCAATTAAAGTTTAAGCATATTTTAAAGGCATAACATAGGAGCACAAAGTGACGCTATATTTTATAAATTAATATAAATTTAACATCTTAATTTGAATTGAATTGAATGAATAGCTTGTACTTATTAGTTATATAGAGTCCACAATATCTGATGTTCTATTGTAGTGAGTTTAATTGTTAAAGTCGAAATGTTTTGTAATATTTTGTTGTGAGGTAAGCAATAATCATTACTTCTAATAGATTTTAATTCCAGTTATCATTATTATATACCTAAAAAATTCGTTAACAGTTAATAAATAATAAAAAGTAAATCCAATAGCCATTTGTTGTGTAGGTTTGTTAACTTATATGAAATTACAATCTACAAAATATTTCAACTTAATCATTTCATTTGAACATATTATTGTATTTAATTTTGGAGGAAAAGAAAACTAATGTGCTTACTTCTCTTAATTCCAAATTAATTAATTAAAATTATTTACTTGGATTTTCAAAATACATAATAATATGTAAGTGGTAGTATTTGAATTTTTATTAAAATTTCTGACAGAATTAATTTAATGTTGTCGCGTTTAAGATCATTTTTAATAATGTGTTTTAAATATAACACTATGAGTTGAATATTTTAAATATGTATGTACAATATGATATGTATGTACAATATAATAATCTTTGTAAAATCCTTTAATATGTTTTCAGTTTTATATATGTAAAAAGCTTTATACAATAATATCCACTTCCGGAATCGTAGATTCATTTTTCTTTCAATTATTCACCATTGTTTTATTCTCTTTGACTGAAATTCTTTTTGGTTTTTTATACAAATACATACATATATAGGTTTGTATATGTATTTGAATATACGAATTTTCTCTCGTACTTTCTGTATTTATTTGTATGTTGCAAAGGAAAGTTAAATTATGATTGTTTTTGTATTTTGATTGTTAATACGTAAAGAACTGTTTTTTTCATTCATTCATATGTGAGATATACTTTTAAGTATTAGTAGTATATGTATATATACTCGATAATGTACGGTATATATCCACTCTTATATATTATAGACATAGCTATTTTATTAATTTAATAAAAATTGATTAACAACAGGAAGTTCATTTTCATGTTTAAATACATTTTTGTATTGTAAAGAGTTACCAGATGTTATGTTATGAATTTGACATAAAGTTTCTCAAATCTTTTCGGATTCTTATGAGTATTAGTACGAAATATAACAAACATGTAACAATTAAATTCAATATGTAATACAAAAAAATATTTTTGTAGTTCTTTAACATTCATGTAATATGAACAACATAAAAAGTATAAATTTTTTTGCATTTAATTCTTTTAATATGTTTTGAGAGGGTTGTACATTTAAAGTACTTATATATAAATATATTTTATTAGTGTTATAAGTACGTGCATCTCTTATAAATATTGTTAAAAATTAGTTTAATTAAAAGTTTTTAACTTAAATTGTTTTTAAACTTATAATTGACAAAATTTAACACATTTCCTTTTTCAATTTAATTTTTTTCAAAAATTAAATTATTAATTCAATATCAAAAAGAGTTTTGGAGTTTTTGTTCAAAAAATATAAAAAAAAAAAAGAATTTTCCAGAATTAAGAAGAAAATTAATGATAATAAAATTTTTTGTTTCCTAATTAAGGTCTATAATATTGTACAGGAAAAAATTATTTTTATTTGGAAAATTATATAGGGAACTAATGAAATGTTACAGCGTTTCTATTTTTAAAACTCTATGTGAAGGCAGATTTTGTAGTTCTATATAGTTCAAAGGTTTGTGCTCATAGCAGTTGTTTGGTTAGAAACTTGAGAATCTTAAATGATTTTCTGTAAACGTTTAATGATTAAGATTGAAATTATTACAAAGCGGAAACAGATAAAGTTTTTATTAAAATAAAATTTTGGTTTGGAAAAATAATCAAATGTTTAAATAAAAATTTTTTAAAAATTTAAAGGGTTAACAAATTAAATAGTCAAGTGATGTTTTATTTTTTATTTTCGGATGACCGTTTTGGTACTTTAATAAACTGAATAGTACAAAAATCAAATTTTTTTTCCAAAATTTTAATTTTACTTTATTATTTGCCAATTCTTTTAATTCTCCCATTGAATCCTAGAATATGAGAAATTTTATACCTTTTTTTTTACAAAGTAATTTTCTAAAACTGGTTACCTTAATTTTTATTTATTTGCATAAAAATACAAGACTGATTTAAAACACATATGAGTGTTATATAATTATGAATAGAACTTATAATAAATTATATATATATTTTATACATATTATATAATTTTATATATATTATTATAATAAATTATATAAAATATCATTACTATTTAAGAATTCAAGAAATATATAAATAATTTTATATAAATAAATTATTATGAAATAACATACGAAATAAGAACAAAGGAACTTTGGATAATTGAAAAAAATATTTTACATCAAATTTTTATATAAAATCAATATTTTGCTCCAAAATCCCTCCCGCTTTTCAAGTAATGAAGAATATGCAATAATAGTAAATTACTTTCTGGTAGTTACAAGTTATCAGGATGAATGTAAGAGTAGTCATGGAATTAAAGCCTAGATTAAAGCTGTAAACAGAAAGAAAAGACATATTATTTTTTTGGAAATGTTTTTGGTCTGAAAATATTATTTTTTAAAATTTAATTTTTTTTTCAGTTTTG
The DNA here is from genome assembly GCF_029603195.1 of Condylostylus longicornis. NCBI lineage: Eukaryota > Metazoa > Arthropoda > Insecta > Diptera > Dolichopodidae > Condylostylus > Condylostylus longicornis. Next base: position 2,363,099 of record NW_026577984.1, read on the forward strand.
AATGGTGCCTACGCCTTCTGATGCAAACTCTTACTTTTCATATATGATAGACCATCAATTATATCAGTTGAATTAATTTATTTTAAATTTTCGAATAACTTTACTTAGTGACCATGATTAAATAATTGGTTTGCCTTTTTATGGCTGTATTAAAGTTATTATTAAAATTTGTTTTCTATAAATTTCTGTAAAATAATTATTATTTCTCTGTAAAATAATTTCAATTTCAATATTCTAATACAAAAAATTGATTAAAAAAACTGACGGCAATCTATGATTAATTTAAATGTATAAATGCTTAAGCAGAAAAAGTATGTTTAGTTTTTTAAATTAAACTTTAGGCTATAGTATTAGTTAAACTACTAGATTTGTAATTTTTATATTTGCACAAGTATAAATTAATTTTAAATATTTGAAAAATTAAGATTGTTGTAAATAAACCGATGCTAATGTTGATTAAAGTTTATAACTCATTCGAAAACAGTGAAGTAAGAAGTGGATACGTTTAGCCTATGCGTGGCTTGAGAAAAAATAGTTTTTGATGTACATACTCATACTTGATATTGAAGTTTTGTTAAAGAGGATAAAATGTTAGAATACCTTTTGCACAAATATAAGGTATTTACTCATTTAAAACCGGAAAATATTTCGTTTTTCCATTGCTAATCTATCAATTTGATGTAGTTCTGATTAGTCATTGATGCAGTTATACGTTTAATTTGAACTATATATAAGTAAATGTTAAGTCCCATATAACTAAATGCAAATATTATGAACAAATATTATGAGGTGCAATAGGATAATTATTTTATTGAGTTTTTTTTTTACAAATGCGGATAATTTTCTTACATGATGAAACATTATTAAAACCAATATTGTATGTATTAATTAATATCATATTATTAAGAGCAAATATTGTGAAATTATATCATAAATAATATAATGAATGGTAATTATTAATTTGGTATATTTAGTTAATTAAAAATAATTAAGCAAAGAATTTTGATGAAAAACAAAAAAAAAACAAATTATTTTGTAATTAAAATACATATAAAATTTTTGTATTGATGCTTGTAGGTATAGAAAATTGTTGACTTACATTGGATTGATTTATCGAAATTTAATAATTTCTTGGAACTATTACGAGTAATATCCATATATACATATGTATATATTAAATATTTAAATTATTTATAATATTGTAATTGATCAATACATTCATATAATAATTCAAATAATTTAAATTACCATTTCCCATATAGATTTATTATTTTCCCATAGAATTATTTGCACTATTAAAATTTTTTATTATCAAAAAACAAATTTATTGCAAGGACTTTCTTCTTCTATTTGTTTCATTTAAATAAAATGTATAAAAAACGAAACAATTTTTGCAAAAACAACATTTTTTTTTATAAATGATGTGATGTTGGGTTTTTATTTTTATTAAAACAAAAATTTTTCATTGATTCAAGGACTTTTTGTTTTCTATTCGGTAGACTATGCAGTCACACATGTTACTACTTTCAAAAGAAAAAGTGTCAGAATTAGTCAAGTTGACATTGAAGTTTTTTTTTGCAATAATTGGCAACAAATCTTTGACATTTTAATTTTTTTTGGTATCACAATATTATTTTTTTTTTAAATATATGTATAATTTGTAGACAAGTTGCTTCTTTTGTATATACATATACGTAGATCTTTATCTTTAAAGATTGACGCAGTGTAGAACAAATAGAAGAAATAGATTTCGTATTCATTTTCTTTTTCAATTAAAAATTTTTGAAGTTTTCACAAATTTCTTCCTAATGAAAAAAGAAATTCTTATGTTGGAACATGTGGTTAATTACATGTGGCTAACATGTGGCATTGTTAGAATAATGTCCTTTAAACACTTTTTTTGAAATTCTACGAAAGGTAAAAAGCAGCCTTTTAGTTAATGTACTAAATAAAAATTTAAATTTGATTCTAAGTAGAGGCTAAGTTTTTAAATTATCCGCTTTCTCTACAAATTTTTGCGTTAATGTCGATGACAATCAGAACTCAAGTATTAAACTTCAAGAAATTCTGTGAAATAGCTTAGTAAATTTAAAATCAGCCTCTAGTGAAAGTTTAAAATATTTATACCGGTAAATATTTATTCCATAAATATTTACCGGTTCTTTGCAACAGTAACCAGAGTTTAAGTTTTAAATTTCAGAGAAATTAGTTGAATATTGGCTTCTTTGTATTCCCTATAGTATAAAAGTCCACTTGCGAATGCCTGAATTCCTTGAAAAGTTAGGTAGGTTGTCGTATTGTCAGAAAACTGACAGATATATATGGAAGTAGTTTATATACGCTTTTCTAGAATGAAGACGTATTTTGGCCCTTATTGTACGCAATGAGGTCGGTATTTAAGCACCTATTCGGAAAGATGCAAATGTCAAAAAATTAATTTGTATTTCAACCATATATTTTGTTGTAAATCCGGATAGTTTTTTATGTGTTACTTAAACGGGAAGTACGTTATTAAGGCACGAAACCTTAACAATGAAATTAATTTTACTAAATTATTTAAATAACAGAGTAGGTCCTGTGATTTCAAATATGCTGATAAAATTTCAAATATTTTTAAGTTCATATACGTATTTAAATTTTATGATATTTAAGTGATTCTTTTCTCCTGTTAATAGATGCATATTATTGTCCAAAAATGAATTCGAATAATAAACTAATAATTATTACAGAACTGCTGCTGTTTTCTTATAACTGCTGAATGTATTTTAACCATTTCGAATTATTTGTAAAAATACTATTATAATCTAGTTTAACATAAAAAACTCAACGGGGCCATTCTGCCCAGTTACACATCACATTTATAATAATCTAATACCAAAATTTTAAAGAAAAAACTAATGGACGCTTCTCCATGCAATGCAATTTTCTTTTGATTTTATTAAGTGAAACTACATTTTTTGGCATACTCGTAAATATACATACTTTTTCATGTATGCATACATACTTATATATTTGTTCCAAAATTTCAATATGAATTATGGGATTGAAATTAAAATGTTGATTAAAAAAATTGATATTTTTCACAAATCCATAAATGCATTGGCAATTTTTTTTACACTCTGGTACACCTATTGGAACTGCCCCCCGGGACTACTTTTAAAGTATTATGCCTAAAGTAAAATAAAATTATAATAGAAAAACAAAAAACGAGAAAAAAACAAAATTATAAAATCAACTAATAACTGACTGGAAAAGCGTCAATTGGTTTAGAGTTTTCGATCTCGATTACCATGTTTTTTCACCTTTTTTATTTATTTTCATGTAAAATTTTCCATTTAACATAATAAACAAAAAGGAAGAAAAATAAAAGAAGAAAAAGAAAATCAAAAATCATAAAATTAAAATCGCATTGTCGTTAGTGTCTTTTTTCTTCTTATTGATAGCATCTTTTATAATTCATTAATAGATCTATGCCGATAATTTAAAAACATGCACAAGCGCCGTATATTCACTTATTTTGCAATACGTTTTGTGTATCGCACTATTGATATTTCTTTTGAAAACTGTCCATATTTCTGCGTTTCGCACTACGTAGGCTAAAATGTCTGACTTACGTTCTTTACATTTTTTTCTGTGATAGTAATAATAATGTCCAACAAGTGTAGAAGAGGTGTTTTTCATGAGTGTAGAAGTAGGTCTTATTCCTAGTATATTTGTACCTAATTTTCTCCATTTTCAAGCTACAAATCTTTTAATTACAAGTATTTGTGTTAAATAATGAGAATTGTTAATTTTCTTGATAAATAATATTTCATACTGCTTTTGGAAAATTAAAAAACGGTAACATTGAATTCCAGGAGGAAAATGAAAATCAAGAAAGTGGAAAACCGAAAAAAAAAAATTTATGAATTTTAGCCAAAAGAAAATTCATTGTTAGACTTGATTTAATAATAATTCGTTAAAGATATTGTCGTTGGAAACATTTTCTACTAACATTTTCCTGATTTTATTGTTTTTAACAGAAAATGTTTTTTTTTTTTTGCTTTATTTGGTTATTGTTAGCACAATGTTATTTCAATTGTATATGGATAGTATGTTGCTATGTTGTCATCATATTTTCCAATTCACTGTATTTTGGTTCTTAATGTTACTATTGGTACCTTTGTTTCAACACGTATTTCCAATTTCATAATATTTTTGCAATAAAAACAGGGAGTCCTTTTCCTTTTTTTTTGTATGGTATATATTTCATGTGTTTGTAGTTTGTTTATATTTTGTTTTTTTCTGCTTCCTTTCTCTTAGAACCTTGAAGTTATGCTTTGCTCTACTATTGTTGTTATTGTTTTACTTGCAATATTGTAAACATATATAAGAAGTATATACGCATAATATGAACATATATATATAATATACATACATACATATGTACATAAATATATGTATTAATTTTTGAAAATAACCTGCTTTGAATTTTTTATTGACAAAAAGAAAAATAAAACACAAAAAAAAAAATATGAAAAATTATTAATATGTGTGAGAGCAAATAAAAATATATGTATATATAATATGTGTATGTATATTAGAAAGAGATGAAATGAGTATGTAACAAAGGTCACAGAAATCAATAACTGGATTTTATGAATTTTTTAAATGTAACATAATGGAAGATATACTCGTTACTATAATATGAGAAATATGTGAAGTATATACATACAATTATACGTACGTGGGTATAGTAAGTCTAAAAAACATAAAAATAAATATATGAAGTTAACCATTAAGCAAGTGAATCAATATGCATATAAATGTTATATATATAAAAAGTATATATGTATAGCACTCATCTTCACTTACGTTGCTTTCTTTTGTCCTCTAAAATCTATATTTGTATTTACATGTGGAAAACAAAATGTAGAAAAGTATAGAAAAATACTAGATTTATTAGATATTGATGAAGCAAAATAAGGGGTGAACTTTTCATTTTCATAAAACTAAAATAATAGTTGTTATGACAGTAATAAATAAAATAAAAAATTGAAAAAATATGAAGATATGGGAAAAAAAGCAGATGCATGAGGAAAAAATTTAAAATATTGTTCTAAAAACAAAGTTGTCCATTCTGTTAATCGTTTTGCAGGAAATTGAAATTTTTAATAATTTGTTGAATAAAACGGGATACTTTTTACTGAATGTTGTATTAATACGAGTAATATTTTGGATTTGAACGTAATAGAACTAAAACGGACTATATTTACCCATAATAGAGCCTATGGCTCTTATAATATTGAGGAAATGCACTGGTTCTGCACAAGAGAGGCTTCTTTATTTATAGTGTACATTATTCTATAGAACTTAATTTACAATTACTTTGTTAATTCGAATTTAAGTTTTGGCGGCATAAGAGTTTACAATATTTTCAAAAAACTAAATTCAATTTCTAAACTTAATTTGCAAAACCAATGTTTTTTTTGTTATTTTTTCCATTGAGATTGGATTAATGTGATTCATTTACGAGTAGTTCGGAAGTTAACGCAAAATGGTGTAAAAACCTTATATATTATTTTTATCAATGGCTGATCCTCGTTATACAGACCTCTAAATAAAAATCTTTCATTTAAATTTTACATACGTAAAAAGAAATTTTTTCTTTTTTGCAATTAAAATTTGTAAATTTCAATATTTGATGGGCTCAAATTGAAGACGGCTATGTCGAAAGACACAATTTCAGGGATCCCGTTGTGTTTACGTACATACATGCATTTAGAACTACAAAGATAAACTCTATTATGAATGCCAACATTCTCGATTTTTAATTCCATATGATTACATTCAATTGGACGCCGAAAAAATATGTTTAATTAAATTATTGATATAAAACATGTGGAACGGATAGAATTAACATAAATGTAATTGACTATTTTACTAACACCTATGCCATAACGTTAATAAAATATAGACGATTAAATTGGAATGTTGAATTGTTTTAAGAGGATTAAAGCATGTAATCTGTTATTTTTTTTTGTTTTCAAATTATTTTCGATTCAAAAATGTCGAATGTTTAATTCTGTTTTAAAACAAGTGCTTCTATTTTAATTTTTATACAATTTTGTATTGAAAAATCGAAAAAAGGTTTAACAAGTATAACTTATTTAAATTAAAACTCTCATTTAATTACGAATGTCATATATTTTTCTAATTACTTTAAGGAAAATTTTGTAATGAAATTAAAATTTAATTAGTTACTAAGAAGAATAAACAATTTAGTTTTTTTCATGATTAATTATAATTTTCTTTGTCAGAAAAGGAAGCATTTTTCATTTGCTGAAAGATTGATTATTTTTCATATATTTGTTTTTGAGGTATAACACCTTCGAACGGACAGAAAGGCATACATATCTAAACCAACTGAAAACTTTATGCTGAGCCGAATATATACCAAGTTCACACAATCGAAAACTGCTTCATGTGGCTACAAACTTCTTACCAAAGTTAATATACCCGTTATTATGTAGTTTGTAAGGTAATTGGAGAAAGTGACAAGAACTTATGCCAGTAAGCATATAGAAACCTTACAATACGTGCAACGTATACAACAAAATTCGGTTTGATTATTCAAAATATAATTTTTTAAGAGCCTAAGTTTAGAAAGTCACTATAGAAATGAATTTGAATTTCAACATTTTATGGTTTTCAAACGTGGAATAAATAAAATCATTTTAATTTCAGTGTTTCGGACTTTGAATATTGGTCGTTAAATCGAAATAATTTTCGAAAAATAATTTGGTTGTTAAATTAAAATAGGCGTTTTTCTTGACTAATTCAAAATCTTTTCAAATATAAAAAGGAATAAGAAAGAAACATTCAAAAATAATTGATCCATAATATTGTTTTATTATTAGCCAGTAAAATAATTTCGACATTTCACAAAAATTATTTTAAAAATTCTTAGAATAAACACGAATTCATACTTTTTTTTACTTTAATATTGTTTGGTTCAGTTGTTTTCAATTTATACTGTTTAATCATAAATAAAATTTGACCTTGAAACAAAAATCTTATAAAAACCTATCGCAACCCACACCTTTACATTTGAAAAAATGAAATTGGAAATCTTTTAAAACCATTGCTATTGACGTAAATATGCTAGGATTTCAGAAAATAAAAACTGAACAAAATAGCAAGCAAATACAATTTACAAAAACAAAAAAAAAAGAAAAAGGAATTCCAATTAAAAATTAAATTTGGAAAATCATAGCGAAGCAATTAAGTTTTCCTTCTTATTTTTATTGCTTTCTCTTTAACAATTTTCTTTTCTTGTTTTTATAGCATTTGCCATTCTTATGATTTCATTTAAAAAGTTTAAATGTTCTTCCTACTTAACTTCCAAGAATTCAGTATTGGATGGAGTAAAAATATTTTCTCTTAATTCTTTTGTTACTTCAATGTTTTTTTCCGATGATTTCCTTTACCTAGTTTCATCATTATTTTTTGATTTTTTATTTGCTAGAAGAAAATAACAAATAATTGAACAATTCCACTACATGAGCAAGAATTCTTTTATGATCTTTCAAGTGTTAAAAAAAAATCTTGTTTAATGTAAAAAATTAGACAGAAAAAAAACAAACAAGAAAATTGTGAAGGAATTTATTTCTCATGGATAAGGTGTTTGACCAAAATCACCTCTGACTTAAATATATAAAAGTTTACACATTTTTATGTTGAAAGTGAAACCTTTCATAGAAAGGTAACTGAAAATGACGAATCTAAAACTTTAATAAATTCATTTACTTTATTGTCTAATAAACAATAACACCCTGTTGATTGAAAAATAAAACTAGGTCTAAAAAATTAATTACAAAAATTTTTTTAATTAATTCCTTTTTAAAACAAAATTTAATTTCAATTTTTGTTTATTCTAATTAAATATAATTTAAGTGCTTTTTTCTCAAGTTTAAGAAGAATAAAATACGAGATGTTCCAAAATCACTTGCACTGCATATTTGGTTTTCGTTTTTAGCACATTTTTAAAGAGCTTTATAAAAAAATGTTTGTTAAAATTAATTTTGTTCTATTTGTTGATTTTTAGGATCTGATTGTGTCCTAATCATCTTTAAAATTTTTTGTGGCAACTCTTAGGAACCACACGCTTTGAGACCTGAAATTTTTTTTTTATAGATTTGATCAAATTGGTTTTTAAGCTTTCAATAGCTCAAAATATTTAAAATGCTAGATAAAATACAATTTTTCGCAAATTTCAAAGTTATTAAAGAATAATTTAATTTGTATACCAAAGAATTAAATTTGACTTATGTGATTACCTGTAGCATTACGGATTTATGACTTTTCGTGTCTCAGAAAGATAAGGCCGAGCCCAATATAGTATAATAATGAATGCCAGTAAGAGAACTCATTTTGCATACACATGTATGTGTTTGTATGTATTTATAACATAGTTGTATAACAATATTCATAAAGTTCCTCAAAATTCATAAGTAATTATAAAAAAAAATAAGTAAAGAGAAAAAAGTGAAACATAGGACAAGAAAATAAGAAGCAAAAGAAAAATCTACAATAAAATAATTATAAATCGCTTGGAGAAAAATTGAGAACAGAAGCAAAACAGAAGTTCATCAGAGAAAATACAACAATAACAACAACGATAATAAGAATGAAAAGTAAAAATTTACATTTTAAAAGTTAATATGTCAAGGACTCACGAACTGTTTTGAAACATTGTATTTAAAAGTTTTCGTTTTCTTCTTATATTTTTCTGTAATGCATGTTCAGTTAGTTGCTTATTTTTATTTTTTAATTATTATTATGTTAGATTGCATTTTGTTTTTCTTTCCACTTTCTCAAAAGTTAAAAGAAAAAAAAAACACTTACTCTGCAAATTTCCTTGATTTGTATTTAAAAAAGAAATAATACAGTTTCCTTGTACTAAAGTGCTAAAGAAATTTTTAAAATGTATGTAAATTTATAAATATTTATAATAATATATGTAATATGTAAAATGTGTGCATGTAGTTAGTGCATTAGTATTGTGTGTATATACTTATATGCTTATCACGCAATTTTGTTTCTGTTATACAATTGAAGTTTGTATGTATAATTCAAATGATGTTAAAATATTGAGTAAATGTAAATTTTTAAATATTAAAAAATATAAACACGATATGGCAACCAATAATTGTTATGAGCTTTCATAATTATTAACACGATAATATTTGTTAAATTAAATTTTTTATTATGCAATTTATGCAAGATGTCCGATAAGTAATTTCTATTATAATTGATCCACCTATGTAACAAATAAAAAAAAATTTAATAAATAATTATGTAATTATGTTCTATTGATCGATAATCGAAGTTATTGTAAAATGCAACTCTTTTATAATAATATTGTGGGTCATTAAGTTTTTCACACTTTTATATTATAATATGGTGTTTTTTAGTTTGGATGTTGTGGCGTAGATATATTGGAATTTAGAAAACGAACAACATATTGTGAAAATTTAAACCCGAATCAGGCCGATATTAATTTACGCTACTAAAGCTTTATTTCTTAAATTCACACAGACTATAATTTTCAAAAGTTGGAAAAGAAAATGAAGAGCTTGCCAAATTTAATTTAAAAAAATTTGCTCCAAAAACGACGAAAATTAAGTTGACTGTGGCAGCATTTTTACACCCGTATATGAAAATTTTTTTAAAGCTATTTAACAGACAACACTTGCATAATATTAATACTTACATAAAATTAATACTTACATTGTAGTGTTTGTACGGGTTTAATACAAATTACGTTTAAATTCTTGTCGCACCTGATGCAAGACTTGTACAACCACAAACAAATTTTAATAGAATAATTGCCCTTCTATTCTATTCACCTATGTATGCAAAATTATAATACTGTTAACTTTACAAGTAATTATTGCGATACTTTGCAAGGTTAATTATTACGATCTCTGAACTCATAAATACTTACAACGAATGTAACATATTATATAAATGTACAATATATGGAAGTTCTTAAAAACTTTAATTTAATTTCATTTATGTATACTCGTAGTAAGAATTTCATATTTTAAAAATAAATTTATTTTTCAATTTAAAAATTCTTTTAAAAATTCTAGCCTTCTTAATTTTATGAAAAACTACTATGTTAATTTAAATTTTTGAAATATGAGTTTTTAAAATTTTAATTTTGAATTTTAGTAAACATATGAACAAAATTTAGACATTAATATTATAGAAAGGCTTGATTTTGTTTTCAATTAGTTTTCATAAATAACAAATTTTTATTAATAATTTGTGCCGAAAACTCGATTTTATGAATTCAAATCGAACAGTTCCAATGAAAAAAATATTATAATTTAAAATACGAGGAAAATTATTAGCAGCAAGTTAAATAAAATGTGTACATATAACGTGGAGGCATAATATGATAATCATAATCAAGATAATAATAAATTCAATGAGAAAGGATGAGACTTGATAAGAACTTTTTAAAAATTTTTGTAAAGCTATATAGAATTTCGGTAAAATTGTCAAAATGGGGTTTAATATTTAATTTTAAAAGTAAAAACATTCTAATATATTGGATATGTACATATGTACATACATACATATGTAAGTATATAATTTACATGTTACAAAATTTTATTTTCAATAGATTACACAGAAAACCAAAAGATGATTTAACATGTTTTACTTCAAATTCTATACCATGAGTATTCGAAATTGCGAAATTTTTTGAGATATAAAGCGGATATTATGTTTTATGTGAATCCACACTTCAAAAATTCTTATCCATATTTTGTGAATCCGTCATTCTTTTTCGAGAACGTTTCTTAGAAAGATATAGAATAGGAAAAGGAAAACACAAAAAAAAAAAGGATATTTACTTGATAGGCGAAATTTTAACCCTACCTTTGGGGACAAAACGAAAAATGTAAATTTTGTTTCTCTCAAGTGTTCCATTAAACATTTAACAATTTCTTGGAAATTTTTTTTCCATATATCATTTTATATGTTATTTGATTTTGCTTTTTTTTTGTTTTGTTTCTGTTGTCATTTGATAAATAACACATAATGTTGGGGTATAATATGATATTTAAATTTAATCGGATTCAATTTTTCACTTTTTTTTTGTTTTTTTTTCTCTTTATTCTCCCTGATGCTCACGATATTTGTGGGAAAAAATTTCAAATTTCATTTAAAATTTTGTTCTCAGTAATGCAATTTGGAATATTTAAATAAATTTAATGATTTTTTTTATTTAATTTTTAACTTTAAATTACTTGTGCATTTTAATTTTTTAAATAAGATTTGAATTATAAAGATCTTTTGGTTTTTGGGGGTACATAATTAATTGCTTTTGTGTGTAGGAAGGTTGTGCTTAACTTTAAATTTTAATACAAAATTATTAATTGAAAATAATATGGATTTGAAATTATATTTGTGCAGATTTTTCATTCGAATATTTTTATTTTTCTCTTAAGTTCAACGATAACGTACGAACGAGTTCATTTAAAACAGGTTTGCTATAGAATATGTATGTTTACCAAATTTTTATGTTATTTACCTTTCCTTATCCTTTGACATAACGATATATTTAAAGGATATAACTAATTTATAAATAGGCTCATTAAGTACTAATAAAGAATTTAACAAGTGTTGCTGTGTGCTTTACTGTCGGAAATTCCTCTCGAAAATTGGCCTTTTCTTTGGTTTCGAAAGGGGTCTTGAAATATTTATTTTTAAGGTACATATTCAAATTTTAGTAAGGACCAATCAACTATTCAATTTTTTTTAAATTTGCCTATTATTCCATAATTTCTTTATTTTTTCTAAATTAATCATAAAATACCAAATCTGGGAATATTAACCAAAACTGAGGTATTTTGGTGCCATCGCATAAAATTTCAAGTAATTTTTATTTTGTGTAATTTTGGGTAATTTTATTTTTTATAAATTTATGTTCAAAAATTGTAAATTTTAGGGTAATCAGATGACCACACATATTCATTCACATTTAAAGTTTATTGAAGTTTCAACCTTCAAACTAGTCAACTAATCTATTAGAGATTTCAACTGTTGAAAATTTGTGTTGAAGCACGAAGTTGAATAGCGAATGGGAAGTTTTTTTTTGTGTATAGTTTTCAATTTTGTACCTATGTAGTTTTTCATGTATGCATAAAAAAAAAAAACAATATGCTTTTGTTTCCATATGTGAATTAAGAGTTAAAATTTTTAGTTTAAATCGTTCTTGAAATTTACTTTTTATACACAAGGATTATTGTTTTAAAATTTTCAAAGTTTTTTTAAAATTCAATTTATGAAAGTTATGACAGTTTCAACTGAATATTTACTGCACAACTAAGTTTCAAAATTATAAATCCAAAAAAAATTTCTAACATGTATTTTTAATCCACCTACACTCCATGTCATACTACGCATAAATACACAATACATTGTTATAAATTTAAACTGAAAACTATTATTTAACCTTTTTGTTTTGAAATTTATTTAACTTTTGACATATTATAAAGTTTCCCTATTTATTTATACACCATTCATGTTTGATTTTCGTCAATGAATTAATTGTTATCAATCAAATTAGATTATGATTGAAAGCGGTAAATTGAATTAAAATTTCTACTATTGAACAAAAATAAAACTTCAAATCCAGACAATGATCATTTTTTGAAAAACCTATGTTTAGGAATATTTCTATACCTTTAATCAATTTCAAATTTGATTAGACATTTTTTATGTAACCCCATAAGCCCTCTTAATATATAAAAATAAATGTGGAAAGTAAATATGTAAAGCTTTCAATCATTTTCATTTCAGAATGAATTTTCTAATGAAATTCTTATAAATAAAATAGAAAATATGAATTGAAACGGGTATATAATTGAAATTTAGTCAGTGAATATTGGTGTAGGAAGTAATTTTAATTTAGAAATAAAATTAATTGTAATTTCATAGGAAAAATGTGAATTAGAATAAAAAAAAGACTCAGACATTTATTACTCCAAATGTTAAAATATGAAATCAAAATATGGTATGGCATGATGTATTGGAAATATTATTTTTATTTAACTAAAATACACATGGAATATGTATGTATAAATAATTTTATAAAGTTAATTAGAGTGGATCTAATTATTGGAAAAAATCAAATATCATGATGCGTTTACATCAATTTAATTGCCTTCATACATCCATGTACATGTTCATAACAAGTTAAATATTTAAAAATAAAATGTTTATTATGTCTATGTTCAAAAAACCATGAGAATTTTGGAAAAAAAAAAAAATATAAAAAATATATATGTAGGAATGTTAAATAGTAGGATTAATTGAAAATAAACCAAATTAGTTTCTTAGTAAATTTATAAATAAAATTCTTTTCTGTATAATTATTATCAATCAACAATTAATTTGGTTTTTTCTAAAATGCCGTCCATATGATATAATATATTCGTATCAGGCCATTTTGAATATTTAACTCATTCGAATTTCCTTGTTTTCCAAATGGATGTAATGGGTACTTGTTTACAGAGAAAAATCATTTGATATTTAAAAATTTTGAAAAAAAAAATTCAAAGTAACTTCAATTAATTTGTGTTTCTAATTAGAAAAAAATAAAAAAAAACAGAGAAATTAAAATATTTCTGGGAAATTTTTGAAAACATATGTAATTTATATACTAACAAGAATGGGAATATTCAAAAAATTAACAAAAACGAGAAAAAATAGAGTTTATCTTGTCAGCTCTGTGATAACCGTACGAATTTGTTATCCTATGTGTGATTAATATGCCATAATTAACTATGGGACAGACTATGACTTTAAGTTGCCGTATTACCATATTAATATATGCAAAATTTCAGCACTGTGTTTTTCAAAATACTGTGTGTGCCAAACTACTATTGAATTTGTATGGCAGTTACCAGAAAGAGCCAAGAAATTGTAACGAATTTTCTCAAACACATCGGCCCTACTAATATATTTGTTTGTGTGAAATATCAATACAACAGCTTTTATAGTTTCTGAGATATAGCCAAATAACTGTATGGCAGGTACCAGAAGGAGCCAAGTAATTTCAACGACTTTTATGAGACACATTGGCCCTACTAATATATCCGTTTGTGTCAAATTTCAATACCACAGTTTTTATAGTTTCTGAGATTTAGCCAAATAAATTTTGAGGTTGTATGGCAGCTATCCGAACCAGTACCCCGATCATGTCCAATTTAAATAGGGCTCTAGCGCTTACTACAACAAATCATTTTGATGAATTTAGCTCAATTAGTTTTTCAGTTATCCCCGGGACGGGCAGACAAAGCTAAATCAACTCAGAATTTGAAGCTGATCGAAAACATACACTTGAGTCTATATTTAAAACCGTTATTTCTTAGCGTTACAAACGGTAAGGCAAATTTAGTATACCCTTTAAACATATGTTCGTACGGGTATAGTATAATAATGCTACCGGATTGCATCGGAGTTCGGAATATAAATACCACGGAATACTTCGGAAAATAACTACTACTCAATAGCTTGTTAGATATATACGGTATTACATTTTTACTTTAATAGTTAAAAAATGAATATGAAATACTTATATTTATAGATATTTAATGTCAAAAAGCAATTTTACATTGCTGTGTAAGTATTTTGAAAAAAAAAAATATAATGAATAATAAAAAAATATTTTAATAAAACGAATCATAATTGTTAGGCGTTTTATCTCCCACTGTTTAAGAGATTGGATTCCAATTGAAGTAGCATTGTTTTTATAGCAAATAAATACCCTTCTGAAATAATAAACTTCAAAATTGCCAACTTAGTAAATTTCGACGACTTGTTTTCAATAGAGAATTTGCATTTCAATTGCATTTTTAAATTTTATTGCTTATTGTACCGTAGGTCGTAATACTTTTAAGTTATACTGCCAATTTTCCAAGCTAGAATACAATATTCATATACATTTTAATGATAATTGGTTTTCTAATATCGCTTTTTGGCATAATTTGTCAAGTCACATTATTCTTACAATAGTCATACTTAATCATTTCTATTATTAAGTGTAGCAACTGATATGACGCACACCTTGTACATGACATTTTATAATAATTATATAATAAGTATTTTTATATGCAAAATATTATTAATTAGAAATTTTTTTATGAAAATAACTATTATTTTGACCTTCAGTAAAACTATTCAGTTTTCATTCACATTTGAATTAAGAAAATAAAAATAAATTTGTTATTCTGTTTTGTTTAATATTATTTTTTATTAAATTTTAATGTTCAACAATATTTTTAAGAATTCTTAAATAAAGAAAAATATTGCCTGTATTTAGGTGCATTTTCATACTACATATGTACATATATACATATGTAATTAGTATATGTGTATGTTTTGATGAAACTTTCTTAAAACAATAATAATATTTTTTTATTCTTTTCATATTTTTTTTCGTTATATTCAAGTAAATACGTCATATTAACATAATAATGTGTTGCTGAAAAGTATGTGCCTATGTAATTTTGAAATTTATGTACAATAATTTAGCTGTATATAATTATAAATACATAGAATAAAATGAACGCATATTTGGTATGTAAATATTACAATAATTATTTTTCTTAAAGTGTTAAATATTTTGAACAAGGATAAAGAAAATAATCTAGAACATACATACATACATACTCACATACAATATGCTTTTTCTCTATAAACAAATACTTTTTATTTTTACAATTATTCAAAGTAGTTTTTTTTTTATAATAAACGAAAACAGATACATTTTGTAGAGAAAATTTTTAAAAAAATAAAAAGCAAAATCCTTCAAAGGAAGGATAAAATCTTTTTCAAGGTTATTTTTTCTTTTATTTAAAGTTTAATGTAAATAACTGTAAGTTTATAATGAATGTGTACTGATTTAAATTTTAAAATTTTTTTATTATGGCTCTTAAGTTTTTTGTTTTTTTTTTGAAAAAATTGTTAGTAAAATTGAAAATTTATCAAAAAAAAGAATGAAAATAATTTCAAAATGTTTGAAACTATAAAAAAAAAATTAATTTTTTTTTTTTAAAAATTGAAATTTTTATGGTATTTTGGCAGCCAAATGATAATTAAAATCAAGAATTTTTGAAAAAAATATTAAATTAGTACTTGCAATTTTATATTTTGCATGCAATTTGCAATTCTATCGTACAAAGCATTTCAAAGTTGTTGTATTAAAAATTTTTTTTATCTATTCTGTATATTAGGTTTCTTATTTGAATTCTAAATCAATAAAATCTTGTGAACATTAAAGCCAGTTCCATGTCGGTACTGAGTTTCCAATGATATTGCATAAATGCTTCTTATAATTTTAAAAATTTTTATTTTTGACACCATGCATGTCTCATCTTTTATTTGTCTGGTAAGATAAGTACGGGTCAGCGAACTCCTTTGCCTACCTCCCTTGTCAAGTCTCTGGTAAAACATGATCTCAAGATCATATATAATACTAACCCGCTTCAGAACTCTTCCACTCAAGCAGTACATATATTTAAGCATAAAAGACTCGGCTTTCCAAGAGATACTTAATACATAACACTTGTCAACGTTCATACGCTGATTATTTCAATGTTTAGGAAAAAAAAAACAGAAAATTGATTCAGGAAATAAAAATTCTGAAATATTTTAAGATATTATTGAAGTCCAGTGTTTAGGTTATTCACTTGAACATCTCGATATTATCACGAAACGTATATCTTGATTCATATGTCAACCGACATAATTAAATTTAATAAAAGGAAAATTTAATAAAATAAAATTATCAATTCTTTTAATATTTTGCAAATTCTTATCAATAATAATAATAAGAGTCTTTTCAACTAATTGTGCATTTAAATACAAAATTACTCATTATTTCTGTATAAGGATGATGAATTTAAAGGATCCAATTTCAGAAATTGATATGGTACTGTAGTAGATTATTGATTGTATTTTTAACGAAAATAAAAACTAAATACGAATATTTTAATTTTCCTTTAAGAAAAAGAAGTCCTTTTGTTTAATTTCGAAAAAATAGAGAACATTGAAAAAAGTTGCATATTTATTAAATAATCAAAATAATAAGCAAAACAAAATTTAAAAGGACATTTTTTTTTTTTAAAAAGGGAAGAAATCAATTTTCAATAGAAAATTTATTCATTTTGTATTATTGTGCATGTATTCGTGTACCTACACATAAAAATATTAATTTGTAAATTGTACCAAGTTCAAAAGATTTTTTTTTTCTTTTATTTCATGAAGAAAATAGTATTGAATTTTACAATATAAAGAGACAAAATATTTGATATTATTTTGTTTATTGCTATCCTTTTAGAAAATACAAATAAAATAGTATGATGAGGGAGGTGGGCGGGGTATATTTGAAAATAAGTAAATCTTTTGATTGTTGCAAGAAAATTGTATTGCATACAAAAAGAAAAACTATTGATTGATATTTGAGTTTATCAATTTAATAAATAAATTTTTCAAAAATTGAAATTTCAATTATTTTTGTTTTGTCTTTTTTTTCATTAATTTTGTATTCCCAAATTGCAAATATTTAAATTTTTCATTTTGAATTGAAAATTCCAAAAATTGTTGATTTCTGCAATATGCTCTAAATTTTAAATTTTTTATTGTATTAGGCTAAGTTGCAAAGTTTGTCTAACTTATCCATTTTTTATAGTTTTGGTATTGTAGTTTTGCTTTACAAAATTGAAATTATATTCACAAAACGCATTTAATTGTATTTCTACTTTAGATTTTGTGCTCAAATTCATAGTTTACAACATTAATTGTTAAAAATGAATTTGAATTACCTCTTTGAAGTACCTCTTTAATATTACCTAATTTGAAGTACCCATTTATAAATAGGTGTAGGCTTTAACGGAGCTGTCAACACATTAGTGACTTACCCAAAACTCTTACAAAAATGAGTAATCTATTATGTTCAATAGAGCTGTGATAACCCAAAGGATTGTTTTATATTTTTAAAATACTTAGTTTGCCTCTTAAAAATTTTCTTAGAAATTAAATATTTCAATCGCAATTTACTCGAAGTGTAATTTTTGCACGGAGATAGCCAATGTGCTGAGCGTCTCATATGTACGTTATATGTGAAATTTTATTGTAAAATTTACTACAAACATTCAATTCATTTGGTTTTAACTTCTACAGTTTTCTTCTTTAACAGGACAACATTTGATTAACTAAAATATGCTTTTCAAAGAAATTTACTCTTTTATATTCCTTTTGGTTTGCTACAAACTTCTTTTTTATAAATTGACTTTTGAAATTTGAAATCGTATTTTAATAAGAAATATACTCATTTATAATTTAAAGAAATGTAAGAAAATACTATAATAAAGGAAAACAAGAAAAAGGGTCAATATTCTACCATATAATATGTATGTACATATAGATGGATGAAAATACTTATACGAAATAAAATTTGCATAGAAATGTAAATACTATTATCCACCTATAATTTATTAAGCACACATATTTGTGTATGTACATACCATAGTTTCTCATAAGACAATATGCCTATATATGAATATACACATGTACATAATATGTGATCATATAATCTTTAAATAATGTAGATATACTTGACCTTTTTTTCTTTGTATATCAAAGAATATATTTGCCTTTTTTAAAATATCATGAAATTTTAAATAAATTAAAAAAAAAAAAGAAAACTTAACAAAATAGTAAAATTAGTGCTATACATATACATACATACATGAAATGTGTATATATAGAATGAAACATTAAACATCAAGAGAATTCACATTGTATAAATCGGTTAAGAGGTCAGGGCTTTTTCAATATATTTATTTTATATATATAAACAATAGTACATATTCTAATAATATATTAATATACTTCTATATATGTATGTACAAACAGTCAGTCAGTATATTAAAATGTCATCATCATATGCGTACAGTATTTATGTGCGTATACATATGTATACAATATTCTTATTTATGTATAACTAGAAAAAGTAATTTATTTGCTATTTCCCTTATTATCCTTTTTGTTTTTTTTAAGAATTTTCAACAAGAAAATAACTTAAAATGTATTTTTCTTATATTATTTTCAACTAAGTGATTAATATTGACAACAAAACAATAAATTTTTAATGAATTATACACATATAGAAATATACAAAGAAATACATACAAATACAATGCCAATCATGCATGCATACATACATATACACTTAATATTTTTAATAAGAAACTAAGAAGGAAAAAAAAATTTTCTTGTTTTTCCCATTTGAGATGAAAATTATTGTTTTTAATTTTTTATATTATTATGTAATATGTTTATGTTTGTATGTTTGCATTTAAATTCTATTTTCATTCAAAAGTATCTTATTTTTATTCGGATTATATTATTGTACATATTGTGTATGTATATACGTATATAATATGCATATTTACGTACATTCATTTTGTTTAAATACAATAAACAAAAAATTGTTTTAAATTTCTTTGAAATATATTATTGCGTCAAATGTATATAAGTATGAATGTGTGTTTGTACATGCAAAAGTAAAATAATATTAAGTTTGTTTTATATATGTTTTTACATACATAACGTATATGTATATATTTATAAGGATTAAATTTCTTTTAAAATAAAAGAGAAATGATAAATTATGATCTTCATTTTGCTCTTTGTCATCTTCGTTTATATTTTAACTTTATTTGATATGCTCTTTGCAAAATGATAACATTTATTATTTAAGATATGCCAATACGAGTATTGTATAATAGATAATATTAGTTAAGTATATTATTATTTTATTTTAATGTTGCCAGAAATATAGGAATTTATTTTATATATTACAAAATTTATAAAAGAAATTTATTAGCAATTTATAGAAAATAAATTTAGTCATTCAATTTTATTCTTTTGTTATTACAAAGTTTTTAAGAAAATTATCTGTTAAGTAATAAAATATTTTATTTAAAATATAAAATTAATATTATACAAATGTAATTTGTAATTTTTATTAATATGAAGATAATTGATCTATTATTCACTGTTGTGTAGATATATAATTGAAAATGCAAGTGAATGAAGGTGTTCCCCATAGATTTTGGAAGTTTTGAATAAATTAGGTTTAAAGTTTGGAAAATAGTTGAATACGAATGACGGATATTAGTAGAATATGTGCTAATATTAGCAACTACTGATATTAGTAGAATATGTTTACATTGAAAGATTCGATATAGTACAAAATTAAGAAATTGGTTTATCCTGTACAGACACTTTCATTGACCGCATAAAGTTTCTGAAAGCAAAAATAAATTTTTTAGAATGGTTTTAAGGACCAGCGATTTTGGAATTTAATTACAGAATATTTTTTGAGAAACAGAATGTAAGAGAATGGTTTTTGAGAAATGGGTTTTTTCCATTTGAAACATGAACGCTTAACATCTTCATTTATGTCAAAAAAATGCATTTTCAAAAATATTGTAATTGGTACCTTTACTCTCTCTTGTCTTACATTGAGTGTGAAATTTTCATCAAAAAAGAACTTGCATTCAAAGTTATTGTTATTACCATACATCGCCGAGTAATTTTATTGTTAATAAATCTTCATTTTTATTTTATTATAGTAACAATAGTCGATCAGTTTACCGTCAATTATAATTTACTGAAGATACTGAGCATTACAACAGCAACATTAAAAATTAAGTATACCCTATATGTAATGATTTCAAATGATTTTACATTTCTGTTTAAAGGCATTCGTTAATTTATGATTATTTAACAAAGCGATATAGCCTTTATTATTGATTTATTCATGTATACCGCGGCGATAAATTTAAATTCAGTAAAAAGTTAAAAAACAACATATACATAGATTCTCACAAATTTCTGAAATTTCTTGTTTTCCAACATAAATTTAATTCTGGAATACAAGATATAAGCGAACATATAGAGTTTAATTTAAAATCAAATTTTGCGTTCATATGGTAATACTGTTTTTAAATTGAGAGAAAAATCATATACATTTTGTTTTAAAAATAAGTTGGAAAATTGAATTTGACTAGACGAAAAATAATTATTATAAAAATAACGGATTAAAAAAAATTTTTTGAAGGTTATCAATTTAATTTTTTTTTTCTTTGCTAAATTTTTAATGTAATCAACGTACAAGGCAATATTTAATGCTCTTATGATCTCATAAAATGATTTGAGAAGTATCAGCATTTTATATTACGTAATGTAAGAAAGAAACTCAAAATTCTTTTAAAATTTTTCAGTATATAGAATTGTAAATTATTTAAAAATTTAATAAGGAGTTTTTGTTGTATTTTCTATAATTAACTTTAAAATAAGGATAACATCCTTCATATATCTATTAATAATCACAAATAATAATTTAGGTAGGTATAAGAAAACAATTTTCAAATCTTTAATAATTGTGAGTGCTT
This sequence comes from Condylostylus longicornis, assembly GCF_029603195.1. Taxonomy (NCBI): domain Eukaryota; kingdom Metazoa; phylum Arthropoda; class Insecta; order Diptera; family Dolichopodidae; genus Condylostylus; species Condylostylus longicornis. The sequence goes on from NW_026577984.1 coordinate 2,384,623, forward strand.
TTGACTGTGGAATTATTCTTAAATGAAAAAAAAAGAAAATATTTTTAAATTGAAAATTTATTTTTAGCTTTTAAAAATTAGTTTTTTCTTTATAAAATTTATTCGAGCGTTTAAGAAAACACCTACATAATTACCGATCGTATTGTGTAAACAATAGGTAGGTTATGTGATGGCAACAAATTTTGCATATCGAGTTTTCGGTGGGAACGTACTTCTCCATAGTAGGGAAGTGTAAATAAACTATTTTTAGCAACCTGTCGGTCTGTCGGTCTGTCGGTCTGTCGGTCTGTCGGTCTGTGTGTGCACGCGTGTATCTCAAGTTCGGCTGAACCGATTTTGATGAAATTTTATATGTAAGTTTGTTTCCACCATGGCACGGATCGATCAACTTTTGGTACATATCAGGCCTCGGGAACTGCACTTTTTAGCGGGCCTGTTTTACATTTTTGAACATTTTGAAGAAAATATTCAACCGATTTACTTGAAATTTTATATATAAGCTCAGCTCGACCGTCCGCAAAAATTCGTGTGTTTTGGAAGAAATCAGGCATCGGCAACTAGACGTTTACTACGGGCCAAATATACATTTTTGTGTATATAAAGAGAAATAATCAACCGATTTCATTGAAATTTAATATATGAACTCCTCGTATTAAAACAATGAACATATAAATTTTTTGGAAAGATCAGGGCTCGAAAACGGATTTGCGGGCCGATTTTACATTTTTCACCATTTTGAAGAAAGTATTCAACCGATTTACTTGAAATTTCATATATAAGCTTTGCTCGATCATACGCAAAAATTCCTAACTTTTGGAAGAAATCAGGCATCAGCAACTGGGCGTTTACTACGGGCCAAATATACATTTTTGTGTATATAAAGAGAAATAATCAACCGATTTCATTGAAATTTAATATATGAATTCCCCGTATTAAAACAATGAACATGTAAATTTTTTGGAAAGATCAGGCAACGGCAACTAGACGTTTACTACGGGCCAAATATACACTTTTGTGTATATAAAGAGAAATAATCAACCGATTTCATTGAAATTTAATATATGGATTCCTCATATTAAAGCAATGAACATATAACTTTTTTGGAAAGATCAGGGGTCGAGAACTGATTTGCGGGCCGATTTTACATTTTTCACCATATCCACAGAACAAATTGATGGAATTTCTTGAAATTTGATATTTGAGTTCTGGTTGTTACCGAAACTAACTGGCGAGCATTTCAGGGAATTCGGGTAGCACAAAGCGAAACTCTACTAAGAGCCAAATTTACATTTTTCTAAGTATGTTAACTATAAGATTACTAATGTCCTAAAAATTGGAAAGAAGTATTTAACAGACATTTTTATAATATTCTGTAACACTTTCATTTAACTAAATAATACACAATGCGGTCGGTTATGTGCTGACCACATCAGATTTTTTTTTCATATCTTTAATTTCCTACTCAAAATTAATTTAAAAATTAACTAAAGTTTGTTTGTTTTTTTTTTTGCTTTTAGATTAAATTTATATAGATATAAAAATAACAATTATTGGAAATGCGTAAGGACATTAAATATTTCCTAGAATTTAAGAAAGCTTAACAACATGTTAAATTATCGTCTATAATTATTTTTAATACTGCGAATTTTAATTATTATATTGATATTTATGTAAGTTTTTATGTACTTATACATGGCATTAATCTTAAGGTAAAGATGGAATAAATTAAAAATTCAATGATAATTAATTACATAATGTTCGAATTATAGCATACGTAGACGTATACAGAGCACGCGTCAATGGTAATTAGAAAAAATACAACATACTTAGTAAAATTTATAAAAAAGCATATTGTGTTGAAGAAAGCTCGATTTTGTAATTTTGTGTGTGGTTCAATTTGTGTCTTTTTGTGATGAGGCAGAATTAAATTAAAAATTTTTCAAGTCTTAGCAATTTTTGAGATTAAAAATTTAAAAATTTTATTAAAAATAATTTTGTTAGCAAAGTAATAATACTTGTAGGACCACACGAATATTAATGATTTTAATAAAATTGTCGAATTTTTTCAAAATATTTTGATGTTTTGAAAATTGAAAAATTTTAATTAATTAATAGAATTAAAAGTTCTAACTACTTTCAAGTCTTAAAGTTTACGTACCTCAATTAGAATTTTTTGTATTTCTTTGTTGTTTCCCATTTAATGTTTTACAATAAAAGTTAATTCTTAAAAATTGTTCAAAATAAAAATTTCTTCTTTAAACCATAATGTACAACAAAAAAAAAAATTTTCTGTGTTTGAGTTATTTAGTGATTCGTGTAACCATACAAGGTATGTAACAGCACTAGCACAAAATTGGTCTAGTGTAATGATTGTTGAGTGATCGACGGAAAACTTCAATATATAAAATTATTTTATTTAAGTATATTCAATAAAAGAAAGAGTAGAATTATTTTTCTTAAATTCACTAACAGACACACACATATACATTTAAAATACTAAATTTTTAATAAATTCGTTACAGCGTCGTGAGCATGTATGTACTTTTTTAATTGAATTGTTTTATGTATAGAGTATAGAGCGGCGCATGATACTTTAAAACTTGCTTTAGGGTTTGTTTTAATAATCAGTTCTTTAACTGGAAAAGAATATTATATTGACAGACATTTTAATTATATAAAAAAGTTTCTTTTTTATTGAAATATAATTTTTCACTTTGGTACAAAGAAAAATTGTTTTTTTTTTTGTTGTTGTTGTTGTCTTTGAAGGAAAAATAAGAAAATTTTTATTATTTTCCTGCAATTTGTATTATTCAATTTTAAAAAAATAAATACATTTATTATTTATGTGCATGTATGTGAGATATCTAAGCATTTTATATAGACATATTAAATGTGTAAGTATTTATATTTATAATAATATTTGAGTATATAAACAGGGTGAACAAGACTCAATTACACTCCTGAAGTAGAAAACGAATTAAGACAATGCTCTTTCTTAAAGGGTTCATTTTGAAATATAACTCAGGGAATATAGTCGACATGGTAGTAAACCGGTAAAGCTCATTGAATTTTCATTTTAACCACGTATCGTTGAGATTAAAAACGAAATTAATTATTTTTTCATTAATTAGTTTTGTGTTCACAAAATATTCAAAAACAAAGTCAAAGACGTAGAAAATTTCCTTTTACATGCACATTTGTTTAACACGATCTGGTGAATCAATTTAACCGAATTGTTGTCTTTAAAATGACTACTACACTTAAAAGTTGCTTTTCTGATTTTTTTTTTCTGCATTAATAACGTTTTTAATTTAGTTTTTTTTTTGTTTTTATGTGACCATTATGCTTATCTTGCATGAGAAAAACTATTGATTTTCAAACACCCTGTATTATATAGCGAAAAGTTTTTTTTTTTATAAATAACTATACACACATACACAGTATTTGTATTTTGTCTAAAATCTGTGAGGGAAGTAATGTTTTTCATAAAATTTTCATAACTTTAACGAAATTTGTTTGAAATAAAACACCTTTTCAAAATATAAAATGAAAATAATAGAAGACACAAGAAACAACAAACAAGAAGAAAAATAAGAAAAAAACAAAATAAAACGAAAACAAAAAATAGGAGAAGCAACGAGAAAACACAATTTTTTTTATTCTATTTGAAAGGTCCTTGAAGCTGTTGTATTGTAAATTTTCACTAAAAAATTATATTTATATCAATAATTTAAAGGACATAAAAAAATAAAAATAGAATAACAAAAAAAAAAGAAAATAACAAAAAAAAAGTGAACTTCAGTACTTATCTTTAGCGTTACGAGAAAGGAACTGAAAATATAAAAAGCAAAAAAAAAAACAAAAGAAAATTTGTTTCTGTCCTTTTTTTTGTTCTTCAAACGGTAAAGTTTTTTTTCTTTTGTTTTCTCATTTCATCTTTTTATGGCTTTTCCGCTGTGCGGTATCTTAACATTTTGTACTTGCTTTTCTTTTTTTTTTTCTTGTTTTCGCTTATGAGCATGTTAGTCCAGTTATTATAAGATGACCTTGACTGTTAGCTGTTTATTTTTTTTAATATTCTTCCTTGTTTCTATTTGTATTTTAATAAAAAAAAAAAAATCAAAAATAAACCAGTGACAACTTTTAGCGAAAATTAAAGAATTTTTTTTTTCATTTCTTTTAAATACGACAAATTTTCATTTCTTTATTTGTATTTTTGGTTCTGTTTCCTTTTTTTTTCCAAGTGCCAAAATGCAAATAATAGAAGCAAAATAATAATTTGTATACGTTGTCAAATATTAAAAAAGAAACCAAGGAAAAAAGCAGAATAAGCAGAGCAAATACATTTTTTTTTTATTTTTTTTTTACCAAAAAGACACATTTTGTGTTTACGTATACAAACAGTTATTGTGTAAAATTTTTAATATTATATACAAATTTTTTAATAACTTTTGTTCTTGCCTTTGTCAATAAGTTGCAAAATATTACATTTTTTGTTTTTCAACCAACACAAAAAAAAAAGAGAAAAAGAAAAATCACCATCAAATGTTCAGTACCTAAAGAAATGTGAATGAAAAATTATTTTTGCTAAATTTTGTATATTAAAGTTGATTTCGAACCGTGAATGCTTTTAAAATTAAATTTATAAAAACTAAATCTTATTCCATCAGTATTGAGAATTTTTGAATTTTGAAGAATTGAATTTCTTATGGTACATGGATAAGTTTGATACAAACAAATAATTTTTCCAATTACTTTACCATAATTTTACAAAATTGTAAAAGGATGAAAAATTTATCGGGTTGCATGTTAGAAGCTCTAATATTTTACAAATTATTCGCTTTCATAGCGTAGGAACTGTACAAAATTAGAAATATTTTTAAGATTTTAAATCAATTATTCCTAAATAATTTAAGGGTATAAAAAATCTTGAAAAGTTGAGATTTTGTTTCAAAATGTGAGCAGCTTTTGTTACCAGTCTTTGTATTTGGTACTGGCAATAGAGCCACATTTTGATCGTAATTTTATATAATTATACTTTCGATAAAGTGAAACTGCCTCCGTACTTTCCTAATGATGTTCAGTTTATAATAATAATTTTTTTAATAAATTACGAAAAAAACCAGTTATTTAATGCGTTTTTTATATTTTGCAGGTAAGGATTCAATTTTAAATTTTGAACTCTATGCTGGTAAGCTTTAAAATATATTAATTTATATAACACAGTTGATTAAACAATAAATAACTTTTTATATAATAAGCGCTCTTATTCCAACATTGGATAATTTGAGGTTGTTTCGCTTATTCAACTGGCCAGGCTCATTAATAGATTGAGCAGATGAATACAACTTCTTAACAACTTGACAAAATTTACCAATATCGAATACATATTTTATCGTTATAAACCTTTTGAACGACATAAAAGCAAAATGAAAATCAACTCAATTTTAAAATCATTCGAAAATCAAATTTTAAAACAAATAATAAATTATAATTCAAAATTAAAATATGCTGAAACTACTACGTTAATACTCCCGTATTACTTAAGAATATTGAATTTATTAGTCTTAAACAGAATCGAGCAGGGAGTTTGTAAATAACTTTTACACGTACCATAAAATTTCTAATTATACGTTAAAATACTTGAGTTTGTTGACATAACAAAGTCTGAAAGAGCTCATAATTAAATCATGTTTAGTAACTCTTCCACTTGGTGGTAACTCTTGCTTTTGTGTAGGTTTTTTGAAAATTAACGAGATTTTTTTATGTACCACGTAATATCAAATAACATAGATTTGTGTGAAATTTATTGTCTTATTAACTACAGTATCATTTAAATTTATGTCATATATATTTTCTCTCTATAGTAAGGAAGTTGAGGTCAAACTGACAACAATTATGTTAATTAATAGCTTTGTAGGATTTAATTAAAAGATAATAATTTCGTAATTGCTTTCCTCTTTTTTTTTTCTTTCTAATTTCTATCAAAATTTTTTTTTCCTTAACAATTTTTTGTTTTTTTTTTTACATCTTTATCGTAATCGTGGCCATATCTTAATCATTTTGTGTAATGTATTTGACATTGACATTCTTTGTATTTTCTCCTCTTTATTAAAATGTCATATTCAAAAATAAGTAATAGAAGAGAAGCAATAATAGAATATAATAGGAGAGAGAGAAAAAAAATTAAAGATATGAGATAACTTAACTGTTATTAAATAAAAACAACAGATGGCGTTCATAGGTGAATTACGTTAAAATTAAAATAAAATGGTGAATATTTGTGTACACTGTTGTTTTTCTTGAAATAAAAGAAAAAACAAACATAAATAATAGATGAAAAATTTAGACAGGATGAAGGAAAACTCAAATTTAGTAATGTTATATAACATAAACGTAAAATGTCATAAATTATATTTATACCTAAATCGTTTTTAGAATTTTTTGCATAAACATTATGTACTTAAATTTTATAATAGGCAGATTGGTTTTAGTTAGATGTTAATCAATAATGTACGATTTAAATTCACAAAAAAATTTTGATTAGTAATAAGAATCCAAGTTAAAAAATTCAATCTATTCCATTGAATTGTTTTGAAAATTGTGTACTTATTATTTTAGGAATGAAACTTTAATTATTATTTTATGTTAAAAAAAAGTCAGAAATAAATCTTTAAGGGCAGTCTGCATTAGTCTTCAAATAAAATATCTTTGTAGTACTTAAATCACAACAACAATGAAATTTATATTTTGTTTAAATAGAAAATGGTGAATTTCGGATGAAAATCCTTAAAATTGGTTTGACTAATTAACAATTTTCTCAATTTACTTTTTCATTTTATTGCTCCTTTGTTTTATAGCTCTTTTAACCGTATTTACTTTTTAACTTACTTTTTCTAAATAAACAAAGAAAAAATTTTAATATGAGTTTGAATTTAATGTTCCCGTTTTTTTTTGAAGTACAAAAAAGTATATGAGAAAACAATATAAAACAGAAGAAAGAAGTTAATAAAAATAAAATATGCGAAAAGTAATGACAAATATCCTTTATATGCATATCGTAGCCATATTGTATAATTTATATATATGTTTGTAACATACTATGGAATATTAAAGACTAGAGCGTGAACACATTGTATGTTCATATAAGAAGTAAAAAACAAAAAAAAATGAGAAAATTGAAATTGTTCAGCCTTTGTCAGCATAATACGTAAAAGGTTATTATATTAGATATTTGCTTTGTGCGTATATGCACATTAAAAAATTAAAAAAAATATAAAACAATTTTTTTTTACTGTTGAAACAGAGATTGTTTTCAAAGATTTAGAAGTTGAGTTTTAATAAAATGTTTTTTGTAATATTCATGTAGGTGTTAAGTTTATTTTTTATATTTTTCTTTTATTTAAAAAATATAAAACAGCTATTTAAAGAAAATTTAAGAATTAAATTAACTTTTTCTATTTAAAATTTTTATAATTTAAGTAATTTCTGTTTTAAATTAAATTAACTTGTATGTTAACCGTTTTTTATAAGTCTCCATTCTGTATTTAATTCTTTTATTCATCTGGTGAGAATAAAGTGAGTGCAATGCAATTTTCATATAGAAGAAGAATTTTATAACGATGCCTTTTCAAAGGCTTTTGTTAATTGTTTTGAAATATTTATACATATACGTTCACGATGTATATTGAATAATGCAATGGAAGTAGGTAATGTAATTTCCCTGAACAAGGGAAAATATTTTTTTTTAATTAAGTTGGAAGCTTTGTAAAACATCACTTCTCCCTTGAACAAGTGAACACATCTCTATTTCCTTAAAACAAGAACCGTCTATTTAAATTATTTCATTAATAACTCTACCAAAATATGATTATAAAAATTGCATACTTTACGGGGAGTCAGAAAAAATCAGGAAAAAATGTTAACGCAATGATCCAGCAGAATGCGTAATTGCTTGAATTAAGTCAAAAAATATTTTTAAGGGTTATAACTTCTAAATAGGGCGGTAAAAATTTTCTTTTAAGAAAGTAAGTTTTTAGTAAAAATCTATTTGTACAGAAAATTTCAGCTTTATATTTTAAAGGGCGTAGAAGATATATTATAGTAAGACATACGGACAGAGTGAAACTTATAAGTAATTTTTTGCAATATTTTGGAAAAGTGGTAAAAAACAATCATTGTTGTTAAAGTTTATAAGCTATAAAAACTTCCATTTCTGCAGCTTACACGTTTAACAAAAGATTAATGTTTTCATGTTATAAAATTTGTAATATTAGTGCAAGAATTTCTTTAATTCAATAGGATTTAAAATTCACGTATCTGAATGGATTTTAATCTTCGTAATCTGAAGGGATCTGAAATGGATTTTAAGGAAAAATGAAAATCATTTATCTGAAAGTTTAGAATTATTTTTTCAAATTTCGTTACATAATATGTTTTAATAATTACCTCTTCCAATACAGAAGGCGATAAATTTTTAATATGTTCATAAGTACATACATATATAATTATTATGTACAACATATGTGCTGATCTATCCTATGTACATAAACATGATTAATAAATTTTCAGATATTAAAAAAACTCTCGTACTTATTTAAAAATTCATTAAAACATATTAATTAATTTATTTAAATTAGTTTAAATAAGTAGTGTATTAAATCTAAATGAATGTTATCGCAGTATTAGTTGTTGTAAAAATTGTTCATTATGATAATGTGACATACATTAGTTAATAATATAGCTAAAAGCTAAAAGGTTAGATAGATAAGCATTTTTAATATCTTTCGAGAATAAATAAAATTCACTGAAATAATTTACTGGAACAAAATTTTTATGGTAATGAATTTTTGTTATGCACATATTACAGAGTAAATTTCAAATTATTTGGAATAAAAGCTTGTATTAAAAACATGAACAAAAAAATTTTTCAATTGAAATGCATTCATAAAATAAAAAAATCTGATGTGGTCAGCACATAACCGACCGCATTGTGCATTGTCTAGCTAAGTGAAAGTGTTACAGAATATTATAAAAATGCCCGTTAATTACATCTTTCCAATTTTTAGGACATTAGTAAGCTTATAGTTAACATATCTAGAAAAATAATTTGGCTCTTAATAGAGTTTCACTTTGTGCCACCCGAATTCCCTGAAATGCTCGTCAGTTAGTTTGGGTAACAACCAGAACTCAAATATCAAATTTTAAGAAATTCTATCAATTAGTTCCGTTGATATGGTGAAAAATGTAAAATCGGCCCGCAGATCAATTTTCGAGCCCTGATCTTTCCAAAAAATTTATATGTTCATTGTTTTAATACGAGGAATTCATATATTAAATTCCAATGACATCGGTTGATTATTTCTCTTTATATACGCAACAATGTATATTTGGCCCGTAGTAAACGTCTAGTTGCTGACGCCTGATTTCTTCCAAAAGTTAGGAAGTTTTGGGGCCGGTCGAGCGAACCTTATATATGAAATTTCAAGCAAATCGGTTGAATATTTTCTTCAAAATGGTGAAAAATGTAAAATCGGCCCGCAAATCAGTTTTCGAGCCCTGATATTTCCAAAAAATTAATATGTTCATTGTTTTAATACGAGGAATTCATATATTAAATTTCAATGAAATCGGTTGAATAGTTTCTTCAAAATGTTCAAAAATGTAAAACAGGCCCGCTAAAAAGTGCAGTTCCCGAGGCCTGATATATCCCAAAAGTTGATCAATCCGTGCCATGGTGGAAATAAACTTACATATAAAATTTCATAAAAATCGGTTCAGCCGAACCTCAGATACACGCGTGCACACACAGACCGACAGACCGACAGACGGACAGACCGACAGACCGACAGGTTGCTAAAAATAGTTTATTTACACTTCCCTACTATGGAGAAGTACGTTCCCACGGAAAACTCGATATGCAAAATTTGTTGCCATCACATAACCTACCTATTGTATACACAATACGGTCGGTAAAAAAATTTAAAGTGTAAATAATGTGCATAAGGAAAATATTATTTTTTTTTCTAAATACTCGTAAATATGAGATAATTTTCATATCGTGTAATTTGTTCTAAAAAAATAAAATAAAATGATGTCGAATCCCAAGCGTATTTTTTACATAACTAGAGCATGTTATGTTTTTAATTTTTTATTTATAAACATAAAATTGCTTTATAATTTTATAGGTTACTTTCATAATAACAATATAAATATTATTTTATATGTGTATGTAATATAATAATATGTTTTTACTTTCCCTTGTTTATACGGAGTTCTCTATACACATATTCTATTCTATTTTGAGGTAAAATTATGTTTGAAATATCAAAATTTTCTGTAATGAAAATAGAAGAATGTGAATACTTTTTTTAAAATATAAATTTTATTTCACAAGTGTAGATGGAGGCCGATTTTGAATAGTTATTCGAACAATATATACTATAAACTACAGTTACTTTCCTTAGTGTTTTCCCCTATAAAATTGGGTTCTTAAAAAAAGCAGCAAATAATTTGTATAAATTAAGTGAATATTATAAGCTTTCAAATAATTCGTATAAAACTCATTTCACTTAAATTAAATTCTAGAAGAAAAGATAGTGAAAAAAATTTGATTAAAACACAAGTTGAACAATTTTACCTCAGATATACTGCATTGCTGTTCAATCGCAATTTCTTGGAACTAAAAATATACAACAAATAATACAAAATTCAGAAACAGTAAAAAACGAGAAAAAAAGTAGAGTTGACCTTGTCAACTCTGTGATACCCGTACGAATTTGTTATTCTATGTGCGAATAACTAATGTGCCATAACTAACTATGGGGCAGACTATGACTTTAAGTTTCCGTATTACCATATAAATTTATGCAAAATTTCAATACTATGTTTTTTTCAAAATACTGGCTGTGCCAAACTACTATTGAAGTTGTATGGCAGCTACCAGAAAGAGCCAAGAAATTTTAGCGAATTTTATCAAGCACGTTGGCCCTACTAATATTATATCCACTTGTGTGAAATCTCAATATCACAGCTTTTATAGTTTCTGAGATATAGCCAAATAAGTTTTGAAGTTGTGTGGCAGGTACCAGAAGGAGCCAAGTAATTTCAACGACTTTTATGAGACACATTGGCCCTATTAATATATTCGTTTGTGTGAAATTTCAATACCATAACTTTTATAGTTTCTGAGATATAGCCAAATAACTTTTGAAGTTGTATGGCAGGTACCAGAAGGAGCCAAGTAATTTCAACGACTTTTATGAGACATATTGGCCCTATTAATATATTCGTTTGTGTGAAATTTCAATACCACAACTTTTATAGTTTCTGAAATATAGTCAAATAACTTTTGAAGTTGTATGGCAGGTACCAGAAGGAGCCAAGTCATTTCAACGACTTTTATGAGACACATTGGCCCTATTAACATATTCGTTTGTGTGAAATTTCAATATCACAACTTTTATAGTTTCTGAGATATAGCCAAATAAATTTTGAAGTTGTATGGCAGCTACCCGAAGCGGTACCCCGATCACGTCCAATTTAAATAGGGTTCTGGCACTTACTACAATAAATCATTTGTGAAAATTTGGTGAACTTAGCTCAATTAGTTTTTGAGTTATCGTTCGGACGGACGGACGGACGGACAGACAAAGCTAAATCAACTCAGAATTTGACGCTGATCAAAAACATACACTTGGGTCTATATCTAACACCGTTATTTCTTAGAGTTACAAACGGTAAGGCAAATTTAGTATACCCTTCGAACATACGTTCGTACGGGTATAAAAATCTGATGTGGTCAGCACATAACCGACCGCATTGTGTTTTGTCTAGTTAAATGAAAGTGTTACAGAATATTATAAAAATGTCTGTTAAATACTTCTTTCCAATTTTTAGGACATTAGTAAGCTTATAGTTAACATACCCAGAAAAATGTAAATTTAACTCTTAGTAGAGTTTCGCTTTGTGCTACCCGAATTCCCTGAAATGCTCGCCAGTTAGTTTCGGTAACAACCAGAACTCAAATATCAAATTTCAAGAAATTCCATCAATTTGTTCTGTGGATATGGTGAAAAATGTAAAATCGGCCCGCAAATCAGTTCTCGAGCCCTGATCTTTCCAAAAAAGTTATATGTTCATTGCTTTAATATGAGGAATTCATATATTAAATTTCAATGAAATCGGTTGATTATTTCTCTTTATATACACAAAAATGTATATTTGGCCCGTAGTAAACGTCTAGTTGCCGATGCCTGATTTCTTCCAAAACATACGAATTTTTGCGGACGGTCGAGCTGAGCTTACATATAAAATTTCAAGTAAATCGGTTGAATATTTTCTTCAAAATGTTCAAAAATGTAAAACAGGCCCGCTAAAAAGTGCAGTTCCCGAGGCCTGATATATACCAAAAGTTGATCGATCCGTGCCATGGTGGAAACAAACTTACATATAAAATTTCATCAAAATCGGTTCAGCCGAACTTGAGATACACGCGTGCACACACAGACCGACAGACGGACAGACCGACAGACCGACAGACCGACAGACCGACAGGTTGCTAAAAATAGTTTATTTACACTTCCCTACTATGGAGAAGTAAGTTCCCACCGAAAACTCGATATGCAAAATTTGTTGCCATCACATAACCTACTTATTGTTTACACAATACGGTCGGTAAATATATCTTGCCTGTAAATTGGTACTAACATGAAATCATATCTATGCAATGCCATAGTTCTGCAACCCCACTTCCCATTGATTGTGTTAGGTTATAATAATACACAATTATTGTTTTATTTCAATTAAGCTGTAATAAAAAATTGATTTCAATTGATCATAGACATCCTTACATAGATAATGCTCACTCTTACTACCATGTTTGTCAAAAAGGCCTGATACACAACCGTCAACAATGGCCAGAAAGAAAATTATTAAAATAGTTCCCGGTTCCACGCCCGTTAAAAAATTTTTAAGTACCATATTAACAAGTATCTAAAAATTAGAAAAATCCCATTCCAGCGTCCCAATTTTTCTTGGTTTATCTATTGGCTTTTTTGAGTTACAAAATCCTATTCTAAAAAGACTTAAAAATGTCGTGGTAGTGAGAATGTTTTTGCTTTGTATAACTATAAGCCGTGGTTAAATTTAGCATTAATTTACAGAACATAGGTTTCCAATAATTAATTTTATAGGTATATGATAACTGTACGTACTAATATAATACGTTGTTAAGTTTACAATTCTATTTTGATTGAATGTTAAAATCAAGTACCCGCCCGAATTAAAGATATTCAAAAAATCTTTTTTATTTTAACTATTATTTTATAACATTGGAAAATATTTTCACTTTAAGTTCCTTAAATTTGTTATATTGTCGAAAATGAAATTAGCAATAAATATTATTTCTGTTGAAAATTATATATGTACATTTGTAAATTATATAATTTGTAGAAATATTTTTCAAATGAGCAATACTCGTATATAGATACTATTGGGCTTTTCCAATTTATTTTTCGAATATTTATTGGCAAAATACAAAATAATTAACATAAAAATCTAAAATGCATAATATTCAAAAACTAATCTCTTATTATTATTATGGCATGGATAATTGAATTTGTTATTAAAAATAATTATAAATGATTTACCATTTTTGAAGTAGTAAAATATTGTATTTGTTTTTGTTGGATTTTATGAAATTTTGTATATAAATTTTATCAAATTATTTTAAATTAAAATCGTGCATTTTATTTGAATTTATATATTATTATATGATGCCAATATCTTAACCTACATCTGCATAAATAACTTTTATATAACAATGTATAAGAGTGCATTTTATTAACCGCATATGTAATTTATTCGCGTATTATTGTTCATTGTATTTATCGATTCCATTTTAAATGCAGCCAACATTATATAATTATTAATATAATTATTATATATAATATAAATATTAATGTATGTGTGTTTATTTTATAAGTACAGCTAATTTCTCTCTATAGGTATGTTTATCGTATACACGATATGATATAAATGAAAGGGTTTAAAAATAATTTTGAAAATTAAAATTAATTGTTAACATTTATTTGTAATGTGATTTAATATCGAATATATGTATTTAAACATTTTATATTTTACATATTCACAATATTGTATTATACGCGTGTACAATTTGTAATAATTATAACAATATAATTTAAAAAAGAAATTTTGTAGTTGCAATTGTGTTCATTTGAAATTTAATATTCTTGTGATAAGGATATACATATATGTATGTATGTAGATTGTGATTAGGGTTCTTACATTTATGTACTTTCATGGTGGTTGCTTTCATATTTTAAATTTTAATAGAAATATATTTAGATTTTAAATTATAAAATTTTAGTGCAATACTACTTTCAGGTTTCAAAATCGAGCCCATGTTTATTTCATCGAGTTCATAACTTGAAGATTTGATCGTAAAAATCTGAAATCACATAGCCTAACTAGAATTAATGGTATGGGATATGGAATCACTCTTAATTAAAAATTGATATTAGTAAAATGAGACGGCTTCATTCTGTATAAGCGATTTCTGTAAAAACGAGGTCAAATCATATTTGTACATACGGAACTGCACGATTGGATAATGTAATAATATTGAATTCACTTGTTGTAGATTTTTAGTTTAGAACTAGTTTTGTTAACAAAGCTTTTCTATCCATCAAAATGGAAAAATACCAGGGGTAAAAGATATTACGAATAAGTCAGTTGGTAACAATCTTTTAAACTAGAAATTTAGTATTGTTAATTTTTAAAAATTTAGTTTTCACTGGGAAACTATTTCGTAATTTGCATAATTTATCGATAGCATATTTGGAACTTTTTTCAAGTACGCTTGTTTTAGGTAGTTTAAAGATTTCCTAGATAAAACTTCCACATTTTAATTTAAAACATTTTTACAGGAATGGAAATTCTTATAGACTAAAATTTCTTGGAAACACTTATTGTGTAGGAGTTTATACATTTTTATCGCAACGCGGTAACATCCTTGATTAAACAATGGAAAACTAATTGAAATAAATAAGGATAAATAAGTGAACTCCCCTTTTTTTAAAATAATAAAAAAAGAAAAATAAAAAGAGTAAACGATTGTTCAAAGAGTAAAAGATAAAATTAATTTTTATTTTAAAATGCTGGAAAATTTTCAATTAAACGGAAAGAGAGGTAAAACGCATTTTATTACAAGAAATTTCTCAATTATTTATGTATGATACAAATGTTCATTATAAATGTATAAGATACATAATTATTGTAAAATATTAATTTTGTGGAATTTCACAACTGTTATAAAGGTACTCTAATAGCGATTTCTTGTTAAAGAATTAATTTGCGTCTATTAAAGAATATTGCTCTTATTCTGCAATCACGTTGTATAACAGTCTATTAAAATTATATTTTCTTAAATTATATTTTCTACTTTTATTTAGGTATACGGTGCATATAATGTGCCTGTGTATGATATTCGTTTATGTTTACGCTTATTTAATTTATTTATGTTCAATATAAAAAGAAAATTATATATTTGTAATGAAATGTAATTAATGTAAATTATTTTTTCGAATCGAAACGTACTTGGTGCATAGAAAAAACATAAATTGTTTGAGAACGTTGTTTTTCTTTAATAATAAATTACACATGAGAATTATTTAACAATAACGAAAATTAAAATCTTTTCAGTTTTGAAAATTTCTTAGGCATATTTAGAAATAAATTTTAATTTTGTAAAAAAATTTTGTTTAATTGTTTAAAGTTTTTGGTATTTTATTGAAAATTTTAAACTGAACCCTGATTGTCATTGAATTCATGTAGCGCTATGATGATTTTACAACTTTACTTTCTTCACATATTTCTGGAAGCATGTGTTTTTTTCTTTAATTCGAGCCTCTAATATAAATTATATATTTTTTTAAAATTATCTGCACAAAATTTTATAAGATAAACATAAATCAGCCAAAAAAAAACCACATTGCTTCAAATTTATAGCCAATGTAGGATGTTTTTTCAATTGAAAAGTTTCTACCAGAAATAAGGAAGCTATACCGAACTTGTATTATTCAGATATAATAAATTTGTATTATTGAACAAGTTTGTTGATTAAACGAATGCTGTTTCCATGTAACTTTATGTGACTTATGGTTTCCAATGTTAAAACCTGTGATGCTACAGGATAATGTGAGCTATAAAAGAGTTGAAAAGAAAAAAAATCTTCTCAAAACAGTACATTTTGTTAAAGAAACCGTCTTTCTCAATCTGTCATAGAGCATTTATATTAAGTCTCTTCTGCTAAATTCGTGGGAGTTCAGAGCTTTATTGAAGAAAGTTCAACTAATCGAAGTTAACCTCTTTATACATGTATAGAATATTTATGTACTAATGATGTAAATTTTTACAGCTCTGATTGTAAACGCATTCATACTATGCTCATATCAAAGAAAAAATAAATTTAATTTGTTGCATAAAATTATTAAAAATTTGTTGTGCTTATATTAACAGGATTATTTCTTTGCTCATTCCATGTCACGTCCTTCAAATAAATGATGCTTGTGACACAATATTTATGCATATATCACTAAACTAATTTATGTATGTATATGTAAGTAATTCAAATTCTTTTAGTGACGGGTTCATTAATCAAATAGCATTTATTGTGTATACTTATTAATATTTATATTTTTTACACATAACAGTAGCAAATTGTGTATATACATTTCCCAATTTCATATAATAAACTAGTTACATGTACTTACAGGCACAGAAAAATTAACTGCAGAGTAATTTATTATGACAATTTGAAGTGGCTTTGACTGATGATGAAAGATGCATTTCTATATACATATAGCAATACATGAATAATGTAATGTAATTTTTATTCACATTTATTCTGTTTTAAATGCAAAGGTCCGCAGTATGAATTAGGAAAAAATTGTTTACATTTTATGTATTAAGTTATTTTTCTACTCTTTTCTCGTATAAAACATAATATGTATATATTTATATAAATAAAAAGCAGATCATTTCTTTAACGAAATTATAACAGATTTGAAATTTCATTACTAATTAGTTCGTTTCATATTCATTTTATATATATATGAATTAAAATGACAACAAAGTATGTATGACTGCATATGTTTAATTAGCGGATTAAATTATATTGAGGGTGCTCTATAGTAATTTTTCGAAGTTAGTTATTACTTATTTTTAGTGTTGATTTAGCTGTTGAGATAAATGAATTTATTATATTATATTTGGTATATCCATATCAGGTTACACACTTATTCAGTATATTAGGTTATTGTAGACTTTCCAAATGTTGCTCATGATAACGAAAAATTCAAGTGCAGTAAAATTTCAATATGATTTTGTGTATTTTAATTTATTTCTCGAAATTTCAATAATATTGTACAATTGTATGTTAATTTTTCATTTGTTATATGCTTTGACCTTAAGATTTAGTTTAAATTTTTAACCAATTATAATATTAAATTAAAAAATAACATTCAGAAATAAATTCAAATCTACAAAATTCTTACCAAAGTATCCTTTTAGAATTACTTATGCTATTTAATTTAAATAAATCGTAAATTTACATATAGTACAAACTACAATTAAATTAAAATAGAACAATAATTAAGCTTTTCTATTAAAAAAAATCCTTATTGTAGATCTCCCACATAACATCGTTAATTTCTGTGAGAACCGAAATATAAATCGTATATATAGTTAAGCATTAAAATATTGGTGTAATTATAATATTGTTATTTATTAATTGAGAATATAAGACCATTGCCTATAATAATTATTGTTTTTAATGGATGGTATGGCAAATTTTTTAATTTATGTTATTTAAGATTAAATCTGATGAGAAAAAAAAACCAATTCTATATATCGTGATCTTAATCCTTTTATCTTACCAACATTAAATTGAAATATATTTTGAAGTGTTTTCTTCTCGCCCCTTAACATTTTGGATATCATGATTTACAAAGTAAATAAAATAAAAATTTTACAAATTGAATTTTCACAATTTATTCAACTGACAACCTTTTTTGTGTTAGCTTAATAAAACTTATAGAATATTTTTAAAAGTTTTAAAATAAAATTACTATTTTGCTCTCGCTTGGGTCATTTTTTTCTTACATGACTCCAATGGTGACATAGTTTGTTAATTTAGCAAGTTTCATATTATATGTGTGATACTTTCAAAATTTGGCTGTTCTTGAAGAAAATTTATTAATTACTTACTTTTATGCTAGTTCAATACAAAATTTGTTATTAGCAAAGAAAAGTTCTTGTTTCAAAAAACAGAATCCACATATTGCAAGGGTGTATTTCAGGCCAAAACCTTCTGAGAAGGAAGAGTTACAATTTTAAAGAATCAATCTTTTTAAGTGTATTTGTATTCATTACCCTAGCAGTCATTTTTGAACAACATTATAGTTCCTTACCATTTAATTCATAATTCCGGAAGTAAGCGGAGTATGTTGTAAAAAATTTTTGCAGTATAATATTAAACCTGAGAACTGGAATTCGAATTAAAATCGGGGAGAGAGAGTATGTATTAAATTTCAGTATAAGTTTTTCTTTATAATCGTAGATATTATCGAATTCTTTGCAAGAAATTAAGGAATTGAGCTGTTTAAAAATCCAATGAGCTATTCTATTTGTTTTCTCATTTTTCACTTTTTTTTATAAAATTGAAGAATCTATATACAATCAAATGGTATATAAATGTGTGTGTATATATATTTAGATGTAATAATATAATCCGTGAACGCACATTTAAAGGAAATGGAATATCCTTATGTGCTATGTGGTAATATCCTTACGAAAATTAATGGTTTTTTTATTTTGTTTTTGCTGTTTTCTAAAAAGAAAATTGTAATTCTTACGCTTTTGTGAAAACGACAACTGAAAATAATTGTTTCTCGAATGTAAACTTGGTGTATCCATATATAGAAATGTGTGTATGCACATTTAATATAAATGTGAAAAAGTGGTTCTATGTTTATATTTTGTTCTTACCCACATCTTATGTGTGCATTTAATGTTTAAATTGTCCGAAAATTACTTATACATACGGTCTATTGATTAATGTTAGCAAAGTTTAGCTACTTGGAATATACGAACATAATATATCGTATTCAATAGTATATCGTATACGTAGATGTATAAAAAATAAATTCTATTGTAATATTTAGTAAATAGTAAGTAAAGTAAAATAAAAAAAAATCATTTTTTCTTTTTCTTGTTTTTTTTATAATATTAGAATTTATTTAATATACAGAGAGAGAAAAAAAAATGAAGAACAGAGATAAAAAATTCAAGAAAATTAATTAAAAACAGAAAAGTCATTATACATCTATCTTTGTTTTATAAAAACAAAGTAAAAAATACAAGGAGAAAAAAAAAAGAAATAAATGAAATGTTAAGGCAAAATAATAAAAATTAACAAAAAAGCAAAAAAAAGGAGCAATTCCTGGATAAAGAAAGGAAGATAAGAAAGCAAGACATTTATATGTATGAATCATTTAGTAAGAGAGTATAAAAGGAAAATGGGATTTGTTTAACTAGAATTTCCTTTTGTTAAAGGATTAAAATATAAGAAAACATTTTTTTTCTCACTCTATTAGGAATGAACAAATTGTAATAGCAATTATGAAAATGGACTAAATCATATATTTTTCGTTGGTAAACAAGTTCTTTTTTTTTTTTTAATTAGAAATTTTTAATTAAATTGAATTTTTTTTGTTTAAAATGTTAAACCTTGTCAACCAAGTGCGTGACTTTTTATTGATTTTTGGTTGTTTACAATTCAAAATAAAATGAATGCTTGGATTAATTTTTCATTAGGTACTTTTTGTCCGATTCCCTTATATGTCTAATTTAATAATTCATAAAATATTATTGTAATTTAATTTTTTTCGAATACATAAATTATTAAACTAAGTTTTCAGTTTTGAAGATATAGAATAGGAGAACGTGAAAAACAATATTTGAAGTATTTCTAATTACAAAATCTAGTGATATAATTTATCTAAATTTTTCATGTACAAAAACCTTAACTATTATAAATTAGAAATCGTGCAAATATTTCACATCTTTCCTGTTTTCTAAACTGAAGTGTATTCAAGTATAGAGAAAAATTTTGGATTTAAAAATTAAAAAATCAAAGCTACCTTAGCTATATTCTTATGCTCAAGCTATACAAAGCAATGTCAGTTTTATGGTTGTATTCCTTCTAAGGAGAAATTCCTTGCTCCACGAGGAAAATATGTCATTTCGAAGTCCAAAGTTTTTTTTGTTTGGTAATAAGGAAACCACCGTGGAATGAAATACGCCATAAAACTTTAAAACAAATACCACAATCAGATGCAACATAAGAACGTTCTAAGCAAAATTTATAAAAAAAATAATTTCTTAAAAAAACGAGCTAAATTTGTGATATGTAAAAACTGAGTTAAGACTGCTGAAATTTAATATGAGTAGTAAAAATAATTTCTTTGAATTTGCCGCAATTATTATTCGTTTTTTTCCAATTATAGTAATTAATTTAATTATTCTCCAAATTTTACTTTTAATTTGAAATCTATAATTAGCTTAAAATTTAAAGGTTTATTGGAGCAATTAAGTTTTTCTATGAAAACTTCAATTACGGAAGCATTAAAAAGTTTTCATATAAAATCAAAGCTTTTTTTCTAAATAATTTTTTTTTAACAATTTACTCAGAAGTTGCTATATATATGCATATTACGAGTATATGTATACACATGTTGACATATTTTTAACTGACAATATACTTTTAAGGATCTCTTTAATTTACGTCACGTATTCAATAAATGAAATGTATCTGATAAAGTTGAACAATTATTCGAATGGTCTATTTAAAATAAAACTTCTTTAAATTAATTTTAAAATTGTGTGTTGATTTGATGTTATAAAAAGATATTTGATTCTTTTTTTAGCCCACTCTTTGACTAAGACTGAAGCAAATTTAAATAAAATACTGAAATTAAAGCCCAATTATTGCTGATATATAAATTTATATTAATTAACTTGATATAAAGAAAGAAATTTAATATTTAATTCAAAGAACGTATTTTCAAATTTAAGAATTTTATTATAATTTATTCACTTTTATAACCTTCTTTTGTGAGAGTCATTTTTGTGAGAATAGTAGAAAATTTATATAAAAATAAAATAAATTTAATTATATTAATCTACGATAACAAGCATCAAATCTAACTTTAATACATTGTTTCTCATGTACTAGCATATGTATTCATATTATATTCATACATCTACATCACCACCCACATTCTTTTTTAAGAAATGAATAAATAAACAAATAAAATATATAAATAAATATTTTATGTGAAGTTTATATTAATCTCATTTGGATTAGTGTTCAATAATTCCAAAATTTGTATTACAAATTTACTATTCTGTTTGTTACGTTTGGCAATAATGGTCTTAAACATAAATACATAAAATGCATTATAATGAACATTTAATATTCTTGCTCTCTTAGAGATTCTGCGTTGATGTACTCATACCTGTTTATTCGTCCTTTGGTATCAGAAACAATATTCGGAAACTGAGTCAGGAATGTTCACATGATTTTCGAAACTATAAGTTCTATCATATCTCAGAAATAGTTAAGGTTGACTTAAAACAATGAAATTTCGTACAAAGAAATATGAAAAACGATCACTATTGTCGTAAAACTATATGTTTTTTAAGTATATTTGTTGTCACCGTCATAATAATGTAAAAAATATGATGTGGTTAGCATATCAGTTGATCGCAAATTGTTTTTTTTTCTGGTTAAGCGAAAGTGTTGCACTAGTAAGCTTGCTGTTAATATACCTAGAAAAATCAAAGTTTAGCTCTTCAGTATTATGCTATCCGAAATTCCCTGAGAAGCTCATCAGTTAGTTACGATTAATTTTTCTAAAAAATTATCAAAAATAAAAAATCAGCCTGTTCCAGTTCTAGAAACCTGACAAGAGTCGATCATTCTGTGAAATATCCAAAGTAAGCTGAAATATAACTTTTCATTAAAGCCGGTTGAGCTGCAGTTCAGTGATGCACGACTGACACACAGACCGACATTTAAATAGAAATTATTTATTTATGCTTCATGGAAAAGTATACATTTTCATGGAACCTTTCCTCTTGCATGCAATATGGCTGTTACAATTTAGTTAAATTTATTTCTATACGAAAGGCTCAGAATCCCATTTTTTGTATATTACGAGTTTTATAATGGTTCGTGCGCATCCTACATTTTTTCAATTTTTTTTATTTAATACACAAAAAAATTTTCTAAAGAGTAAGTCTATTAATTCTTTGGGATTTCATTTAATTATTTATTATTATTCTTTTTCTTGAATTATTACCTATTTCACTATAAATATTTATCAGAAACCATTATTAGTTTTCTTTCAATCTATGTAAATAGATAATATATGTATGTATATGTACAAATAAAAAACTATATATATATATGTCATAAATATTCTATTTATGTTTAAGTAAATATTCAATAAAATTATTTATATGTATTTTAACAACAGAACACAAAATATTTGAATTTTTTCTTGTTTCGAAAAAAAAAAATATTAAATATTTTAGATTAAAACAATTTTTTTTATTTCTGTTTCTTTTATTTTATAAATATATATACAGTAGAATCCCGGTTAAAAGAACTTAAGTTTCAAAATCGCTTTGTTTCCTATATGCAGCAGAATTTCTTTTTAAAACATTCTAAATTAAAAGCAAATTCATTTCCTGTTTGAGGAAAGTAAAGTTTTAATTATGCCTAACAGATTGATAATTTTATTAATAGTTATTAATTTTATTAATTTTTACCGACCGTATTGTGTAAACAATAGGTAGGTTATGTGATGGCAACAAATTTTGCATATCGAGTTTTCGGTGGGAACGTACTTCTCCATAGCAGGGAAGTGTAAATAAACTATTTTTAGCAACCTGTCGGTCTGTCGGTCTGTCGGTCTGTCGGTCTGTCGGTCTGTCGGTCTGTCGGTCTGTCGGTCTGTCCGTCTGTCGGTCTGTGTGTGCACGCGTGTATCTCAAGTTCGGCTGAACCGATTTTGATGAAATTTTATATGTAAGTTTGTTTCCACCATGGCACGGATCGATCAACTTTTGGTATATATCAGGCCTCGGGAACTGCACTTTTTAGCGGGCCTGTTTTACATTTTTGAACATTTTGAAGAAAGTATTCAACCGATTTACTTGAAATTTTATATATAAGCTCAGCTCGACCGTCCGCAAAAATTCGTATGTTTTGGAAGAAATCAGGCATCGGCAACTAGACGTTTACTACGGGCCAAATATACGTTTTTGTGTATATAAAGAGAAATAATCAGCCGATTTCATTGAAATTTAATATATGAACTCCTCGTATTAAATCAATGAACATGTAAATTTTTTGGAAAGATCAGGGCTCGAAAACGGATTTGCGGGCCGTTTTTTCATTTTTCACCATTTTGAAGAAAGTATTCAACCGATTTACTTGAAATTTCATATATAAGCTTTGCTCGATCATTTGCAAAAATTCCTAACTTTTGGAAGAAATCAGGCATCAGCAACTGGGCGTTTACTACGGGCCAAATATACATTTTTGTGTATATAAAGAGAAATAATCAACCGATTTCATTGAAATTTAATGTATAAATTCCCCGTATAAAAACAATGAACATGTAAATTTTTTGGAAAGATCAGGCATCGGCAACTAGACGTTTACTACGGGCCAAACATACACTTTTGTGTATATAAAGAGAAATAATCAACCGATTTCATTGAAATTTAATATATGAATTGCAAATATTAAAGCAATGAACATATAACTTTTTTGGAAAGATCAGGGCTCGAGAACTGATTTGCGGGCCGATTTTACATTTTTCACCATATCCACAGAACAAATTGATGAAAATTCTTGAAATTTGATATTTGAGTTCTGGTTGTTACCGAAACTAACTGGCGAGCATTTCAGGGAATTCGGGTAACACAAAGCGAAACTCTACTAAGAGCCAAATTTACATTTTTCTAAGTATGTTAACTATAAGCTTACTAATGTCCTAAAAATTGGAAAGAAGTATTTAACAGACATTTTTATAATATTCTGTAACACTTTCATTTAACTAGACAATACAGAATGCGGTCGGTTATGTGCTGACCACATCAGATTTTTTTAAGTTGTAATGGTGTTATGAGTATATTTTAGCAATATGAATGAGTTTCTTTCAAGCTTTAAGGCAAGTTCTACCCAATTTTCAAAGTAAATTTAAGCAAAATATTTTTTCCTTTTAAAATTTTGCATCAACTAGAACAAAGTTATTTCATGTTATGTTGTGAAGAGTAAAATTACTATCGCAAATTTAGGTAATATTCATTACTACCTTAAGAAATGTTATATTGCTAAGGATGATAGTAAATTTAAAACTACTAGATATTTTTAAAAAAAAACTGTGTAGGCATTTTTATTTTGCATTTTTGGGCTCCTTCATTAGAACGATTTGTTTAAAAATTGTAAAACAACAGAGTCTTATTGCACCAAATATCCATTTTAAACGAGTTCTACTGTTTACATACATTTACATTAAGTGTATTTAAGTGTATGAAAAGGGCAAAATAATATTTTAACCTAAAACTATGTTAGAGTTCATATCCATTTTTACAACCAAAAATTATTTACTAAGGTACTTCAAATCTCTATTACTTTCTATACCACTTAAAAAAGAAATGAAAAATAACAAAAATATAATAGCAAAAAAAGAAATAGAAAAACTATATGGACATGTAATAATATTTTTTGTTTTTTTTTTTTGTTGTTGTTCTCACAATATTTCTATTTATTTCTTTATTTTTTACTTACCTTAAATCCAACCTGTCTATCTATCTATTTACGAGTATAATATACAATTTTAGTTTAGTGTGTATAGAGTAAAAAAATTTACAAAATATTCTTTAAGGTATCTATAATATTTTTACATCTTTTGCACAAAATAGTTGTAATATTAGAAACTAGCTTTGGGTATACAAAAAAAAACACTAAAGCACAAATAGGAGAAAGAAACGAAAGAAACAGTAGCAAAAAAACAAAATAAGGAAGAGAAATATTAACTTGGAAAATCCTCAAAAAAAAAAAAATCACAAAACAAGTAAAAATTCTAAATTCTTATAATCACGGTCCTTTATTCCTTTCTCTATACTTTATGTGTTCTATACTGTGTGTTCTCATTTCGGTATTTCACTTTATGTTATGTATGTAGTTTAGTTCAAAGAATTATGTTCAAATGTACTTGTACAAAATTTAATATATGTATGTATGTACATTCCTTTGTGAAATATTAATATACACATAATATGCATTTGTAATTTTATGTGAGAAATTAGTTTAACTACAAAAAAACATTTATACTTTAAGCTTCCAGTTACCTACCTTGCAAAAAAAAAAAAACACAATTACATCTTCAATAGTGTATGGGAGGTTTAAAGGGTTATACACCATAAATTTTGTGTATTTAGAACAATATTATAATGTACATACATATATTATGTGTTATACAATATTTCACATGTATGTGTATGTACTTCCACAGTTTTATGTAACTTATGTACCGTACATAATTTTATTTTATGTTTCATAATTGTTTTATTTTACATGATTGTTAGTCTTTTGTTCCGTATATATACAAAGCATATTATGTATATATATGTACCTATAAGTATTTATGTGCAAAATGAAAAAAACATAATTAACAGTACTAATAAATAGAAAAACTAAAAAAGAATTTTTCTTTTACTTGAAAATTGAATTCTTTTTTATAGGACACTCAAAATAAAAAAAGAAAAACACAAAAATATTATGCATATTGTAATGTAATAATGGTAATAATTGTAGAATAAGGCAGTGACGTCTAAATTACTATTTACTTTATATGTTTGTCTACCCACACCCTTCAATTTTTCTCATTCATACGCGAGGATATTACATTTTAATTTTCATTAGCTGCATTGGCTGCATTGCATATAATAAAGGAGGTAATGTTATGACATCAAATTTCACACACGTCAAATTTTTGGTTGAAACGCGTTCTCTCAAGGTTTGGTAGAATGATGTTTGTATGTTTACTCCTATATTTCTGATGTTGAACTGAATCGATTTTGATGGAAATTAATTTATATGTTTATTTTGAAGATTATGTTGAGACGATTTTATCAAATGTCAAGGTCTGGAGCATTACTACTAATTTTTGGTTTTGATTTTTGAAACATATTGAAAGAATTTTCTTAAAATTATTATATAACCTCACAAAAATGATAAACATCGAGTTACCTAGGTTAAATCGAAGCGGCTACCGTAAGGTACACATAAGCCAAAATGACCCGTTATGAGCCGTTAACTGAAATCAGATACCGCAGACACTGAACTTTTACTACAAATCCAATTGAAGAATAAATGAATAGAGAAATAATCAACCGATTTCCCTGAAATCTAATATTTTAAGTGTGTTTGGGGGAAGTTTTTACATTATTAAGGATTTCTTAATATTATTCAGAAAACAAATATTGCGTCCGGTTATGTCCGCTTCATATTAGATTTTTTTTGTACCCGTACGAAAGTATGTTCGAAGGGTATAAAAAAAATCTAATTTGCTTGCTTCACGCAAGTAAATATATCGGTAGGGCCCATGTGTTTGATAAAAGTCGTTGAAATTACTTGGGTCCTTCTGGAAGCTGTTATACAAATTCAACAGTAGTTTGACCATATCTAAGAAAACATTGAAACTATAGTACTGAAATTTTTCATAAATTAACATGGTAATATGGCAACTTAAAGTGATAGTCTGTTTCATAGTCAGTTATGCCATATTTTTTCGCACATAGGATAACTAATTCGTACTGGTATCACAGAGTTGACACGGTCAAATCTATTTTTTCTCGTCTATATTACAATTCAACAATGCATTGCCAATGTAAAAAAAAAACATGTTATATACAAAAAATGAATGAAATGGTCTGTCCCAAAAAATAATTTGTTATTTGTCCATTAATTTTTTGTTCTTTTTTCACTTATTTAAAAAAAAATTAGAATAATTTTTGGGTTAGTTGGTTTCGGAAAACCACACACAAGTTGAAAATAATAA